>NC_137134.1:11849037-12281537 GCF_949319135.1 Squalius cephalus
ATTCCTCAAGATTCCTAGCGCTTAAAAGGGCTCCTAAGGCGAGATCTGCTAAGAGCAGGGAAGAGGACTTTTAGTGGCTTAGGAGTTCCCCTAAGCAGCTGCACAAAATGGCCAACAGAGGAGGCAGGAGAGATGTCCTGCAAACACTGGATGACAGGGAATTATTGAGACGCTACAGATTGGATCGTGCAGGAATCATGTTTGTGGTGGATCTCCTTAGAGATGTAATTACTTCACCAACTCGACGCCACAACGCTATTACACCGGAGAAGAAAGTAATCACAACCCTGAGGTATTTGGCAACAGGGAAAATGCAACAATGCAGCAGTGATGACTTGGGTCTGTCCCAATCCTCCATCAGCAGAGTCATCACCCAAACACTGACAGCTTTGTCACAACCTAATATTGTGACACAATTTGTTTCATTCCCGCTGGATGCCCGCACTTTACACACACATAAAAGGGCATTTATGGACATTGCAGGATTCCCTGGCGTTGTGGGTGTAATTGATGGAACACATGTGAGAATAATTGCGCCATCAGAGGACGAGGCTGTCTTTGTTAACAGGAAGAATTTCCACAGCATCAATGTGCAAATAGTGTTCAATGCGGCCTGTAAGATTTTGGACATTGTGGCTAAATGGCCAGGCTCCACACATGATGCGAGAATGCTCTCCGAGAGTGGCATCAGACAGCTTTTTGAGAGACGCTATGTGCCAGCTAATTGCCACTTGTTAGGGGACAGTGGCTACCCATGCAAACCATGGCTTCTTACACCTTACCTCCAGCCACGCCAAGGGCCCCAACTAAACTATAACAGGTAAGCCAAACAATACAAAAATCATGGAAATGAAATGCAAGCAATATGTTAGAGCATCCAAGTAGTGCAATATTTCCATCAAATAATTAAAGGTCTGTATTGTATTGTAGGGCCCACAAGACAACAAGAGCGGTGGTGGAGCGTGGCATAGGCCAGCTTAAGAGGCGCTTTCATGTTCTCCACGGAGAGGTGCGGCTGAGGCCTGAAAAAGTCAGCAAAGTCATCATAGCCTGTGCAATATTACACAATATTTGCAAGGTTAGACAGATTGCAGAACCTCTGGAGGATGGCGATGAGGATGAGGATGAAGACAACGATGAGGATGGTGGTGAAGAAGATATTCCCATTCCACAGGGGAACCTAGCCCAGAGTGGACTGCCTTACAGGGCAAACTTCACAAATTTACATTTCAGGCAAGCTGTAGCCCCATGTCATTTGAGAACTTGTGATGGTATAAGAACTACCACAGTTTTACTGCACATCACCTGCAATTGTTAAATGCAAGACACAGAACACAATCTGTAAATGGTTTATTTTTTAGGTGTTCAATTTTAAGGCGGTAGTACTCCTCCTGAAGGGAAAGGACTTTTTTTTGTTGTTCAAACACATCAATTTTGAGTTGCAATCTTCTCTCCTGCAGGGATGCTGACGGAGCAGGTGCTGCGGATGGGAATGGTGTTTGATCCGCCAGGGCTATCCTGAGTAGCAGCTGCAGATGGTTCAGGCGGCAATCTTGTCTGCAAACTTAATGGGCCCGGTTCTTGCGATGGCTCCATGCTACAGAAATACATAGGCCTAGTTTAATTATTGTTTTGATTAAATTAATTTAATACAATGAGCATGGATAATACATGAAATGGCTTCTGCAATGAATAAACACTGTTGATATGAATAACCCTGTGTCCTACCTTTGCTGCATTTCAAGGGCCTGCATCATTGACGTGTCAATGCCTGTTGGCAGCCCGGTGACACTGACCTCAGAGTGTCCCAGGACTTGAAAGACAGTGTCGGCCACCTGGGACAGCCGCTTTGCAGGTGGTCCACCCCCTAGAAAGAAACAGTCAATGAACACAGTACTTAGGCATGTAAATTAACTTTGCCAGCAGGAGCAAGTTGCCAGATTATGTGGTAGGCTATAGTATTTTGCTCACCTGTGAGTGAGGATTCCCGCTTGTGTGCTGCAATCTCATCTTTTGCCTTGGACTGCAGCACATACCACCTTTTCTCACAATCGTCGCCTGTCCGCACCACCAGTGGAAAAGAGGCATTGATTGTTTGGGATATTGTGTCCCAGGCGCGCCTCTTGCCTTGGCTAGTGACAGTTGGGCCAAATTTTCCTCGTAACATACCTTTATGTTCGTTCACCAACTGGGCCAGCAACAAACCTTGCTCCTCAGTCCAGTTCGGCTTGCGATTCCTTTTTTTCTCCATTTTCTGTGTTTGTAGGATATTTGTTAACAAGCTTTCATAAATAGACCAGCCAGCAATCACAGACATTGATAAAAGCTGAGCCGTGTTACCCTCGTTAAGACCACACTGAGTTGTAACGTTGCAATTTCTACTTCATTAAGGACAGCCCCTTGAGATAGGCCATCTTGTTTTCAATGGGGTCCATATGGGAGTGAAAGTACAAAATATGCCAGCTAGGATATTAATATGAGCAAATAAGACACGAATCATTATTTGAACAGGGTGTAATGAGCTTAAGTTTTCACATATTTTAGATTCTAATGTTAGGCTATAACCCCTACAGCTTACTATTCATTTTCCAGATATTTTCTTGAATGTGAAATATTATTTACAATTACAGTCTGCATAAGATTAGAGTGTATAATTATGTTTATTGATTTGAGGGTACATCCTTTGCTCATTATCACCAAAAGTTAATTTTCATCAAACTTGTAGGATCAACCAATCACGGCTTTTGAAATGATGACTCATACCTAGCAACGGGGTCAACCACACCTCCTCACTAAGATAGGATTTTCCATCCATTCCTTGCTCAGAGTTCACTGAAAATGTTCTGGAATCACTTCTAAGCTAAAACTCCTGGCAAGGAATTTTTAGGTTAAGTTAGGAGCTCTCTGAGAGGATTCTCAGAATCTTTAGGGATACGGGCCCAGATGCAACAGTTTAGGCATGATTTCTTATTATCAGAATATGAAACATTTTACACAGATTTAATTCCAGCCATCTTGCTAGTTGTGTTCGTAAGATAGCATTGATATGAAACAGTACACACTTTCATTCACACACCTAATTGTTATAACAATTACATGAATTATATGGGATCAAAGTATACTAAAACACACACAGGTGACACAACACACGTAAAAATGACATAGAATTCTGTAATTACATGATGTTTGATCATAAGTCCATTGAAAATTGTTCTTGAATGATTTTATGTATTGTTATGTGTAAAAATCTCAGTTCTCGTGGTTTTAAGAGAAGAGAACTCTGGTTTGTCATTCAGAGGTCTTAACGGGGGAGGAGCAACATCTCTGAACCAATCTGTCTTTTAAAAAAAAACTCACATTGACAAGTTATTCCGTTAGTTTTGGCCATTAGAAGGGTCTTTTGCAGACTCTCTGGCGCCGGGATGGTGAGTTTTATGGATTTTGATAGGTAATGTCTCTTGGTGTGTAAAGTGTATGGGCTTGAGACAGCCCTGAGGTCATGGGTATTTCCTGCTGAAATCTGTTTGTATCTCATGGGACCTCTTAATTGTGGGATTCTCTTAACCAGTCAGTGTTTCGGCAACAAATCTAGCATTGTCCATTCATTATTTCGTTGGTGTTGGGGAGGCTCTTTTAAATAGCCAGAATGACGATCATGAGACGTTCTGAACAAATCTTCTCTCCTCATTAATCGAGAAGCAGTTAAATTTGAATTAATATTCTGGAAGAAGATTAGTCTGTGTTTGGTTCATACTCATTGTCGCTACAATTGTTAAAAGCGCTATATAAATGAAGGTGACTTGACTTGATAAGTAAGATTAAAGATCCTTGGAGGAGTGGCAACACAGAAAATTGTAGCCTGAAGTGCTAATTAATGAGGTTTTTAGCATCTTACATGCTCCCTTTGGTAAGCTGCTCAAGTGTCCCCTTCGGGTAAAGCAGGGTGAACGGAACAATGATGGGCAACTCACAAGACTTCCTCTGTTTCATTTACCTTCCTTACCAATTATTGTTGGGTTTTGAAGTGGGGATATCACTCCCCTTTGGATGGGGACAATTGCTTTCACTTGTGAGGAGTACCTACTTGTTATCTGTCACACATTATGATTTAATGCTAAAAGAAAAAGATGAACCTCTAGCTATAGCAGGTCTTAGGTGGAGTGCCTTTACTCAAGACAGGAACTGAACTGAACTGCTCTGACTCAGTTACACTGAGGTCTTCATTGGGGTTTAGAGTCACACTGCATATGCCCTACTTTCATTTTCCTCTCTTAAGAGCAGGGGTGTAGGCTCTCCCTTGGAGGAGCTGCAACATCGAAGGTTGTAGCCTGAAGGCCTTATTACTGAGGTTTTTTACCCTCTCCAACTATTGTTGGCACTCGAAGTAGGGTCTTATGCTCCCCTTTGGTTTGGTACCATGTAAGGTCTCTCTAGTAAGATCCATGCTCAAGGAACCTGACATGGTTGGCAATAACAAGGAGGAACCTGACAATAACAAGGAGGAATGATATATTGCCTGGTAGCATTTCTCCTTGTTATTGTAGCACTTTATAACTAGACAAATTAATTGAGTCTTTTATGGATCCTGGATAAGTAGCTTTGCTCAAGCAGGGCTTACGTGCACTCCCCTAATTGCTGTAGGATATTTAATTAAAGCTGAAGCTTCTCTGCAGCTTCACTAGGGCAGTGTTTCCCCATAGTGTTAACTCCATGATGCAGCACTGAAGTTCCACTTAGAAAAGAAACATCAAGGTTACATACGTAACCTCGGTTCCCTGAGTAGTGTAACGAGACGCTGTCTCTTTGCCATGCCTAGGGCTTGCCTGCAAGACAATAGAGTTGATAACATGCATCAAAGGTACACTTTCTCATGGACCAATGAGATGGTGTTCCAAATGGCGTCAACATGACGCAACATCTTGTTCCCCTTCTTAGGGAACCAGGTTTATACTGTATATATAACCTATACATTTTCTGCCAAAATAAAAGCCTATGGGTTTATTTCTTGCAATTAAAGAAATTAGGATAAAAGTATTGTAATTTTTCACTACTGTAGCATAAAGTAAAATAATATACTTATGAAATATTCATTTTCATTTATTTTACAGTGCATTTGTTTTACAATATGCAATATGCTGCAGCAGTTCAGTGACAGGTCTCGGATGCAGGAGTATCCTCTCTCGGAGTCGAAGAGGAAAAACAAGAAGTGCACATATGATTGTATTTCCAGTTTGAGAGTTTGGAACATAAGAACCAGGTAAAGCCTATGGGTTTTTATGTGTTTTGAATGTGTTATATATTTAATGTGAATTTAGTATATAATCAATATAATGAATTTAGTATATAATCAGTATATTATTTCAAACTTTCTCAATGTTTTCTGTTACACCGTTCAGGCATAACATTATGACCACCTTCCTAATATTGTGTTGGTCCCCCTTTTGCTGCCAAAACAGCCCTGACCCGTCGAGGACTCCACTAGACCCCTGAAGGTGTGCTGCGGTCTCTGGCACCAAGATGTTTGCAGCAGATCCTTTAACATCTCATAATAATGAGAAACTTTCTCGTAATAATTATTTTCTCTCACTTCTACGCAGATTTCCAGATGAAGCGTTCTTTAACAGATTTGGAAAGGTGTGCTGTCTTATCATTCCTCCATCTATTTGAAATCCATGGATCACTGTGTTTCTGCTTGTTCATACACACAAATACAAATGAATATTACAAATGAATAAAAGACTATCTAGTATGGAAGCCCGTCTCATATACTGATAATTTATAATTTTTCAATTATGTCAGAAACCTCAGACGCTGCTTTAGGCTGATTGATAGGATTTGACACCCTATCGCGTGAATGCACACAGGCCCTAAATCGCGATTTTTTTTGTTTTTTTTTACTGATCCCTGTTATTAAATCAGTAACGGAAAACAAACCTTAAATCCATTTATTTACATATCTTACTAAGTCTATTTTTAGGTCACATTCACACATGAAAGATATATAGACGTGTATCATACGTCGTACCCTTCGCCGTACCCTGGTGCACACCTCCTCAAAAATGTAACTACACGTCGCCATGATGCGGACCACAAGATCTGTGATTGGTCGGCTTGGTAGCAGCGCATTTCCTCCTACGCATTTCCGGCGTGTTCTTCTGCACCGCCTGTCACTTTTAAAATCGGTTCAACCGTCAACAGGTTCACGGGTCGCACGTACCATCTAATCCGACGCCTTTTCTCGTTTCTGCCTTTTAGTTTTAGTAATTTCACTAAAATTAACTGTTCCCCTTCGAGGGACGACGACGCAGTGTCTCGTTCCCTTCTCGGGGAACAAGGGTTATAGTCGTAACCCGAGACGTTTTTCCACCTCGATAAGCTCCAACTCCAACATGATCCGCTCTCTTTCATTCGCTTAGTAGCCTAAACTCAAAACAGCCGCGAGGAATCTAAACACAGTGGAACATTAAAATCCGCCCCCGCCAACTAGCGTTTCGGCGGTGTAACTGCAGAGCAACACAGACATAACGCAGAAGTATAAATGCTCACGACGGCGTCGCCTACGTGCGTAGCCTACGACGTACACTACGGTGTACACTTGACGCAGAAGTATAAATTGGCCTTTATACTCGATGCATCCGCACGAGCGCGAAGGTGCGCGCGGCAAAAATGACGTCATTGCGGTGTGGGCGGTCGTGCGCGTTGGGTGCGCAAGACCCCATTTCGCTTGGCGGTGTGCATGGCTTTTTTTGTAACAGCGCGGGCGGCTCCGCATCCGAAGATGAACGACTTCGAGCCGAATCTGGCCGAGCACGAACTTTTCACCACACCGGCATCCAGTTTGCACGTCTAAATGAGTTGCTAACATTTAAAAAATGAGCATACAGTAGCATAAAAAGTATTTTTAATGAACATAAAGGTCCATGTTTAATACAAATGTTCACAAAACTTAATGAAATGTTTAGTGAAATTAGAAAATATGTAAGAGATCGTAAATTTAGTTATGTTGTATACACATTGTATACATGAGTAGTAATCTCAGAGTTTACTGGGTTTTACACGATTCTTTTTGTGGTGTGGTACTGGTGGTGGTGTACTAAAATAATCATTGTCACGTGTGTATAGCTTTCTTCTTCTCACCGCTGATTCCTGATGGTTTAGACGAGGACAATTATTCGAGTCGCCCCCTATCGTTGTACAACGGCGAGCATGTCAAGTGTAAACGCCTCGTCCGTTTGGGGAGGTGTGTGCGCAGTCTGCCAAGAGGTCCTCGCTGCAGCCTGTAGCACGATGACGTAGCTGGATCAGATCCAACACGTACTGGACGCTGTTATGCGCATGCATGGTGGAGTTTTGGTGACGTCAAATATGCATGCGCACTAGTAGATTGTGATTGCTGTTGTCAACTGGAGTGCATTCTCCAGTGACTACATGGAGATTGTAAATGTTTTAAATGATATTGCTCAGAATTTAATATCCCTAAGCGAATTTTACTTTATAATGTTCACATGGCTTTTATTGTGAAGACAGTGATGTGGTTTCCTTTTCATGCGCAATTTGCGCATGCGTCTATTCAATGAAGAAATGAGAAGGAAAGTGAAACGCTACTGTTTGTTTACTGGAAGAAAGTTACTGATCAAAAAGGAATCGTTTTCCATCCTTTAATTTAGCATCTAGCTGGAAGGCGAACAGGTATTTTGTGGAGTTTGTGTTGTTTAATTTTCAGATAATTTGTAAATGTATTTCCTGAATGTTATCAAGTTCCGGAGTTAGCTAGCATGCTAGCGCTAGCGCGTGCTATGCTCATCCTATGTACCAGCAAGTTAAAAGTGAAACATGTTAATATTAAGTGAATGATTTTATGTTTTATGTCATGATTTCAGCTCTTACGGTGTGTCTATGGTTACACTGTGAATAAATGGGTTGGAATACCCCACCATAGCCCATCAGTTATGATCATTGAGTGCATCGTCTGAATAAATTCCGTCTGGAATGCTACAGAGATGTATCGAGTGCCATATAAACTGACCAGTTGCCTTTGTTGTGGGGACTTATTTAAAGACTTCCCACCAGGCTATATTGGAGATGGAAAGGAATACTTTGTGCATTTTACTCGACCAAAGACTTTGAAGGTTACTTCTCAGCAGACTGCTTCATATGTGACGGCAATCACTATAGCCCCAAGGACAACTATTTATAAAGTTAAATATAAATGGTCACTTGAGTGACAACTGCTTGATCTGACTGCTGTGATCAGTTAGTATATTAAAATTAAATTTATTATTTTTTATTTTTTTTATGTACGTACATGTCTTGCAGACACTGAAGAGCAAATTAAGAGGAACCTTATGTACAGATCACTGTGGAAAAATTAGCCATTAAAGGTGCTCTAAGCGATCCCGGGAGTCGAAACTTCTTGTTGACATTCGAATTGTTGTCAAACAAAACGGAGGCTAGCTAGGCCCTCCCTCCTCCTCATCCCTCCTCCCCTCCCTTCCGGCATAAAGGAAAGTCAAAGTAGTCACAAACAAAGTCAATTTTTACTGATACTTCATTCAATGTGTAATGTCGCCAAGTTAGATAAAGGGTTTTATATAGTTTTATATACTGCAGAACAGAATGCAGAAAAAGAGAAACATTATCTTAAAATCATTTCGCCACCTGAGGTTATAACTATAGCTCGCACAAGATAATAGCAAGATAACGTTAGCTTCGCGTTTCCCAGTGAGCATAAACAACGGCGGCGTCGTAAACAAATTTAGTCAAAGTTGTTAATAGCCTATAAATAAACATTCAAATTCATAACAATCAGTGGATGAAAACAATCATTCACACAAATTGTCGCCCTACTGTGAATTTGCTTGATCATTTACAATAGAGATTGATCGCTAGCTGCTAGAAACATAACGTTATGTTGTATTCACCAAAGTTAACGCTGACTGCATAGTTCTAGCTAATTACATCCTTGTGTTGGTTTGGCGAACATGAACGTCAGTTTAGAAAGAAAATTTACCTGTTCTGCAAAAACAGAGCAACTATGTCGGACTGGAAGCCCTTCTGCCGGCGGAGTTCTCGCCACCTTTAAAAGGTTTTTCTGATGTAAATTCGGGACTTCGCGCGTTCCTTATCCTTGTCCCTCTTCTTTGCAATTTGTTCATCGGAACGCCGTCTCTTTGGTCGTGTTTCGGCCATAATTCAAACTTCCCTCTTCATGCTTATCTCTCCTCCACACGCTCCACACCCACTTCCTGTGCACGCGCACTAAACCCCACCCTCAAATACTTCTTGTCGGTGATTGGCTGGAACACTGTTTGTTGTGTTTCATGGTGCGGGTGAGCCCAGTTTGTTTTTGTTGCCGTTTGTGGAGCCTGTGGTGTCTACAGAGACCGCGTTTTTTTACAGTGTGTTCAGGGGACAGGCAGCTAGCGGACAGTGAGGAGATGTTTGCTGTATGTGACAAAAAATGTTTTGGCCTAAAAAACGCGTGGCATCGCTTAGAGCACCTTTAAAGAAGGAACTCTTACCAGACATAATATCATTAAGCACTTTTTTTTTATTTTTGATATCTGACAAGATTTCTTTTCTTGATACTGTCATTATTTTTGCATTTTCCCTTGAATGTGTACTGGTATTTTAAGTTGTTTACATATCTTATTGTATTGTACCTTTAAGATTAAAATTACGGAGAAAATTACTTGACTCATTTTTGCTTCCACTCAACAGCAAATATGACCTGAATAAAATAAAATGGCTTAATTTTAAAATGTTCTCTATACACGCATTAAAAAAAAATTTGCTTTGACGACATGCTATTAATCCATCAAATTTAGATGTAAAATCATGTGATTTAAAATGTTGTAAAATGAACTATTTTGCATGTATATAGAGATAAACTAGGATAACTTAAGCATCACATTTATGTAAATAATTATTTATTCATCAATAATTACTTATTACTATATATCAGTACTACTACTACACAGGTTAGAACATCATTTCAATACAATATTGAGCATACATGTCACTTAAGACCAGCGCATGTGCATTATAATCCAGAGATCGGCACTGCGCATGCGTGTCAAACACCATCCAGTAGGCAGTATTGGATCTGATCCAGCTACATCATACAGGCTGCAGCGAGGAGTGTCTCACACCACGAAAGTGCGGACTCATAGGAAGACCACGAGTGCCATTGGGACATACGAATTTGAACAATAAATTGAACATATCAATTTAACATATGTTATCAGGAGGGACAGATGTGCTTGTTTTAATATTTTTTCATCAAATGGACAACAAAGCATTGAAAAGGATATTGCTGTGCGGACGTTGTTTATTTGTTAATTCCAAACTATGAGTGAAGAATATCTTACCACCGTTCCCTGGATTAAAGAAAAGCCACTACAGTGAGTACAGTGAGAAATTTTACTTGAGGATTTCAAGAGGAAAGGGGGACAGGAAATAATGAGTAAAATTGGGACAGTATGGAATATTAAATGAATATTATTGGAGAAAAACAGACTGAAGTAGTGAGTAAACAGCAGTTCATCAAATCTAAAATATGAGAGTGAAGCAAACCAAACCGAAAAGGGCAACAAAAAAAAGTGAAGAGTTCCTTATTTATTATTATTATTTTTATCCTTTATTTCCTTGGCATTCTATGAAAAGATTGTTGATACAATTATAATGCATAACACACACATCAAACGAAAATAGGGAAATTATGATGATAATATTACAAAATATTATTTACCAAACAAAACAGTGAGAATTAAGAAGATAATTATGAGGAATTCATGTTTAGTTTTGTTTTCGATGTAAATTTTATATATGTATTATTTTATTTTTCTCCATTCTGCCACCTGATGGAGTTTTGGTTCCTTGCCACTGTTGCCTTGGGCTGCGTTTCCCGAAACCTTCTCAACACTACATCGTTCTTAAGTTACACCTTAAGCTGTAGCCAACCTTATCGTTAATACGTGTTTCCCGAAACGCTCTTAGTCAAGAATACCTTCTGTACACTCTTAAAAGAGATTGAACTTTTGGGGTTCAAAAAAGGTTCTATAATGATCCACTGATTATTTGGCACATGTTGTCAAGGTTCCTTTTTGAACCTTATAAGATGGACTGTAAAAAAATATATATTATTTTGTTATTAGGCCCTTGCTTTGCTATTAGCCCCTGAACATACAAGAATGGAACTTTTAAATTTGTACACATTCAAAGCACTGATCATTAAAGATGCTCCATTATTGTTGTTCACCTGTTAGTTTAAAAATACTTTGCACAATTATAAGCAAACACCCCTGCTTTCAGGTTGATAAATGCAACATTTTTTTATAGAGAAGTCAATAAATTATAATTCAGTAAACATTAATCAAAAAAGAATTTCTGTAAATTGCAAAGTGAACTACAAACCTTTGCTCTTATATATATATATATATATATATATATATATATATATATATATATATATATATATACATTTTACATATAGTTTTCTTTTTTGATACAGATACAGGCCTAATCTATTGAAACGTTGGGCTATTAATTAATTACTCTTGGATTGTTCTAGCAAAAATGACATCCAAGAAGTAATAATAATATCAGTAATAATAATAATTATTATTATTATAATTTTTTTTATAATACTGTTCTGATTAGCCTAGTATTTTTTTTCATATTAATAGTAGGCTAATAACATGCATAGCCTACCTATTATTATTATTAAAAGTTTTGAAAATTGTAACAATGTATTTTGTTTCCACAAAAAAAAAAAATCAGAACACATAAACCTCAATAACATATTCATTTTTGTTTAGCCACTTTAATTGTGCCAATACTAAATAATAACAATGAATTAGTAATTTAATAAAATTTTTACGTAAATCACAAAATCTTCAATGGTCTGTGCAAAAAAACAACAACAAAAAAAAACCACGTTTAAACTGTCACTTTGTTGCGCGACTCGCGAGACGTCAGCTGATGGACAACTAGAGGATCGACGGGAGATATTTTAGGTAGCCTACACTGTAAAAAATTTCTAACCCTCCCAAATCAAAAATTTCAAGTGACCGATAACATCTAAATTTTTCAATTGGCCCAAGTGAAATTCTGTAAATTTCAATTGGCCCAAGTGAAAATCTGTAAATTTAATTTTATAATTTACAGAATTTCACTTGGGCCAATTGAAAAATGTAGATGTTATCGGTCACTTGAAATTTTTGATTTGGGAGGGTTAGAAATTTTTTACAGTGTAAGTCAAAAATAAAATGTCAAAATAACTATAAAACCTTGATATCTGCGATAATATAATGAGTGTAGTGTGTCATAATAAGGTTTGAGCTCATTTTGTGACTCTTCTATCGACAGTAAGATCGCAAAATTGATTGGATTCAGAACATTGAAAAAAGGTAAGAAAAAAAAGAAAAAAAAAAGAACAATTTGTGGTTTATATTTGTTTTGTTTGTTTTTACCTCTACCTCCTCATTTTTATTTTAGTAACAATATAGTAATAAAAGGTATTTTTTGTTTGCTTATGGATAGGCCTAAGCTATAATATTTTTAATTTTTAGTTGATTTAAAGGAGCTGTATGTAAGAAATCTATTTCAATTAATCATAAAATGGCCCTGATGTGTCACTAGACATTAAGAAATTATGTTCATTTCAAATACTTATATCACTGACAACAGTAGTATGGCTAGGATATTGTCATTTAAAAAGTGGACTTGCAGCCCTCAACTGATGTTGATGTTGTCATCTTGTGTTTTGGCCTGACGCGCCTCCCTCCACCTATCCACCAATCACGAAGTCAGTAGTGTTTCGGGATCCGGGTTGCCAGCTTTGCTCTAACCTACCCCAACTCTAGTCGGATAAAAATGTCTAACGTTACTAAATCAAAAAGACCTCGTTATAATTCAGAAATTCGCCGTGACAAAGTCCGAAATAAAACCAGAATTTGTATTGGAGATGCTTTTGAAAGATGGAGACGGCTGAAAACGTAGAAGAATTTGAACACAGACGCCAACGTTGCTAATTTTCTCCTGGACAGGTAAGATTCTTCTATGCTTGGCTAACTTGTACTTGATGTCAATGGACATTTCATATATTCATGACAGTCGAACAAAGTTATGCATGTTCGTGCAAAGTAATGTAACGTTAGCTCACTTGGACGTATGCTAACATTAGCAATGCATTATAGGAGCCCGTTTCTCTGTCATTATGCTGAGACGCTGAGGAAAACAACATTGCCATTATGGCAATTTGAAACGTAATTGAGACAGAAGCCTAACTTTACCTCAGAAAAAATGATTCGTCATTCGTTCTTCACGTATATCGTGGACTAGTTACACATGCTGCAAGTTGACCTGTATTTCACATCACATATTTTAGCGTTATGGACGTGTGCTGCAGGGTATTAAAAAAATACAGCTGGCCACTTTCACTTCATGAATAGCTGTATCTTTGATATTGGTTATTACACACATAGATATCATATATGATATCTATGGTTACACATAGTGACATATAGGCTTGTGCTTGTACTTACATTAATGACAGATTAACGTTACAAGTTAGACTAACAGCTACCATTGTGTCTGTCACATACGAGCATAAGTTACATCTTTACAATTATACTGTCACATACGAGCATACATCTTTACGATTATATACGAGCAGCATAAATCTTTACGATTATATTTAACTAATGACAATTAGTACATTTTTTAAATACATAATTACTTATCAAAATATCTATAGCATAAACATAATTAACAGAAAAAAACTTTCTGTACACATCTCGTCGTCACTTGCCATTGGAAGCTCTCATTGAATCAGCCGTTTCTGCTGAATCCTGCAGCTTATCTGGCAACCTCAAGTCAGGGGGTAGGGGGAGGAGATACACCGTTCTACAGTATTTTTAAAGTGATTGCAGTACCAGTTTTGGCCACAATCCTACATACGGTTCCTTTAATGGTTCTTAACTAAAATTCATTACTAATTAGCTAATTAACGTTATTCAGTTTCCTTTTAATTTCTAGTTAAAATAAATAAATATATAAAACTAAATTGAAGATTTTAATCAGTGTTATTTTTGCGCAATTGCTCAGGGAAAATTACTCCATAGCGCCATCTAACGTACAACCAGTATAACCGCTTTGAACGCAGAAAACATAACGGTATAACGTTATACATGTATATAATTGGTTGTATTACAAAATGTTTAGGGATAGTTCACCCAAAAATGAGCATTCTGTCATCAGTTACTCAAATTGTCAAACCTGTATAATTTTCTTTGTTCTGATGAACTCTAAGGAAGAATCCGGTGCTCCAAATCTCTTATTAAAATTCTTCAAAGTCAGCAGAACAAAGAAATTATACAAGTTAGAAATCAGAGTAACTGATGACAGAATGTTCATTTTTGGGTGAACCAAAAACCTTTATATGCACTGTTCGATTCCTGGTTACAGCCTGTATGATCTGGTCAAATTGACCCTAATTGGATTCAATACAATTCCCCAAAAATCATGCTATGAAAAAACAAAAACACAATCAGGTACAAATAATTAACTTTTAATATCAATGCTTTTCACACATTTCAAAGAATAAATATATGAATTTATGATTTATAAAAATGCTTTGAGAATTGACAGTCTCCGATGCCCATATATGGCAAAAGAAAGAGAGATTAAAATCAGAACCTTGCAGAACCACTGCTATATATCTCATTGGCATGCTTCTACCCATATTAGAGATTCTGATCATGATTAATTGTTTATCCCCATATTAAGAAAATGTATGTGATAACACATTGTTCTCTCAATTTTAACACCGTCTTTTCTGTAAACAAGGATGAGCACAGAGGTGATTCAGTGGACAATCCAAGATGTGGCTAATTGGTTGACTGCAAACAGTTTCCAGGAATTCATCCCTACATTTCAAGGTTAATCTGACAGAAATGCCCACTCTCTTTAACTGTCCACTATGCAGCATACAAACATTCTCCCTAATTATGAGGGGCCGTACAAGCCAAAATCCATTCTTCGACTCTCACACACATACATTCTCCTTTCACATAGATACATTTCTACTCTCACACACATACATTCTCCTTTCACATACATAAACATTTCTACTCTCATACACAAACATTCTCCTTTCATACATTTTACTCTTATGCAAATGTATTCAAAGTATGCATTTATTATTATAAATAATAAATGTAGGCTATGTAAGAAGAAAATGTATGTATGTCTGAAAAAAATGTGTGTATGTAAGAGAATAATGTAGCCTATGTATGTGTGAGAGAAAGTATAGTGGAAACGGAAGGCGTATAGTGGAAACGGAAGGTGTATAATGGAAACGGAAGGCAGGTCTGGCGCAATCGGGGTCACCGGACTATGGCAGAGAATCGCTCTGACTATGGTCAAGCGAGCCGCGGCGGAATGTTTGAAAATACACGGTCAAGCCAGCCGCCAAAAAATGGGTGTGCGCTTATTAAGCCGCCTTTCCACTGCACATGACAAACGATAGCCCTTTGACCGGAAGTCATTCATTTTCGTACGGGAGCTGCGTGGAGTTCCGATCATATACGTTCAACGAACGTTTACTATGATTACGGTAAATTCAGGAACTGCAGCAAGATAACTTTTTTTCATCCGACTACGTTAGCTACTCAGGCAGATGTCTGCGGCCGTGCTGTCGGATGTCGTGCGGGAGATCGCGACTTGACAGTGTTTAAAAGAGATTCATTTTCAGTGCACTCAATGTTTTTGTAAAGAGAGTTACAGTTATAAAGTTAAATAGCTACGTTAAGTGCTTGTATAGAGTTGGTGTATGTTAATTGGGCTTTATCTGATTACTGAAATGTTAATGTCAGTATTGTTTTATTTGGTGGAATACACGGTTTCATTTTCTGTGACCATACAGTTCAGATAAATGTGTAATGTGAGTTTACTGAAAGAGCGTTTCACTTTTTGACAAGAAGTCACACTACCAGCTTTTTCAATGCTGTGAAACAAAACGAATTTATTGTTGTCTTTGTTGAATTTGCAGATTGTACAGTGTGTGACAGAAATAAAAATTATATGTGCCACCAGAAAAAGAGCCTCTTCTGTGTGTGCAACAGGACATAACTGTTCTCAGACCTGATTCTTTGTCTGAATTCATAAGCAGTCTGCACTACATTTAGACATCCATATAAGGACTCCAATGTATTTACTGCTGCTCTATTTCTTGAATCCTCAACAAATCTTGAGACTGACAGAAATCCACATAGAGTTTGAATGTGATCACAAAGATCTCAATGCAGCCTATCATGCACAAAATAATCTGTTTCTCTTTGCATTTGGTCAATACATTGGTCAGCACATTATTAAAAAAATGTCTGATTTCATGTTCATTGCTACCTACTCCAAAAAGTAAAAACTGTAACTGAAAAGAAAACAGGATTACTTTGAATAGCATTAGCATCATTGTAAAGTTGTGATGAAGAGCTGAGCAAGTCTTACATATGTATTTCCGGGTCTGAGAGTGTATATGTATATATATATATGAAAGGAGAATGTATGTGTGTGTGAGAGTAGAAATGTATGTATGTGAAAGGAGAATGTATGTGTGTGTGCATATAGAAATGAATGTATGTGAAAGGAGTATGTATGTGTGTGACAGTATAAATGTATGTACTTGAAAGGAGAATGTATGTGTGTGTGCATATAGAAATGTATGTATGTGAAAGGAGAATGTATGTGTGTGTGCGTGTAGAAATGAATGTATGTGAAAGGAGTATGTATGTGTGTGACAGTATAAATGTATGTATGTGAAAGGAGAATGTATGTGTGTGTGCGTGTAGAAATGAATGTATGTGAAAGGAGTATGTATGTGTGCGAGAGTATAAATATATGTATGTGAAAGGAGTATGTATGTGTGTGAGAGTATAAATATATGTATGTGAAAGGAGTATGTATGTGTGTGAGAGTAGAAATGTATGTATGTGAAAGGAGTATGTATGTGTGTGAGAGTAGAAATATATGTATGTGAAAGGAGTATGTATGTGTGTGAGAGTAGAAATGTATGTATGTGAAAGGAGAATGTATGTGTGTGCGTATAGAAATGTATGTATGTGAAAGGAGTATGTATGTGTGTGACAGTAGAAATGTATGTATGTGAAAGGAGTATGTATGTGTGTGACAGTAGAAATGTATGTATGTGAAAGGAGAATGTATGTGTGTGCGTATAGAAATGTATGTGTGAAAGGAGTATGTATGTGTGTGACAGTAGAAATGTATGTATGTGAAAGGAGAATGTATGTGTGTGAGAGTAGAAGAATGGATTTTGGCTTGTACGGCCCCTCATACCCTAATTAAACAGATATATTGGCCTTTACCATCAAAATGAACCAAGATTTGTATTCACATGCGGATTGAACGGTTGTGGCAATGTGCATTTATACACAATTCCTAATGCAGTTTGGTGGAAAATGTCAAAGGCCTACTGACTCTTGTTGTTTTTACAGAGAATGAAATTGATGGGGACACTTTTGTAAACCTAACTGAAAATATGATATCAAAAATATTTCAGAAAATGAAGGATCAAGTTAAATTTATAAGATTACGGCAAAGCCTAAAGACTGAGATGCCTTTAAGACCACACACACCAATCATGAGTAAGTATGTTAAAATGCACTGAGTACTTTTTTGCACTTATATAAATAAAGAAGATTGCTAGTAGCTAGGTATGTAATCCTTTTCAGATACGTAGCCAAACAAATTATTTTTAATAATTGATTTTTTTTTTAACACTTTTTGGAAGGACTTGACATATTAAAACCACAGATCAGAATCTTGCGCTGGCCAGTGTTGCACTCAATTATACTGACACCTACTGGGCGTGCGTCCGTGCAGCATCATGCATACAGTAACGGACGTGACTGTTAAAACGTTATTCATAGTGACCCATGATAGATTTATTTTGTGTTTTTCCAAGAATGGGCAGTTTGTGCCTTTTGCGGGATAAACAACATAAAGTAGCACTGGTGTTACAAAACATTCAGTGGCACATGCCATCAAATCAAATAACACGTTTGAAAAAATTATTTATGACTTTAATTGATATTTAAAATATTACGAATTAGGCTATTTATTTATGATTTTGTGTCACAATTACGTCAGTATAGGTGCTCGATTAATCTAATTAATAGCGTATCAGATCATGCTGGTTAGACTGAATAATGAAAGTAAACACTTACAGTCTGCGTTGGCGCACGCGGTGGAATTTACCATAGGCCTACAATCCCAACGTAATCCAATCACATAACATCGACCGCCCATACAATATCAGTCTGAAACATTCTATGCACTCTATGCCCAAGCTACAGTGGGATGAACTTATTACACTTTGACTCAATTATTTACAATAACGCGCACCACATTTCTACCTTCTTTATGGTGCCGTATCAAATCTCATGTTAGTTTCTACTAACCTGCGAGAATTCAGAGATTGAACCACGCCTACTGGGCATACGCAACACTTGAACAGAACGCTGTATAAGAAATCAAAAAATATATCAAAAAATGTATCAAAAAATAAAAATAAAATACAATAAAAATTTGTCTCCTCTCTGGTGTTGTGAGTTGTGACAAACATACAAAATAACACTTCTCTGAAATCTTTTTTTATAGGACTTCATTTGGTATTTCGCATGGGGCAATCTCAACACAGAACTTTGCTCAAACAGTGTGGCCAGCAAATTATCAACTACCAAAATTTCCTATGGCAATACAAAAAAAAACTTGATGAGGAGAGCAGAGATTTTTGTTCTTCAACAAGACGGAGCAAATGGAGATCAAAAATAATTCAAACACTGTTTGATCAGATGTGCACACATACATGCATAGGGCTGAACGACGCAATAAAACCGCACGCGATTTGGCAAAGGCTGTGATTATTTTATGCGCAGCTTGTCAGTGCGGCTGATTGGTAGTAAATACTGCCCCATTTGAACGCCAGAGGGCGCTCTCATGCAAACACGATAAATATGCCCCGCCGCAGAAGTACAATAATGCGCATCATGAAATCCCTATCGCTGTAGCTGAATAAACAGAAGATTGAAACGCTTTGATTAAACATGACTTATAAATACACGACTGCCTTATTCTGTGTAAGAAGGCACATCATCTCACAGAAGGAGGAGCTCAGCTGTCGTTATGAAGTGAGTTTGGAGTAAATGCATGTTATTAAATGTTGTCTGTTGTTGGACAAGAGGTTCATAAATGCTTCTCATGTTTTGAAAGATGTTTGACGGCTGTTGCTTTTTCAAATGCACGTTATATAAGTGACTCAAACTCACAGTGCTTTCAGATGGAGCAGCGTTTACAGAGCCGTACATCAATGACAAACTGCGCATAAAAAACAAAACAAATTCGCAACCATTGCGATTTTAAAATCGCGATAAGCCATCTCGATTTAAGTGTGATTACATGGAAAGTGCGATTAATCGTTCAACCATAATTTTAGAGCATGATGGAGGACAAATTTCTCTTTCTTTTTTTTTTTCAGGTATCCAACAAGTGAACAACAAGGTGTTCAGCCCTTGTTACTAAATACCAATTCTTGAGAGACAGGACAGGAAGGGGATATGTAAGAACATGACAAAGAGTTTTTCAATTTCATAAACCCTTTAATACTTCCTTGATATTGTCATGAGGTTGAAGGAGAGAACCCAAACGCAGACGATATGCAGACACTCAAGGTTTATTACGACACAAAACAGAAAACAAAACCCACGAGGGGTCAAAACAGGACTGGAGGAGAGTTCACATTGACTAAGACAAGATAATAAACGAAGACTAGATTCTGACTTGACAGGAAACAAACAGCAACACAAACTCACAATTCTCATTAAACAGGATTCAGACGAAGTACCCACAGGACTGTCACAGAGTTTAACACGCAATGTTTGACAATGTACTGACCCAGGACAGAAAACATGAGGGGATTAAATAGGGAGCAAACTAATCAGGAACACAGGTGTAAGCAATGATATAATGATTACAAGATGAGATAACAAGGGGGCGGGGTAAGGTGATGTAGCAACAATGACATACAGACATCTGCGTTTCAAATTAAGTGAATCATGAGGGTGTCGAACACATCGTCTTTGTCCTTAGGAAGGCAGCTCTGGTTAATTATTCTCTAGGGGTTAATTCACCAGCGCCCGTGTGGCTGGCTTCCCCCCATTTCAGCATGGACTCCCTGTGACTTTACAGCCTCATGACATTCCAACGCACACATACACACACACACACACACACTCGTGGACTTTCAAACAGAAATCCCTTACATAACAAGCCACTAAAAGTTGATATGTATTCCTGTGTTTCTCAAGTGTCGTCACTTGCCATAACGGAAACACTGACAATTTTATTGTGTGTTTAATCAAACTTTATTTGTGTGTAATTATGCATATAAATGTAACATATGTTTCCCCTACCTTTACCTGTCATACTTGGTATCTGTCTGACCGCCCTGTTTTAATTCAACCCGTCACACATAGGAGATTACAGTAAAATGTATTGTTCGGTGTAGGGCTGGGCGATAAAACGATAACGATATGTATCGCGATAGACACGTAATCAATATCAATAAAAAATGCGTTCGATAAAACGTTCGATAATTTTTTATTTTTTTTCGTCGGAAGAAACCAGCAAAGCAAGTTTGATTGCATGAACAAAGGCACTCACTCTCTAGTAACTAGATAAAACAGGAAAAGTCAGCTCGCCTGACTTAAAGTCTGACCGTAGTCAGACCAATGTCATCTGCAGATTATGCAAGACCGTCGTCAGTTTCTCTGTTATTCGCGTGCTGATGCACTGTTCTAGCGTGTGCGTTTCTCAGCGCATACATGTGAAGCTCACATGCACTAAAAGCCTGTCTACTAAGTTATCTTTCGAGTCTTATTTTGCTAATACTGTTATATATACACAAGGTTTACATAAACTAGTCGGATATGTCTAAAGTGAAAGCAAACTTGAGAAAATTGAGAGAAAATCTGCTTGTCAAATGCGTGTATAATAGACGCGTCGGCGCGCAGCTCTTAAAGAGACAGTAGTAATAGTAAACACGCTGCCGCTTGTCCTTAAAGGGATAGTTCACCCAAAAATAAAAATTATCTCATTATTTACGCACTCTAATGTTGTTCCAAACCTGTATTAATTGCCTTCTAATATTTTCTAATATTAATATTTTGAAGAATGTGGGTATCCAAACAGTAGCTGGTCCCCATTGACTTCCATAGGAGAAAAATATACTATGGAAGTCACTGGGGTACATCAACTGTTGGTCATTCTTCCAAATAACTTTTATTTTCAACAGAAGAAAGAAACTTATTCGAGTTTAAAACAACGTGAGAGAGTAAATTATGAAAATTAGAATTTTTAGGAGAACTATCCCTTTAATGTTAATAAAACAACAAAATGTAAAGAGAAAATCACTCACTGCTCTTGACTAATAACTTTATTAATAGCTTTAATAAGTATCAATGTATAATTTATAGAAAATAGAAAGAAATAGATTTATAGAATTTATAGAAAGAAATCGTAATATTATATTTTTGCCATATCGCCCACCCCTTTATAAAGCATTTCTTACGTATTCTTTAATTTTGCACCTTAATGTTAAGAGATAATTATTAAGTGTTCATTGTGATTTTAGACTTTTGAGTTTTCCATGGTCGTGTTGACATTTCTGCCTTTATAACTGATGGGATTATAATCAGAGGTAGGTTAAGTTTAAAATAAAAAATCTTTAAATGTAATATATTTGTCTCCTGGACTGGTCCTTATTTTAAATATGTTATAAAAAAAATCAATAATTATCGATATCGACCGATATGAAACACTTATATCGTGATACAGTTTTCAGCCATATCGCCCAGCCCTAGTTCGGTGTGTACAATCTTAAGAGGAAATATGAATTCTTTCTCTCATAAGACATATGGTCAAGGTAGGCGTGTCTTCTTCACACAAAGAAACTTTCTTCCCGCTTCAGACCAGAAGATCTGATTTGCTGTTGTCTCAAAAAGAGGGCGTAAACAGATGTCTTTTAAAAGGAAGAAACCCCCACTGCTCTCTCTCTCTCTCACCTCGCTCTCGCTCTGACCTCCACGCGCAGCTCTCCTCCTCCCAACGGAACCAGCTGGACAGGCCTTGCTTTGGCCTCGGGGACGCATACCCTAGCGTCATGTAGAAGCTGCCGTTCTTTGCAACTAAGTTATATATTCGCCTCTGCCTTAACGGGAGATGAATCTTACTTTCCGGTAAACGTTACATTCAGTGAGCCATTCAAGCTTCCCGCGACACCGGAAGACGCAGCAGAAACAGGACACCGTCCTCGCTTGCTTCCTGCCTCAGCATCACTCGAACAGAGACCAAACTTGCAAGTATATTTATATCTGCCTAAAAGTGATTCCAGGTGTCTCGCGAACTTAGGTTTCTGTATGTAATAATTACTAGCTTTTCCTCTTCTCTTCTTTCTTTCTTTCTTTCTTTCTTTCATTCATTCTGATCACGTATGTTCTTGTTTGGTTAAATGTTTGTTTGTTTTATTGTTTGCATTTTACGTACGTTTATATTTGTAGCTTATATAATCTCTAGTGTGTGCCATTTTATTAATAAACCCATTTATACTTTTAATTGTCTCTGTGTTTGAAAACCCACCTTATTAAAGTCAATGAAACAAAAAGATCTAATTAAGCTACAAAGCTCGATATTATAGACTACATTGAGTAGTTCTTAATTCATAAACTCAGAAAGTTTGATGTTCGTGGCCAGAAGATAAAACTTTCTTGGAGTTTGAAAAGGGATACCCCTTCTTAACTGGGATAATCTCACATTTATTCGCTGGACGAATGACTGATGACCAGACCAGTTACAGAACAAGGTAATCTCGATAATTGATAAAAAAAAATGTACATGCGATTTCTGGATCATTAGGACCATGAGTTATAATTATTAATATTTCCAAAATTCCCTATATCCTTGAGCTAATTCACATTCTACCCAGAGTCGTTTACGTTACAGTGACAAGACAACGCAAGCACACAGCCCAAACAAATGGCCATGTGCTTACACATAAAACATGAGTCTGTCATGATTCTGCCTCAAGACAAGAGAAGATCTGGGACACGAAGGCAGAATCATGACAGATATTGTAATCTTGAAGGTTATACATGTTTAATTAATATTTTTCAATTTAAGGAGTCATGGCATGAGATGCTTAAGAACAAATTCAAGAAAGAAAGATCACCCTTGGTTGACATTGAAGAGATAAATAAAGTTCGCAGCAGATTCGGGAAAGTAAAGAACCAGATGATTTCTCAGAGCATCCAACAGACAAGTGTCACTGATAAGGTAACTAATAAAGAAATAAGTATGCCAAATGATACGACACCTTAATGGATATTTACAGTAATGGATGTCTTTATTTTTTTAGACTGAGGATCTATCTGTTATCCAAGACATGCACCAAAAGAGACAAAGGTGTGAAGAGGTAAGAGTCACAAATAGAATAATCTTCAGGATTTAAGAATAGGTATGTTATTTAAGAATAGAATACCTATAAGTATGGGTTTTTTTTGTGGAAAGAGTGAATCAGGAGAAGATGAATACAGCATAGGGATCCACTTGGAGAAAATGAGAACAGAATGCTTGAAGAGGACACCAAATATCTGACTTTTACATACATGGCACGGACAAGGAATGAGAGGGCAGACTACGTGAAACATCACTCCACAAAATAAATACTATCACGATATCCAGCCCTTAAAATCCCCTCAATTGTGAGTAGAATTGTATTGCAAATTATGACTTCAAAGCAATGAACATTTGCACATTTGAACATTTTTGTTAATATTCTTTTTCCTTAATAGCTTGTATTAGAGTTTGAAAGCATACTGGATGCAAACATTGAAAAGAACATTCTGAAAACTCAAAAGTTATTAATGAGTGCCACAGAAGAGAAGTCGGGGTGGATATTTGTGCTGAGTTGGCTTAAGCGAAAAAAAACCCATATTGAATTGGCACACAAAGGTAATATAAATGAAAATTGAATCAATTTGTTTTTATGGATAGTAAATACAATTTTGCAATTAACAATAAATATTTTTACAATTTTACATTTAAGGTCTCTCAATGGCTGCTGCTGTCCTGCTGCTTCCACTTTTATTCAAAGAGAGTCCAAGATCTCTATATCTTATCCCACTATAGAGTGGTGCAGGTATGACGTCGGTCAAAACCCCACACCCTGGTTCCCTCGAGATTATATGGAATTTTATAATGGGGGTTTTCAATTTATTAGTAAAATAAAGCCTGTGGTAAACATAATTTGACAACATTTTGTCACCCATACCGAAAACGCGAATTTTGATGTGCATATGCAGTTTACAGTGTAAAACAAAATGTCAAAGAAAGTATCATCAAGTTATGTTTAGCACAGGCTTTATTTTGCTCATATATTGAAAACCCCCATTATAAAACCCCATTGGAAACACTCAAAGGAGCCAGTGACAAATGACTCTTCTGTGTTCTGATGTCATTCTGATGCACCATTCTACATCAGCAGCAACATCGAGGGAGTAAATGAGGAGAGCATTTTGGGGGAACTTTTCCTTTAATGGTGTCCTATAAATTTGTGTATAATTTAAATGTATAATTACATTTTACCACTGAGATCCACTTCTAATAGTATTCTTGCAACCAAAACATTCATTATTAGTTTTATGACTATATTTAGACTAGATAGAACATCCTAATATTCAGCTAATTTCACCAGTTATGATGTCACAAAGTCACAGATTTCTTAATGACCAATTATTATTTTTTTTACTTTTTTGAAAATGTTTGAAAAAAATTATAATCATAAATGGTGTTTTAACTGCTATATATCATTGTGCCTTATATAGCAGGGTTCCTCAAACTGTCAAACTGTCCTGCAGAGTTTAGCTCCAACACTGATCAAACACACCGTAAATTTACTGTGTAAAGTTAACATGTAAATCATTCACACATCCTCGTACACTAAAAACATATAAGATTAGACAATTAATTACTTGTAAGAGTACATATGTTATTTGCATTATCATTTGTCCATGTTCACAACTATATGTTGGCAAAACGATCACATTTATGTAAATAATGATTTATTCATCAATAATTACTTATTACTATTTATCAGTACTACTACTACACAGCTTAGAACATCATTTCAATACAATATTGAGCATACATAAGACCACTTAAGTCACTTAAGACCAGCGCATGTGCATTATAACCCAGAGATCGGCACTGCGCATGCGTGTCAAACACCATCCAGTAGGCAGTATTGGATCTGATCCAGCTACATCATACAGGCTGCAGCGAGGAGTGTCTCACACCACGAAAGTGCGGACTCATAGGAAGACCACGAGTGCCATTGGGACATACGAATTTGAACAATAAATTGAACATATCAATTTAACAGATGTTATCAGGAGGGACAGATGTGCTTGTTTTAAATACAAATTATATTTTTCATCAAATGGACAACAAAGCATTGAAAAGGATATTGCTGTGTGGACGTTGTTTATTTGTTAATTCCAAACTATGAGTGAAGAATATCTTACCACCGTTCCCTGGATTAAAGAAAAGCCACTACAGTGAGTACAGTGAGAAATTTTACTTGAGGATTTCAAGAGGAAAGTTGAACAGGAAATAATGAGTAAAATTGGGACAGTATGGAATATTAAATGAATATTATTGGAGAAAAACAGACTGAAGTAGTGAGTAAACAGCAGTTCATCAAATCTAAAATATGAGAGTGAAGCAAACCAAACCGAAAAGGGCAAAAAAAAAAAAAAAAAAGAGAAGAGTTCCTTGTTTATTTTTTTTTATTTTTTTTTATCCTTTATTTCCTTGGTACGGAAGCGTATTGCATTCACTTGAGGAAAAAAAATCTACTCTGTTTTTCTGAATTAACGAGTTAATTATCTCAGAATTACGAGATAATTTTTCATGAATAAAAAGTTTTTGCTCTGTTTTTCTGAATTAATGACTTAATTATCTCAGAATTCTGAGATAATTTTTTCTTGAAATAAAAATATTTGCTCTGTTTTTCTGAATTAATGACTTAATTATCTCAGAATTATGAGATCATTTTTCATAAAAAAATATTTTGTTCTGTTTTTCTGAATTAACGACTTAATTATCTCAGAATTCAGATTTTTTTTTTTTTTTTATTACAGTGAAGATGATCAGAGTACAAATGCACATATTGCCTGAACCATATTAATAAGTTTAATATTTTTAAAATTGAAACGAAAAGAGGCAGGGTTGTGTTATTATATATATATATATATATATATATATATATATATATATATATATATATATAGGCTAATGTTACATGCAGTGAATATAATCAATACGCGTTGCCTGAACCACATTTGTGTGGCTATAAATGAAGTTTTATGTAACAAAGTTCGGGAGGAGCATGTTCATGTAATCATCCAATCAGCACAAGAAGAAGCCAGTATAAATAAAGCCTTCCCTTACCTCCTGTCTCATGACAAATTTCTCAGCATCCCGCCACCACCCCATCACCTCACATTCAGATGGGTCTGCTCATAGATATCCATGATCTATACATTCATAGGGGGGAGTACTCTGGGGTCGGGCCGAATTCCGAGCTCGGAGCCCTCCCCCCGGACAGCAAGCCAAATACGCATTATAATATTACATCAGATTTCATTAACATGTGAACTCGTGAATGTTTAAGATTTCTTTAAAAGAAAACGTAAAGAGGAAGTGTGGTGTTTTATAACATATTTCATTTTATTGTTGCCTAAAATGTACATACAGAGATAACCGGAGTAAACCTCTTTTCTATAGGCAACATCATCATCCCCAGAAATGAGCCCCACTACTGTTGTATCATCTGCAAATTTAAACATTTTAACAGAATCAGTGTGTGATGTGCAGTCATTTGTGTATAGCGCTAAACAATAACACTAGGCGACCTTGAGTGTCCAGAAAGGCGCCAAATAAATAAAATGTATTATTTTTATTATTATTATAGCGGATATAAAAGAGGTGACAAGACACACCCCTGGGGGGCTCCAGTGTTAATGTACTTAACATTGGAGATGTTATTACCTATTTTGACCACTTGTGTTCTCTGCACCAGAAAATCCAAGATCCAGTAACATAAGGAATTATGGACCCCCATTTGTTGAAGTTTCAGAAAAAGTTTGCTGGGTAGGATTGTATTAAAAGCCGAACTATAATCTATAAAAAGGATCTTTGCATAGTTGCCTGGGGCCTCCAGATGCTGTAGAATGGAATGGAGACATAAGGATACAGCGTCCTGTAGGCAAATTGGAAGGCGTCGAGCCTGACCACACTGGACAGATGTTTACATACTATTCTCTCAAAGATTTTCATTATAACAGATGTTAGTGCTACAGGTCGGTAGTCATTCAGGCAACTTATGATGGGTTTTTTGGGCACAGGAATTATGACAGCGGACTTAAAACATTGAGGGACAGTGCATTCCCTCAAGGACCAGTTAAATATGTCTGTGAGGACTGGGGCCAGTTCATATGCACAGTGTTTAATAGTAGCAGAGGATACGAGGTCAGGACCTGCAGCTTTCCTGCAGTTCTGCTTTCGTAGTAAGAGCCTAACCTCATCCTCCTCTATAACAAAAGGAGGGCTGGGGGTATTGATGTTCATTGATTGTGTGATGTCATCAACATAGTTTCAGTCAAAGCGACAGTAAAACTCATTGAGACTATCAGGCAGCTTTGGATCATCACTGACCACTGGCGCTATGCTAGTATAGTTGGTAATCTGCCTCAGACCCTCCCATACCCCTCTATTGTCATTAGCCTCTAGTTTGCTTTCCAGCTTGTGCCTGTAGTCAGCCTTGGCCTTATTAACAGCTCTCTCAAAGTCAAATTTACCCGCCTTGTATAAATCTCTATCCCCACTCTTATAGGCGTTATGTTTATTTTTCCATAGATGTTTTATCTCTATGCTAAACCATGGCTTATTATAACCATGGCACACATACATTTTCAGCAAAATTGATATAGGCATTAACCACCTCAGCAAATTCATTAAGATCACAACATGACTCTTTAAAAACAGACCAGTCTGTATATCAAAACAGTCCTTGAGTGCACAGATTGCTTGAGAAGACCATTGTTTAACTACCTTAGTTTTTGTTTTTACAGATTTTAATTTCTGACGATAGACAGGGATCAGAAGGACAGTGTTATGGTCTGACTGCCCCAAGGGAGCCCAGGCTACTGCAAGTATGATAGAAGTAAAGTCCCTTGGTAGGTAAAACGGTCTGCATTTTATAGTAAGCATCTCGAGAACTGGGGAGCAGGCCTGTGCGATCACTGTTGTGTCCGTGCACCACCTCTCGTTCACGTAAAAACTTACACCGCCGCCTTTGGCCTTCTGGGAAGCCTCGGTGCGGTCGGCGCGGTGGGGGGTGAAGCCATCCTGGTTAACCGCCGAGTCAGGAATGCCAGCGCCAAGCCAGGTTTCGGTGAGACACAAGATGGAGCAGTCTGCAATGACCCGTCTGCTATTGATGAGGATGGCAAGCTCATCGCATTTGTTGACTAGTGAGCGAACGTTGGAGAGTAGAATGCTCGGTAGTGGAGATCGATGCCTCCGGTTTAAGCCGGACCAGAGCGCCAGCTCTTTTGCCCCGTTTCCTGGGCTTCCGCTGGGGTTTGTGGTTGTCGTGCGCCCGCCTAATCCTGGTGTCTGCAGATCCGATAAAAACATCTTCAGCGTAAGAGTCCAACTTTAGTTGATAATTTAACATATTGTCTCGTATGTGAAGGAGGGCCAGCCTTTCGTATTTTATCTGCCCAAAGACGTAATCCACTCGAAAACATAACACTAACAAACATATCGACAGACAGAGCAGCACTGTGTCACCATAACCACTGCGTTATGTGAGAAAGCGGTGTTCTTTATAAAAGCAGCACTTCAGAAATAGTTGAAATTGCATTTATTAGGATTCATGGGATATTATAAAAAATAATCCAAACTATAATAGCCTAGCCTACATATTTTAAAATTGTATCATATATTACTGCCACAATAACCATATACAATTTTTTAAATGGTTATGTGGCAGCAATATATGATACGTACTTTCATCTCATTTTTGTTCGCTGAGGTGGAGCTGCGATGAAGTAGTGTTCTTAAATACTTTCCAGCATTTCAGTAATAAAAGTGTACATCTTACATACGGTACTCGGTAGTGATCAAAAAGGATTTAAACAGTGAATTTTGAATCTCTTCTTGTAAACTCATTTTTACGCGGGTTGGGCGAGAAAAAACACTGACATTATGGATTCGGACGGCAATAAAATCACTTACCCCAGTAAATGTTTAAAATACCGTACGAGCCCATGATAAACAATTAGCGTCCGAAAAGGACTTAACTGACAGTCTGCTTTCACTGGCCTTTTAAAGCGCTCCGCGGACGGCGCCGTCTTTTAGAACAACTATTCGCCGTATCGCTGCCATAGTTTGAGCAAACTGTCATAACTGACGACAGGAAGCAAATGCAAGTAAACTCTTTATTGAAGACAATAATAATAATATAGTTCCAGAAGTAGATGCAGGCGGGTGGCGCAGGAACTAAGATTGTCAACACGGAACAGATGGAGTGAAGAGTTGAGTGCACTGGTGAAAGGTGGTGACGTAATCCAGACAATGAATGAAATCCAACAAAGAACATCGAACTGGAACAAGGAGGCACGAAACTGGGTGTCTAAGGTGTCTCTAGCTTCCTGAAAACATCAAACACTTCTTACAACTGATTTTATACAACTTATTTAATAATTTATCATTTATATTTTCTAAAACACAAAATCACAAATGTATCTCGTTTAACACAACCAATTTAAAATGCATCCCACCCCAATTACCTAACATCCCATCTTTAACCCTAATTATTCTCATTCCTGCTTATTTACAAAGCTGCAAGTATCTTGTGGAAAGCAAAAGACGGCCTGCCTGAAACTCATCTGACACATGAGGGAGCATATACTAAAAATAAAAAGCTTTTAGTCTAGCTACAGTCTTGGCACAGAATTGCTCATTGTATGGGACTTGTAGGAGAACTTGCTGTGATGGAGCCCAGATGAGCAGCTTACAGGCCCTCAGCCCTGTACAGAACATGCCAAGCTGCACTTGCACATTGAAGCCCCATGGACCATTTGGCTGCAGCTGAGGTGTCCCCTCCACCATCTTCACATCATACCTCTGACTTCTGAACAGGTCCTCTAGAGACTCGTCACTTTTAAGGAGAAGGCATTTGATCTCCAGCAGTTCCTCTTAGTTCAAAACTCCATCGGGGCTTGCTGACAGCCAGGGGTCGCTTGCACACACGACTATGCCTCTGTGGCTGACTGTAAACCCACAACCCTCTAGCCACTGTATGGCAGATGCCTTGCTTTCTAAGCCATGGTGAGTGGCCGCATTGCCATGGAACCTGGGGTAGAGGTGCTCTCTGAGAAAGGTCCGAGGGTTGACTCTGATGGGGACCTTCTTTGCAGTGCTTGCAATGATTCTAAGTTTATGAGAGTCATGCCACAAGTGAGTGGAACTTTGTTCAAGAGTTACACGTTCCAATGCTGTACATTTGTTGAGATCAATGGCCACAAAACTGTCATAAAACAACATGCACCTCTGGAAGATGTTGGTGCCATCATGGTCAGCGTGTGGTGAGGATGCAGGCTGTTCTGGCTCCTGTGTCTGAGCAGCACTCAGACATTTGTGTAGAAGGCTTGACACAGGCAGTCGAAGATGCTTCAGACCCTCTCTCAGCTCACCCTGGGAGCAAAATGAAGGAGTGGGAGGCAAAGGGACATTGTTGGGCATTACCTCTGACATCAGTACATCAGTGGCTCGGTGGTGGGAAAAGGTGATGTCCATTTACCGCTTCGAGCAGAGGTTCCTCTGGGTCCCCACATTGCAGAGCCGCTGCTCATCTGTGTAGGCAATGCCAGTGAGCCCACTGGACACAGCATTTTCCACCTTTGACCAAACATATGCACTGATGAGCTTGTATACTTAAAATATATTTCAAAATTTTCACTGTTGTCTTATTTAAAAAATTTTAAACTTAATGTTTACTTACCTTATTCCACATATCAGGTGATAGCGTAATTAGACTTAATGTTACACTTGTACATGTAGGCCTGCCAAATTTACCTTTACCTTAACATTTGCATATTCAGTGCATGCATATTTCTTTCCAAGCATATTTTACCAATTCCAAACCACATCAATCTTAATAATTAGCATTAATTTTGTATTTAATTATTTTTAAGTGACATATAATTGTTCATGAAGACTGGAAGTGAAAAACGCCTTTTATTCAGATGTGCATAAAGAAAACCTGCTTAATAATTATGCACATCTAAAATACACAATTAATAGTAGTTAAGATTGATGTGGTTTGGAATTGGTCAAATGTGCCATCAGAAAATCAAATTGCATAATTATGCATGCACTGTACTTACCTGAACTCCATTCACTTACCTTAATCCAATGTACAATTAAGAGATTTGACAAGATACTTAGCCTGCCGATGGTCATCAGGTCATCAGCTGTCAGATGTCATAAACACATGTTAATATACTTAAATATATACATTTATAACATTCTTATGTTAACAACACGAACGTTGCAAGATATTATCATGAATAATAAATACTAATAATGTGTGTGATAGTCTTACCTTCCATAATATAGAGTCTGCGTGGCTACAGGACCTTCCCAAACCAGCGATGCACGAACATCCAGTAGTCTCCACTGATCCCTGGTTACTAACTAGCACCCACGCAGAGTGGTTTGGACTGCTCGACTGACTGGGGTGCACATTTGCTTTTAAAAAGACGAAATCACCCTCACTGTGTAAAAGTACACGACCCACTTTCCCACTATGTAAATATTGATAGGCCTCAGTACTTTTATAATTTTTCATTGCTGCTCCATCAACTCCTTCTGACAGGACGAAGTAGTTAAATATGTCCCCATAGGTTACCTCAGGCCACTTCTTCATATCGTCTACCCACGATAACAATGACGATGGGTGGGACAATATGAGACGATCTGATCTTCGTATGAAGTTTTCTCTGTGCTCCCAATTTAAAACATTTACGTAATTTGTCATTTCGATAAAGTTTTGGCAAGCTATAAACAATCTTCTAACTACTGAACTAGCTACCGGATGTGCCGTGTCAGTTTAACGGAAGTCGGATGACAAAATGCGGAAGCGCGAAATTTTAAAAGTGGGCGGAGCGGAATAAGGTGAATATGCGCCCTGTCCACTGATCTAAATAATTAGTTGTTACGAGTACGACTTATTTGTCCCTCGATTTAATAAATCGTGGACACGTTTAACTAATTCCATCCCTCATTTTGATTTAACGAATTACAACGTGGCCACAATATAGTAAAACGAGGGAACAAATTAGTAAAACGTGCTGAGGTAATATTAATTCGTGGCCACGAAATAGTATTCACCTGAATATTCACCAATTCACAAAAATATAGGTCTTTAGCATTCACTATTTAATTAATAGTATCAAACTGTTTTTACCTGTGAAGATAGCTCTTCAGTGAAGGCCGGCTAGTGTTCTCGTACAGCTTTTTATTCCTTTTGCAAAGAAATTGCCATTTTTTAATAAGCAGGAAAAATATCTGCGTGGCGGGGGGAGCTGCCACTTGACCTGTGCCTCAACCCGTCACCACTAGGGGTAGCTGCCACTCGACCCGTCACCATTATATGCGCCTGCCTCGGTCACGGATCGCCTGCCTGGGGACCTTACACAATAGGTGTTATTTAAACAAAATGCGGCGCGTGTCCCCTGTAGCTAGCGGGCAAGAACGGTACGCACAATAGGTCAATATTCACCATTAACTAAATGCTTTTCAGTTAATTCTTAAACGTTTGTCTGCTGTCTGTTAGCCGTAACGTTAGGGTTTTTCGCCCATTTTCGTTTATCCGGGAGTGACGCACTGCCAAGATGCCGACGGTCGGCTACGCCCACTTTAGTAGTGATGTCCGGTTCGTGAACGAATCGTTCTTTTGAACCGGTTCTTTTTAGTGAACTGGTCGAACCAGTACACTAAATCGGACTGAATCGTTCGAAACAGTTCGCGTCTTGCGTCAGCACTGATCCACAACAAGTTACTAAAGTTACTCACTTTCGGACATGCCTGAGTCCTGACAGTCCCTTCGACTCAAAATAAACCAATATCCCGGAGTAGGCATATGTTACTCCAGTAAATCCAACAGTTCACTGAACTGAGACATGTTGTGCTGAGAGAAGTGATGAGCACGAGCAGTTGATACTGAGCATGGTACAGCGGTTCTCGGACCACCAGTACAGAACCGAGAACTGTTTCTTTCGGACGCGTTCGATACGGAGAACCGATGAGCTGATGAGCTGAGCATGCGTGCAATTCTTTCAGAGGGACGAAATGCATGTTTCTTAAGTATTTTATTGAACATCAATAAGTGTAACAAAATAAAAGATGTTAGAAACATGTTTATCACATCGGCTACTGCCTTTTCGCTGTATTATTTTAAAGATTGGAAACACAATGAATGGATTGTAAAACGAAACATTTATTTTTATAGCCTACTAAAACATTATTTTCTGGAACAGATCATTTAATCTCTAAGTAAGTTGATATACATTTTTGACGTAAACTCTTGCCAAGGTTTCAAAGGGTGCAAAGTAAATGTTTATAATGTGTTAATCAAAACATAACGTTTTAAACATACTGGAGACATGCATCGAGTTTTTAGTTTTGTCGACAGAAGGCTATAGACTAGTAAGGTTTCAGTAGTTCTCAGCTCACACACAGGCATAGGTATACGGTTCTCGAGTCAAGAACTGGTTGTTGCAGCAGTTCTCGGATCACCAGTACAGAACCGAGAACTGTTTCTTTCGGACGCGTTCGATACAGAGAACCGATGAGCTGGAGAGACTGCGCATGCGTCTCTGAACCGAACTTTCTTTTGGCCAACTGATGCTGTGTTTATACTGTCTATGTGCTGTGCTGTGCTGATACATGAGCACGGGTGAACCAAGGACTTGAATGAGGGGCCGATTTCGGCGAAATGTAAGTTTATTTAATTACAAAAAAAAAAAAAAAATGATGAAGGCCAGTTTATTCACTTCAAGACATGTAAAACAGCCGCGTTTGCGCATCGCCTTAGGCCTAACAGGGTTCATTTTCAAAACGTAAATGTAAGAAACCTATCCAAGATGAGTATGACGATGAGTATTTAACTGAAGTTATGATTACAAATGGCTTTATTTGAATGGATTTTTATCCGCCGGGATGATAGAATTGACGTCATTACGTGATGACGTAAAAGAACTGGTGAACCGGTTTTTTGAACCGGTTCATTGAAACGAACTGTCCGAAAGAACCGGTTCGCGGAAAAGAACCGGACTTCCCATCACTACACTTTAGGCTTCAAAAACGGTCTTCAGAAACCTATGGGTGACGTCACGGACACTACGTCCATATTTTTTTACAGTCTATGCAATTGACACGCATCCCGCGTTTACTTCTACTCAGGGCCGGCCCGCGGCATAGGCGGAAAAGGCAAATGCTAGGGGCGCCACTCATCCATAGGGGCGCCAAAATGAGTGAACGAGTGAATTTTTTTTTTTATCTTTTTATTTTTTTTTAATAATTCTATTTTAAAACCATTACTTCAAAATACTACCAAATAAAAAAAATAAAAATAAAAAAAAACTCCACAAAAACTTAACTAAGTCCCCCGGCACATCAATCTTCCCCCGCCCAGGGAGTGCTTGAAGTGCGTCAGAAACAGAGCATGCGCGATCAGTTGTTGGTAATTTGTTGTGTAGCGTCGCCCCTTGCCGCATCTAATGTAGACAGCATTGCTTTTGTTTGAGGGCGCTTAACACACTCAGGCACCCCTGCAGAAACGGGTCTGGCAGCTCGCGCCAGGTCTAGACACGGTGAAAGTTACCTGATTGTGACGGATGGCCGAATTTACATGACACATTATAAATTAGCATTATAGTCTGCGATAGATAGGCTACAGTGCCAAATAGAAGAGAAGAGGATAAAAGGGGATAAAGACAGAGGTAAAGTGATGTAGTGAATGAACAGTTTATCTAATTGCATAGTAGTAAGATACTATAATTTAATGGCAGTTATTTTTACCTTAAACTTTATGCTAGCAGTTGTTCTGAGTTTTCCAGAGGCCCCAGACAGTGTGATTTTGTAACGATCAGGTCAGTTTTTTAGATGCATTTTTCATCACTTTTTTAAATTAATGTTTTACTCTACAGTTGTGCAGTTTTTTGGGGGCGGGGGCGATGTGGCTTTTTTTTTAAATATTTGCCAAAATTAGTAATGATATTTATACAGGTTTATTAAAAATAGCAAAGTTTTATGTAAAATTCACATTAAATCTGTATTGTAAAATGTGTGACACCTACTAATGGCAAGCCTAATCCGTCGCCGTCAGTCCGTGTCTATTTTTGAATGGGATTAGGGATTAGCTGCAGGACACTTTATTATCTTTCGGAGTCGCGAGAAAAACAAGAAGTGTAGACCTACACATGGATTGTATTTTCTGTATGAGAGTTTGGAACATTAAAACCAGGTATAGCCTATGGGTTTTTTATATGTTATATGTTTTATATGTGTTAAATGTTTAATGTGAATTTTCAGTAGTAATACAGTACAGTGCTGTTTTCCTTTATTATTAGTTCAAATTTAAAAACTGGGCATGTATGTATCTATCACTTCCAATATAACAGTTTATATATATATATATATATATATATATATATATATATATATATATATATATGTAGCCAGTGGCGTCAGGTACTGGAGGGAACTGGAGTATGAAGCAACAACAATCATATAACGTTCGACTACACCACCCGGTATATACCGGGAACTACCAGCAGATCAAAAAGAAAAGAAAAAGAAATAACACTTTACCAAACTTCCATATAAAGAAATAGGACAAAAAAATACAAAAAACAAATACAAAAAAAAAAAAAAAAAAAATACACAAGAAAGCTTAAGGGAGGGAGATGGACTGCTGTGAGCCTCAATTCACACACCACGCTTAATACCCACACACAAATTCACTCTGGTGAGGTCACTCAAATAAACACGGCACTCAACGTGAACCCCATTAATCAGCAGCTAAACCCCTCCTCTGCACACTTTCCCCCTCACGCCGTTTGTGAGGGGAAAGAAAAGATAAACAATAAACACTGATTAACTGGTACTAGCCAGCCCCAGAATAAAGAAACAGTCAATTCACAAACAAGAAAAAAATAAGAATACACAAAAACAATATTCAAATCAATCTCGTCTTATAACTCAAAATAAATTTAAACCTAAACAAAAAGAAGAAATTACATACAAAACACAAAAGAAAATAAAGTAAACACAAGACAAAGAGAAAAAATCTCAATTACAATTCGCAGCAAAACAAGAAACCATTCAAAATGAAACAAACGGGACCATGATCGCCTGCACACGCGAAGAGCGAGCCAGCAAGAAAACCAGCCACGCTTCCACTTTTGCTCTCACTCTTCGGGGAGCAATCGTCCGGGCCCGCACTTATAAAACACACACACACAAAGTTCACTCCAACAAAACAATGACCGGAATAAGCCCAGACAAGGCAGCAGTGCGTTACGTCAACAGACGCGCATCTCGTCCCGTAATATAGAGGTGAAACCCTTGATCCTGTCACTCAATCTGTCAAACATGAAACAGAAAAATTACAAATAAAACACTAAAAGAGACAAACCACGCGAATGGCTCTCATACATACCGGAAGATGTTCATAACACGGTGCTATGCACGGTCGCTGACCATAACATGCAGTGGGTTGTTCGTTGACGAGCTACACAAAGACTCAAGATAGTAAGCAACCATTCCATTGACAAAGAAAAAAAAAGAAATCCTCAAGGCAAACGTACAGTACCAACCTCAAAGCCAGGGACAGCCTATGCACAGCAGCACCACACAGAGACGGCACTTCAGCTACTCTCCCATTCATAAATGGCACTTCCGTAAAGGGGCGGTGCAGGTGACAACGCATCCCCAGTGACAAAAACTTCCCCATTTTATACCATGACACCAGACTGCTGATAGGTTCGATGTTTTCACATGACACTGGCCAATGATCAACATGGGTACACTGCACCCTGCTACATATATATATATATATATATATATATATATATGAACAGTCTCTGGCTCGGCAGACGTGACGTGAAGAGGCTCAGGCTCGGCAGGGCTGACGTGAAGTGACTGAGGCTTAGTGAATAATGCCAGTTTGCGGAGCTCTTCTGCAAAATCCACAGTAAGAGGTGAACCGGCCAGCAAAAGAGCATGGATTATATACTGTTGATTGTATAAGTTTCCAGCCAGGGTGATGAAGTGGCATAAGGGAGCTGAACGGCTCGGATAGTCCTCCACAGAAAAATATCATTAGTCATACTTCATCGAAAAATGCCAAATGTGCCAGCTCAATAAAGTCTCTCACGTACTCCTCTATGGGCCGGTCTCCCTGACGGAGACACATAATCTGTGCTGCTGGAACTTGGTGTGGCGAAGTTTTCTGTTACGAACTGCTCCGAGACACGAAGGTTGAGATCCAAATGCAGCTTTAACACTAGAACTCCCAAGGCGGTCATTTTGACCGTTTTTAAATTTTACAATGTAATAACTTTGTTAAAATAAAATAAATGTGGCTGTAGGACTCTGACTTTTCCTAAATATGTGTATATTTTATTCTGACACTGTTATTTTATTAAAATCATAAAACACACAACAGTTCTGACTATTTCTACCTAGAACTACCATAACGGTCATTTTGACCGCACGCGTTATAGATATCATAAGTCCGCTACATTGCAAGTTTCGCAGAGGGACTTCATCATACGACTGGCGAGCGAACTTCACTCCGACCACATGGAATCAAAAGCCATACAACTGGAGAAACTGCAAACAAAATAAAACCAAGGAGATGTATCAAATGTCACAACGTGTGTGGGAGCTGCACGCGAAAGGCGGTGTTTACCTGTGTGGAATGTGCGTAAGCGTCAATGATGCGGTATGTTTGCGCCGTTCAAATGGGCAGTTAACCTGATTTTGTTCGTTAATATTTTTTGTTCACTGAAACTAATCGTTCTGAAGCAGTTCGTTTTCTTGTTTAGCTAATGTTCATGTTTTTTTCTTAGCCTGTTTGTGTGTGTACATTTTCACATTCATTTCAATTAAAATTGTGTGTCCTGTTTATCATTACCTATCATTGTAGATCCATTTATTTTTAGATTTTGTATTGATTATTGAACTTATTTACAAACAGGGCTGTACTAACTGTATGAAGCTTTGACGTTTCCTAACTTTTGTGCGTGTCTATTCACGTGGTGAGTGCGGTGAAAAAAAATATTATTTTGATGCAAAATGTTCCTCAAATAGAGGCAGCACCTGTCGGGGCAATCTTTCTTTTGTACTTGTTTTAAGGGCTATGACGACAGGAATTAAAAGCTTCATTGGAAAAGAGAAGGTTAACATGTACAATAGATATTACAATATCGAAAATGACGTTCAGTACGGCCATATGAACGTCAAAGTATGAACGGTCAGAATGACCGCTATGGTCGTTCTAGTAGTTATGGAATTCCGGTAGTTCTAGTGTTAATTAAGGGGCAATCCAGACACGTAATCCAATATACAGGCAATAGGTCAAAACACAGGTAGGCCATAGTGATGTATGACACTGAAGCTTCGATCGCACATGCGACAATTTCTAGTGAAGCCCCGTATCGGGGTGTGTATTGGTTTACTAGAGACACGTGATTGATGACAAATGAAGCCTCACTTTCTGTACAATCACGTGCGCGTTTCGCTTTGGGTGTCAGAAGGCTGGAAGCCCAGATCTTATTTAACGAGTCATTGTTGGCTCAGTCTGGTTGATGGGTTTGTGAGGAGAGAAAATTAATTTATTTAATGAACAAATCAAACACAAACATGTAAGGCTTTTATTTATAAACATAACATTGACATTATGGAGTGTGTTGTGGTTGCTTCATCTGCTAGAGCTTCTAACACAGGCTTCTTGGCTGCTTTATTTTAAATAAGCACCAGATGGCGCTGTTCTCGACACTCTCGAAGCTTTGAATCTTTTCTCGGAACAGTCAGGGGAAAGTGATTCAGTGATTCATGAGGCTTCATTTCCCCATCCCTAGTAGGCTGTCCAAACAAACAAACAAACAAACAAAACGGGCAGGCAAAAGAGTAATCCACGGAACAGGAGACATGAAACCAGGGAAAATGCTCGGAAATGCAGTGCAACAACATACAAAACTTTGCAGTGAGTGAATGAGTGAACATGGTATAAATAGGCTGAGACTAACAGGGTAATGAGACACAGGTGAATGCAATCAGTGATGATGAGTCCGGGCAGTGAGTTATGGGAAATGTAGTTTGTGAGGGAGTGATAATAGTCTGGTGTGTAGTAGTCCAGCTGGTGACCATTACAAAATCCAATTTCTCAGCTATTCACATTTAAATCTGCATATTTATAATAATTACTCCAGGGCGTAATTATTTACTTTTATAAAGGCCAATTTTTTTAGCTTTTTAAATGTATGCATCATCTTCCATGTCAAATGCTTAAATTTGATCAATAAATTCAGTTATAATAAGACACTATAGGGCTACCTATCAAATTAAACAATATACACTACAAAATTACAACTTCAATAAATAGCCAGATGTGATGAGACTGATGTTTTAAATAAATGTTTGAATATACAAGTAAGAAAAAAATGCAATGATACTTTTAAACATGAACCTAAACCGCCAATATGTGGCGGGAAATTATCGTCTTAATGAGTGAGTCACTGAGTCATTCATTCAAACGAATTGTTCAAAATACTGAATCATTCAGTAACAAAACACAGCGCTGAGCGTTGCTTTCCTTTAGAACTATATTCGTTGGCGAAATAGAACAAAACAGTCCATAATGTGTCTAAAATGTGAGTAACTTACTTAATATTAACTGCTTGTTAACTGAACTACAAAACTTCTTCAGCACATTTTCTTTTCTTCTTCTTTTTTTTCACAATTCTCTCAACATTTTCATTTTTCACTGAAGACATATTAACTAACAGCTAACTATGATCATATTTGTCGTTTTCCCATTGTTTCAAACAGCATTTATTCCTTTCAGTCTGATATAATCAGACAACTTCTCAGGCAATCATCTAGTTCTTTGGGGTCTGTCCTATGTGTCTCTCAGTTTTTGATGTTCCCCCCAGCAGTCTTGACAGCGGGTCTGAAAAGTTCTGTCTGCCAGATAAGTATGTGACTCTGAAATTGAATGGCTGTAGTCGGAGTATCCACCGTTCTATATGGTCAAAGGATTTGAACGGGGGCTGTATATGGCCTCTAGCGGTTTGTGGTCAGTGACCAGCTCAAATTCTCGTCCATAAATATAAGCATGGAGTCTCTCACATGCCCACACGAGAGCCATGGCCTCTGTTACACAGCGACTCACATTGCATATTGGTACTGTTTCCCCTTTTTGGGTCTGAACTAAAACAGCTCCTAGAACCACTGGGCATGCATCCACGATCACTTTGGTTGGCGCATCTTTATCAAAATATGCTAACATGCTTGCTCTGGCCAATTCTTCTTTTAGTGCTTTGAACGATTGTCTATGTTCTGGCCCAAACTCAAAGCATGTCCCCTTTTTTGTCAAGCATCTTAGTGGTTTTGACAATGTTGCAAACTGCGGGATGAATCTGCTGCTGTAGCCCACCAGACCTAGGAAGCTCCTAACCTCTGAAGCCGTCTTTGGTTCTCTTGCCTCCCCTACAGCTCGCACCCTTTCTTCTGTTGGACTGATTCCTTTCTCAGACAAAAGAATTCCCATGAATATCAGTTTGGTCATGTTAAACTGGCACTTCTCAGAGTTCAATGTCAATCGACATTCGCTTAGCCGTTTTATGACCGCATGTAAATGCTGATCGTGCGTTTCTTGGTCACAAACATGAACAGTGACATTTCCTCATATTTTCTACGCCCTCAATTCCTGCTAAGGCGTTAGCAATCTCGTGTTGATACTGTTCGCTGGTGGAGGATACACCAAAGTCTTATATAACGATATATGCCATTATGCACCACAAATGTAGTGATCTCTTGTGATTCAGGGCTGATCTCCAGCTGGTGGTAACCCCATTTAAAATCCAGCTTACTGAATATAGTTGAGCCATTGACGCCTTGGAGAATCTCATCCACAGTAAGGATGGGGTAACGCTCCCTCACTATGGCACGGTTAGCCTGCCTCATGTCCAGACACAATCTTATCTCTGAGTTGGCCTTTGGCACAATGACCACAGGGTTCACCCATGGTGTGGGACCTCTGAAAGGTTCAATGACGTCATGTCCATTTGCTCCTTTATTTTCCGCTCTACCACTCTCCTGAGATTAAACTGAATGTGTTTGAGTGGCTGCGCTACTGGTTTCACACTTGGGTCTATGTGTAAGGTAACCTGGTTGGTGTTTAACTTGCCGACCCCGCAGAGATGTCAGAGCCTATTTTTAACACTCCCCGCCTAACAGCTGTCTCTCTTCCTAAAACGGAGTTCTCCTTTCCCTCACATCACAATGGATTCAGCCTGCTCTTTTCTGTTGTATATGTTCACCTCACATTTGAATTCACCCTTGACTTCTAGAGGTTGGTTTGAGGAGTATAAGTAGAGCTTTCTCTCAGTTTCAGGAATGTAGGACTTGCATCTAATTTCATTCCTCCCAGGTGTCTTCATCTATTTCATTATTCGTGGCGCCTGAGTCAATTAACAGTCTTAATTTTACTCCACCCACAAGAAAAGACAGCCTCTCTGACAATGTATTCTTCTGGACAACAAATGCATTATCAGTTTCCTCTACATTATTTACACCATTCTTTTTTGGGATTTTTCATGCGACACATCTTTGAAAAATTTAAAAAAGTCTTTTCCATTGCATTTATGACATAGGGGAGCGCGGGGAACAACGTAACACGGGGCTAGTTGTAACACACTTGTTTTAAATACTTCCACACATGCTAGGATGACGAAACTTAGTGTATTTACTAGTTGCCATATCAACACTATATAGAGAAAAAATTGTGCCAAAATTAAATTTTTTTGGAAGATATCCATAGACATTTATTAAACCATAGCAAAAGTACATTTCTTACTTAAGTAAATTTTTCATCTCTATTTTTTGTGTTTATTTAAAATTAGACAAATCTGATATTATTTTAATCTCCAATATGTTATTTAACAGTTGAGATAGCTCTTTAATGTTTCGCTAACTAGCAGAAGACACTAGCAGGGTTTAAATCCCAGTTGTGCAGGTGGGGCATGTTGTAACACTGCGTTACAATGTGCCCCTATTAGAAATATGCTATTATATTCTATAGTTTTATTAATTTTATTGAGAAAACGTGAGAAAAAGGTGAATAAAGACTGAGAGTCAATGTTCAGAAATTACTAATTATTTATTTGTTTTGAACTATGTTGTATAGCTGTGTTTTCCTGTGTTCGTAGTCAAAACTCAAAAATGAGTTTATATTTAATTATTAAAAATTGCCATTATTTTATATGAAAGAGTTTTTTAATTGTATTTTATTTAGAAAATATTTTAGTTTGTTTTGTATTTTTTTTTTATTAGATCAGATAACATTTTAAGCTGTCATATGTCATGTTACAATGTGCCCCACACATGTTACAATGTACCCCACCTATGGGGCATGTTGTCACATTTCACTTCCATTCTTTCGGGGTATATCCAGAAAAAAGTACATACTGTATTAATAAAACAAAACCACATAATTGTACTAGACATGTGGGAAATTAATGTGGGAAAAAATAAATACTCTGAACCATAAGTAGATTTACACAAACTGAGAAAGTCAAAAAGCGTTACTTTGTGCCCTGCTCTACCCTACTTGACCTTGTGCAGGGCATGTTTGGTCTCTGCCTTAATGGTCCTTTTGTCCACATCTGTAACATTTTCTATCCACTTTTTCATCTTTTCTCTCTGCAGGTCTTTTTCTGGTGTACCCTTTAACTCCTTTCTCTTTTCTGTCTCTCTTTGGTGCAATTCTATTAAAGGGTCATTCCACCCGTGGAGACATGAATGTGTATTGAAAGTGGGTCATTTATGTAGAAGAAATGTGAAATTATTTTTGAATTTGGAGCTTTCTAGACTGAGAAAAGCCAGAAAATGTATTTTTGGCTTATGTGGATGAAAGACAACAACTCCCAGAATGCACTTGCTTCGCTGCCCTACAAGGCCATTCCCAAGCCACGCCTACCGGTAAGACAGCGCAGTTGAAAACAACAAGGCAAGGCTAGGCTACGAGTGAGTCTCCGTGACGAGTTTGCCCAAAATGTCCGGGATTCGGCTTTTGCGTTCTACAGTCGCCATTCATCATGTTTACTGTGGCGAGCAGGACGAGGCTGAGGGGCGCGGGAGAACGGCGCGAGGCCGGTGGCGTGATTACTGATGACCGACACCTGTGAGGCACTGTTCTCGTATCTCGCACGGAGGAGCAGGTATTTTCTTAGCAATGGTAAAACACACATCAACCGATCACGCCACCGGCCTTGCGTCTTTCTCCCGCGGCGCTAGCCTCATCCTGCTCCCTGTATTACTGTGATTACTGATGAGCGCGCCTGTGAGATGCACCGGTCTCATGGGCTATCTCTCACGGAGGTGCGGGTATTTTCTTAGCAATGTTAAAACGCAAATCAACCGATCACTTGTTTAGCATTCATGTAAACATTACATTCAGATTCACCAATCGGGGTGAATTCAGTTAGATTGAAACAAGAGGTGAGCATGTAAACAATGAATGGCGACCGCAGAAAGCAAAAGCTGAATCCCGGACATTTTTGTCGATCTCGACGGCCGGACATGTCCGGGAAAAAGAGTATGGTAACCCCTACTACTCAGCTTTCTTCGTCCATGTTTTCTGCAGGTTTCTGTCGGTGAAATCAAACGCACTGGCACTGATCTGTGATAGGTCTGTTAGCGCATTAGGTCCAACCCCCTATGGCCGGGTTTGAAAGGGTGGATCTAGTGCTTGTAGTCTTAACAGAAATCCCCCCCTCTTACACTTCCTCCTACAATGACGCAAAATCACGATTTTTGCATCATTATAGGAGGAAGTGTAAAGAGGTAAATACAGATTTCTCTCGTCTCGGGGGAAAATGAAAAAATGTTGCATGACCATTCAATAGTATGACTGGGTTTCTAACAATGCAAAGCTTAATGCAAATGGGTGAAGTGTCCCTTTAACTGCACCTGTTTCAGGTTTCAACGACATTGCTGACATCTGCCCTGAAGAACATAATCTGACGTGCATTTGCTAAAAATAGCATCTCTTATCTGATTGTCTGTGTCCACAGTGTAACAGTCTTTTATCTTCCGCTGTTTAGTCACGTCTGTTGCGTCCTCTGAGATGAAGAGTCCTTTTCCATCTGCATACAGTTCGAAAGACATTAGCCATTCATTCTTCTGGATCCTGCTTTTCTCTGACATTGTTCCTGTTCACGATGTTAGTTGTACTGATTTTTTATAATTTAATATCGCCAGTGTTACTTCTCTGCCTTAATTAAATAAACACATGGACACACGCTTTTAGGTTTCAACTCTGTGAACTCTCACTTCTTTTTTTGATGATTTTCCCTCTGCCCTCACTTTACGGGCAACAGCGCCCTCAGATACTTAAAACAACCCTAGTAATCCTGATACTTGACACTTCCCTTGATATTTTTTATCACTAAAGTTTTAAGCTACTTGTCCGGGTGGTCAAGTAAAATTCTCTTTCACTTGATTTATAAATAAGACTGGGAAATCATGTCCCTATAAAATAAATAGCCTATACACATGTATTTTTATGTCTATGCGAGAAATTACCGATCCATTTCACTTTGTTCAGCTTATTTTACCACATGACAGATGGGCATCGATGAATTATGGAATATAGAAATGACACACTAGCTTTGATTAATGATGAAAAGGTTTAAAAATCTTAATTGTTTAGCTTATTTTTTCCTGCAGTCGAGCCACAGACATCAAAGAGTTCCCGGCCGCTGATGTAAGAAGGCAGTTTGGTCACAATTATGGATGTGGGATTACTGATATAAACATTTTATTTTTACAATGAGCAGAATAATAACATCAAACAACAAAAAGCAAAAAATATATTGAAGGCGGTGTCAGTCAAGTCCGAAGACACACACCTCCCATAGCAACGTGTCATGGCAATGACTTCTCAGACTGACAGATACATAAAAATATATGGGAATTTTCAGATTTTGAGCACTTTGTTACTGTTCTGTACACAGTGTCATTTTGATTATAATTCAAATGCATTGTTTTATTGACCACAATATTAATGATGATAATTGTTGAGATTAGTAGACACTTTTGATTAGTTTTGAAAAAGGGCAGGTGCTTGAGGACCTAAAGCCCTCCTCTGCTCTGCTGCAGTAATTTGTGCTGTGTCATTTCAGCAAAAATGCTGCAGTTTTACAGGTCAGCACTGAATCAGCTAAGCTATTTTGGAAACTATTCAATAACACTTAAAGCATTTGCTCTAGCCTCAGTGCAGAACACCAATACATGTACTATTGGGGTGCAAATAGCCAAGCTGTGTGGCCAGTGATGTGTATACCTGGTGCAAATAGTCACTTTCGTAATGTTAGTTATCTGCTGTAAATATATATTTTTTTGTTTTTTACAGCTTCTGTATCTGTGTGTTTGCAGTATTGATTAACAAAGGTGAGTGTTGCATGAAAACGTACTCGGTTCTCTCTAGAGAGGGAACGAGTACTGCGTAATATCTTATGCTAGGGAAAAACCTCTTTTCCACGAGATACTGAAGCCAAAAAATTATCCTTAAAGCTACACTGTGTAACTTTTTTAGTTGATTCTTAGCAAAAAACACTTAGTTCTTTCAAAAATATATGTGCTCATTAATGTATATTTACTTCTTTCAAGTAATAAAGTATTCTCTTAAGTTTATAATCTGCCATTGAAAGTACATACGGGTAAGGGGTTCGAATGCCGGTCGCCATGTTGCCCCTCCATCTTGAAACTACATTAGCCAAAGAGGGACATGCCTGTAAATTCAAGCTTCGCCTTTTGCGTTTTTCACTCAGTGACACCGTGACGAATGCGAGGGGGAGATTACTCGCGATCGAGTGCCGGCAGATTTGAAAGATAGTGTGTGTGTGTGTGTGTGTGTGTGTGTGCGTGTGTGCGTGCGTACTCACATTTGAAAGAGAGAATTAAAACGTCAACGCAACAGACAAATCAGCAAGACCATAGTCAATATTGGAGTAACTTTTCCCAGATGGAAAGAGCTCATGAGGAGAAAAGATTTTAAAACGGACGCCGAGGTTGCCTGCTTTCTTCTCGACAGGTAATTCAGCCTGTTGTAATTCATTTGTGTAAATTCGAAGTTTTATAGTTGCTTGTCTAACCATAGCATGGTTGTGCATAACGCCAGAACGACCTCTATAACTTCATCCTCGTGTCAATAGTGAAAAAGTATTGTTTACCTTGTAACATAAATCTGTGCTGCGACGGATCACAGGTAATGAATAGTTTTAAAGGCGCAATTTTTTAAGCTATATATAAAAAAGGACACTGAACGTTTTAGTTATTTTTAATAGCTTTTACTTTGTACACATTGTAACGTTAGCCTAATCTGATTATGCTGGGATAGCCGATTCCAAGGGTGACGTTTACCTCCTGACATCTGTCCTGTAGTTTTATTCATTTTAGACGTATTGTTTATTATTGTCATGGACGAAGTGATAACTGGAAGCCATGTTAATCTTGGAATAATGCGGCCACCGTAGGAGTTAAAACGCCCTCGGAATTGAGAGGAACAGAAACTAAAATTCATTGGGTAGTCATATACAATTTCACCGCTAGATGGGGGTAAAAATCACACAGTGTAGCTTTAATTTTGCAATAATGTAAAACGCATTGCAGCAGCATGCAGACATGGGCGAGACAGCTCGCGCGCCCATTGGCTGCTCTGCGGCAACTGCACCAGCCTATCGAGAGAGGCCCCTCATGACGTCAGAACCAATGAGGGCGCTTTGCGCCCAATACGTCATGTCCCGCCGAAAGAGGGTGGGGCCCGGCTATAAATATAGCCTCGAGAGGCTGGTTTGACCAGTTTTTCATCGCCGAAGCAAACCAGAGCGTGATGCATGCACGGCAAGATACGCAGTACTCGTTCCTTCTCTAGAGAGAACCGAGGTTACGTTAGTAACCGAGTACGTTCTCTTACGAGAGGTTCTCTCGTACTGCGTAATATCTTACGCTAGGGGAACACAGTGTAAAACGCCGTGTGTGCTTGAGATACAACACTAAAGTCCCAAGGGCAGGTGCCCGGGGCTCATACAGTGCCTAATCACACGGGACTCACAGAGAATTTGGGAAGAGGGTCTAGAATAGCATCATTCCTGTAATATAGAGCTCTAATAAGAGCAGATTATATCAAGTGTTCCACACAGCCAGGGCGAACTCGGCCTGGACTGATAAATATGGGGGACTTACGCACTGCCCACAGAAGTATATAGACGATCAGTGATCGACGCTCTAGCAGTTTCAGCATCCTGAGCCGATAGCATCGGGCAGGCAATACTGAAAATTTAGACCGAGAGCAACTTAACTTGTAAAGCGGGAACCTCGAGGTTATAAAACCTTATAAATGTAGACGGGGAGGCCCAGCCTGCCGCTGTCAGGCTTCTGGGTGGATGAAGTAGGAGACGAACACGAAGATGATGAATTCCAAGGTTTTAATTCTCAATATTAAACAAATACAAACAAAAGGGAGCGTGCGCTCAGAACAAGGATAACCTAACATTAAACATTGACCGACAAGTGAAGAGTGAAAACCAGGAACTTAAATACACACACAGATGAACACAAGACAGGTGATGCAGATAATGATGATGAACCGGTGGGTAATGAAGGGAGTGAGTTCAGGTGTGGAAACAAGGAGGATTCTGGGAACTGTAGTGCAGACAGGACGATGACAGACAGTGAATGTGACATTACTCCCCCCTCCCGGTAGGCGCGTCCTCGCGCCGTAGAAAGACCAAAGGGGTGGGAGGGTGGGCGCCCTGGAGGCTGACGGGGAAGACAAGGCAAGGGAGACAAGGCAGGAAGCCTCCAGGGCGGAGCAGACTGTGGGTGTGGTCACGGTGGAGCAGGCTGTGGGCGTGGCCAGGACGGAGACGACCCCTCGGGCGGCCACGGCGGTGAGGACCCCTCGGGCGGCCACGGCGGTGAGGACCCTTCGGGTGGCCACGGCGGAGAGGACCCTTCGGGTGGGCAGGGCGGTGATGTCCCCTCAGGCGACCACGGCAGTGAGGACCCTTCGGGTGGCCAAGGCGGTGCGGACCCTTCGGGTGGCCATGGCGGAGAAGACCCTTCAGGTGGCCATGGTGGTGAAGACCCCTCAGGTGGCCATGGCCCCTCGAGTGGCCAGGACGGAGCCCTATGGCCCCCCCCAAAAAAATACTTGGGAAAAGTCCCGGGTACCAGAGAGGGCTCGGTGCTGGGCAGATCCAGCGACGAGGGCTCGGTGCTGGGCAGATCCAGCGACGAGGGCTCGGTGCTGGGCAGATCCAGCGACGAGGGCTCGGTGCTGGGCAGATCCAGCGACGAGGGCTCGGTGCTGGGCAGATCCAGCGACGAGGGCTCGGTGCTGGGCAGATCCAGCGACGAGGGCTCGGTGCTGGGCGGATCCAGCGACGAGGGCTTTGTGCTGGGTGGAACCAGCGGTGAAGGCTCTGTGCTGGACGGGACCAGCGGTGAAGCCTCTGGGCTGGACGGGACCAGCGGTGAAGCCTCTGGGCTGGACGGGACCAGCGGTGAAGAGGGCTTTGAGCTGGGCGGGACCAGCGGCGAAGAGGGCTCTGAGCTGGGCGGGACCAGCGGCGAAGAGGGCTCTGAGCTGGGTGGGACCAGTGGCGAAGAGGGCTCTGAGCTGGGCGGGACCAGCGGCAAAGAGGGCTCTGAGCTGGGCAGGACCAGCGGCGAAGAAGGCTCTGAGCTGGGCAGGACCAGCGGCGAAGAGGGCTCTGAACTGGGCAGAACCAGCAGCGAAGAGGACTCTGAACTGGACGGAACCAGCGGCGAAGAGGGCTCTGAACTGGGCAGAACCAGCAGCGAAGAGGACTCTGAACTGGACGGAACCAGCGGTGAAGGGTCTCTGCTGGACGGAACCAGCTGTGAAGAAGGCTCTGTGCTGGACGGGACCAGCGGTGAAGGCTTTGAGCTGGACGGAACCAGCGGCGAAGGGAGCTTCAAAGTCGGCGGAATAAAAGAAAACAAAAGCTCTGCGGGCATGGCGCTGTCTGTCACAGGTGCAGCGGGCATAACGCTCACAGTCTCAGGGGCGGCGGGCATGACGCATACTGCCTTGGCTTCGGCAGATCTGGCGTGAAGTGCAGGCTCGGCTGGACTGGCGTGAAGTGCTGGCTCGGCTGGACTGGCGTGAAGTGCAGGCTCGGCTGGACTGGCGTGAAGTGCAGGCTCGGCTGGACTGGCGTGAAGTGCAGGCTCGGCTGGACTGGCGTGAAGTGCAGGCTTGGTTGGGCTGATGAGAGGAGGGAGATCAGAGAAGTCATCCCTGGAGATAGGTTCGATTGTGCAGATATATCGCCCATATCCTCCCCTGTGACCTCCACGGATACCCCGGAACACAGCTTGGCGGGTTCCCACAAAGGCCTGCCTCCATATCTCCATCTTTTTCTTTATGGTCGGTCAATCTGTCAGGCTTCTGGGTGGATGAAGTAGGAGACGAACACGAAGATGATGAATTCCAAGGTTTTAATTCTCAATATTAAACAAATACAAACAAAAGGGAGCGTGCGCTCAGAACAAGGATAACCTAACATTAAACATTGACCGACAAGTGAAGAGTGAAAACCAGGAACTTAAATACACACACAGATGAACACAAGACAGGTGATGCAGATAATGATGATGAACCGGTGGGTAATGAAGGGAGTGAGTTCAGGTGTGGAAACAAGGAGGATTCTGGGAACTGTAGTGCAGACAGGACGATGACAGACAGTGAATGTGACAGCCGCCATACAGATATCTTGCAAGGCAATCCCACTAGACCAAGCCCACGACGAGGCCATGCCTCTCGTGGAGTGCGCTTTGACACCTAATGGGCATTGCAGGCCCTTAGATGTATAAGCTAGCGCTATAGCATCGACTATCCATCTGGATAAACTCTGTTTTGACGCGGCTAGTCCCTTAGAACATCCGTTGAACAAAACAAAGAGCTGCTCCGTCTGTCTGAAAACGGATGAGCGAGACACATAGGCTCTTAACGCCCTGACCGGGCAAAGGAAGCCTGCGTCCCCTTCCTCTTCAGATACCGGCAGGGCCGACAGGGAGATCACCTGTGCCCTAAACGGTGTATTGAGGGATTTAGGAACATTTCCGTGCTTTGGTTTGAGTATGACTCTCGAGTCATTAGGTCCAAACTCCATACACGTCGCGCTCACTGAGAGCGCTTGCAAGTCCCCTATGCGCTTCACTGAAGTGAGAGCCAGAAGAAACACTGTTTTGAGAGACAAGTGTTTTAGGTCTATTGATTGTATTGGCTCGAATGGGGCACCTTTCATGACTTCCAGAACCGTGGAAAGGTCCCAAACGGGAACCGAGGGAGGTCTGGGAGGATTCAGCCCCTTAGCTCCTCTAAGGAAGCGAATGACCAGATCGTTCCTTCCTAATGACTGGCCAAGCGTTGTTTCAGCGAACGCTGCTATGGCCGCCACATAAACTTTGAGCGTGGATGGGGCTCTGCCCTTATCCAGAAGCTCTTGTAAAAAGGAAAGAACCTCCGACACCCCACAGTGTGAGGGTGAAGTGCCACGCGCTGTACACCAGCTAGTGAATACAGACCATTTTAAGGAATAGAGCCGTCTCGTAGATGGAGCTCTAGCCTGCGTGATCGTGTTTAACACTCCCGCTGGGAGGTTAACGGGTACCCGTTGATGGCCCACACGTGTAGGGACCAAAGCTCCGGGCAAGGATGCCAGATCGAGCCGTTTGCCTGCGAGAGGAGATCCCTCCTCACTGGTATCGGCCACGGGGCGGTACTCGTCAGCTGCATCAGGACTGGAAACCAGGCTTGGTTCGTCCATAATGGGGCGACGAGTAGCACTGGGCATCCGTTTTCCCTGATTCGCTCTAACACCTGGGGGAGAAGCGTGACAGGGGGAAACGCATAGAGCGGGCAGCGGGGCCAGACGTGGGCCAGCGCGTCCCTGCTCTTGGAGAAAAATTCCTGACAGTGAGCGTTCTCTTGAGACGCAAATAGGTCTATTTTCGCTCTGCCAAATGTCCTCCACAGCAGTTTGACTGTCTGCGGGTGTAAAGACCATTCTCCTGCCGGAAGATTGTTCCTGGACAGTCTGTCTGGTCCCACATTCAGGTGGCCGGGCACATGCGCTGCTCTGAGCGAGCGCAGATTGTGCTGAGCCCAGACCAGGAGGCGTTCCGTCAGCCTGTGAAGGGTTCTGGATCTGATACCTCCTTGGTGATTTATATAAGCCACCACTGACATGTTGTCCAAACGGACCAGGACGTGGTGTCCTATTATATGGGGACAAAAGCGCCTCAGCGCGTTGTCGACTGCCATCATTTCCAGGCAGTTTATGTGCAGAAGCTTCTCCCGTTCTGACCACTGGCCGAAGAACGGTCTGCCCTCTAGCACCGCTCCCCATCCCGAGGTTGAGGCGTCCGTAGACACCACCTTCACACTCGAGGAAGTCCCCAGGCTTACACCTGACCGGTACCAATCGGTCACTGTCCAAGGTTTCAGAGCTGCGATGCATTTCTGATCGACCTTGAGGCGCAAGAGACCGGAGGTCCACGCTCTGCGCGGAACGCGCGGTTTTAACCAGAACTGCAGCGGGAGCATGCGAAGCAGACCCAGCTGAAGCACTGAAGATGCTGAAGCCATGAGACCCAGCATTTTCTGAAACTTCTGAAGACTAAAGTGCCGTGGCGAAAAGTTTCTGTCATGCGCTGAATACTCAGCCTGCGCTGCGGTGACAGTTGTGCTGTCATAGACAGCGAGTCCAGTTCTGTACCCAGAAAAGATATTTTCTGACTGGGAGACAGCGAACTCTTCGCCCAATTGACTTTGAGACCTAAATTCTCGAGGTGATCGAGTAATATGGTCCTGTGTTCTATGAGCTCTGACTGTGATCGAGCTAGAACCAGCCAATCGTCCAAATAATTCAGCACTCGTATGCCTTGGAGCTTGAGGGGTACGAGCGCTGCATCCATGCACATCGTGAATGCACAAGGTGCCAGGGATAGGCCAAACGGCAGGACTGTGTACTGATATGCCTCGCCCTCGAAGGCGAATCTCAAAAATCGCCTGTGACGTGACGCTATTTGTATTTGAAAGCATCTTTCAGATCTATCTACATGAACCAGTCCCCTTGGCAAATTTGCGAGAGGATTTTCCTGGTCGTGAGCATTCTGAACAGTCGTTTCAGAAGTGCTTTGTTTAGTCGTCTTAGATCTAGAATGGGTCTGAGACCCCCGTCTTTTTTGGGAACCAGAAAATATCTGCTGTACATGCCCCCTTCGCTCTGAGCTTGTGATAAGGGTTCTATAGCCCCTTTGCTCAGTAACTTCGCTATTTCGGCTCGAAGTAGGTGTGCTACTTCCTTTTTCACCGTAGTTTCGATTCGCGCCGCTTGGCGTTGCGGGCGTCGACCGAACTGTAGCAAATAGCCTCTTTCTATAATGTTCAGCACCCACTCTGATACCCCGGGAAGCTCTGCCCACGCTTTCGCGTGAGTGGCTAGGGGTAGAATGATATCTGGGCTCTGGTCGCGACCTAGTGGCGAGCGGAGAGCATCGGTGTGCTGTAACATGAGCGCCGCGCTTGCAGCGTGTGAGACTGGGGGCGCGCTGATCACAGCGCGCTGATCGCCTGCCCGCGCTCAGTTCTCCTACAGCGGTGTGCTGAGAGAGAGCGAGCGGGGCGAACCCCGTGGGGTTTATTATGTCTGTGAGCGAATGAGGGCGCGGGACATCGGGCCCATGCAAAATGCTGAGAACACCGTCTGTTTGTGCAGACTGTATGTGCGTTGGTTTCGTTTTTACAGAAACCGTGAGACATGTAGTGTGTAGTGTTTGCGGGCACTGGGACGTGGGCACAATCACTACATTTGGTGCACAATCGACATGAGTCGATTTTATTTGTGCGGGCCGTGTGTGGCGGGCCGTGTTTGTGTGTAGGAATGGGCACTGGGCAGTGGGCATTTTTACTACACTCATAACACCATCGGCCGTGGCCGGAATACCAGAAAATACACTCTTTATGGGATTTATCTGGGTCGCCGTAAAAACGGCGTTTGTGTGCAGGCAAGCGGGCTGTGTTGCCGACTTGTTTACTGCAGAATACGCTGGAACAGTCACAATTACTGGAACTGAGCGAGCGAGAAGTTTTGGTGGGAGTCCGACTGCAGCGGCTAGGAATACTTTGTGTTGCCATAGAAACAGTGTTTGGGCGCAGGCGAGCGGGTTGTACAACGCACTCGTTGGCTGCAAAATACACATCTGCAGTCGCCTTTAAGGGAACTGATAGAACGAAAGCATTGACGGCATAATTTTATTTGCCAGTAAACCCGGGATTCGAACACGGGTCTCTTGTGCAAAATCCTAAGATTCTACCACTGAGCCACAGGGGGGAATCCATAAGCTTTCAGTTAGCACGAGCATATAAGATAGCGTCAACATGTATGCTTCGGCATTTGTTTGCAGGCGTGCGTGTATTTATAACAGGCTCGTTTGCTGCAATATTGATATTTCCAGTCGCCTGAACTTCAGAGGGGAATGAGAAATGGAGACTGGTCCGGCCTCAGCGGGACTAAAAGCACTCTCTTTTCTCATTTCGCCAGCGACGCACGCGAACCATAGAAATGGTGTCTGGGTGCAGGCGAGCGGGTTGTACAACGCGCTCGTTGGCTGCAAAATACACATCTGCAGTCGCCTTTTAAGGGAACTGACAGAGCGAAGCATTGACGGCATAATTTTGTGTGCTGTTATACCCGGGATTCAAACACGGGTCTCTCGTGCGAAAGCCTAAGATTCTACCGCTGAGCCACAGGGGGGGTACACATAAGCTTTCAGTTAGCACGAGCATATATGAAAAATGGAGGTTAAGTCCAGCCTCGGCGGGACAAAAAACACTCTTTTCTCATTTCGCCGGTGAATGTGGCGCAACTAGGGCGGGGTAGCTTTTCTTATAACGTAAAGAAAAAACTAACCCCGTGACCGTCCACTTCCGGTCTCCCTTGTGAACGGCGCAGTTTGCGCGGCTCGAACAGAGGGAGAGAGAAAGCTAGCCCCGTGACCTTCCGCTCCTGACATCCCCTGTGAACGGCGCAGTTTGCGCGGCTCGAACAGAGGGAGAGCAGATATCATCCCCCCCAGACGCAGCTTCTTGGTCTACATCCACGACGGAAGCGGCGGGACGCGGCGGCCGCTGTCCATCAGGAATAGACTCAGCGAAGCAGGTGAAGCAGGCGGGCGCACCGGCGAGCTTTGCGGGCTGGGGGAGGTTCCGGGACCCGTTGAGTACGGCGCTTTTTACGGCACGGTACCGCGGCGGGCGGAGGTGCAGTCTCGGAGAAGGATGCCAGGCGAGTCCTCAGAGTCACCGTAGGCATTAGCTCGCTGAGGGCAGCGCCGTCAGCGAATGCGAGAGCTGCGTGATCCTTACCAGGAAAAGGGGTGTCTTGAAAAAGACGCCCGGCTCTTTTAGTGCAATGAGAGTGTGTGTCGCGGCGGCGAACACACACATACACAAAAGACAGTAGCAGAGAAAAGGATATGTACGCCGGAAAGCGTGAGCAGGAACGGCGACTGAAGGCGGCGAGATGTCGACCAGCAGCTTCAGATGCAGCACTAATCCCGCTGAGTGCTTCTATCAGACGGCGCGGCTTCTTCCTCTCGGGATCCAGCGATGCGTGAGCTTCGCTGAAGAGATGAAAAATTGGTCAAACCAGCCTCTCGAGGCTATATTTATAGCCGGGCCCCACCCTCTTTTGGCGGGACATGACGTATTGGGCGCGAAGCGCCCTCATTGGTTCTGACGTCATGAGGGGCCTCTCTCGATAGGCTGGTGCAGTTGCCGCAGAGCAGCCAATGGGCGGCGAGCTGTCTCGCCCATGTCTGCATGCTGCTGCAATGCGTTTTACATTATTGCAAAATTAAGGATAATTTTTTGGCTTCATTATCTCGTGGAAAAGAGGTTTTTCCCTAGCGTAAGATATTACGCAGTACGAGAGAACCTCTCGTAAGAGAACCACATTTTCTGTCATTTTCATTTTCTAAGCCTGACTTTTATAAAATGCATCAGTAACATAAATTAATGTTGTTGTTGTCCTTAATCCTTAATTCTCTCTTGTTCTCAGTGTGTCTGCAGGCCACTGTTGAAGGTAATATTGGAGGCTTTGCTGTCTTGCCTTGTTCTTCCATTGACAATGGCTTTAAACATGAAGATATAACGGTTTATTGGAGACATAACAGCAGCCAAAATGTTTATGACATACTTGAGGGTAAAGGTTCAGTAGAGAAGCAGGATCCGGCATACAAGAACAGAGCTGAAACCTTTCGTAATGAGTATATGAAAGGAAACTTCTCACTCAAACTCAACAAACTTCAGTACAGTGATGCAGGAAAGTACGTCTGCTACATAACAAAGGCACATCAAAATCCAAGCACACAGCTTTTCATCAAAGGTATGTCTTAATTTATTCATTTAAAAATACAATGTTAATGACTGATTTAATGAAACATTCTCTAAATGTTTTTGTGATGTTTTTGTCTTACAGGCAGAGGAAACCATGGAGCAAAAACAATAGCAGAGGGGATTGTGTTTTTAATTCTGCTTAATATTCTACAATTTATTTGAATTTATTTCTGTAGTTCGAATGAGACATAAGAAAACTACAAATTTGACTTGCTTTACGTCAAGCGTTACAATAGTCATTATTTAGTTTTTCTTCGTTTCTGATGGCGCAATACATCATACTTTCATGAAATCATGCAACATACTCTACCTTGTCTGTGGACATCGTTCATTCCAAAGCCGGTGCTAGATAAACAGCGAGCGTGCGTGCGACAGTAGGCTGTGGTAGGCTAAATTATTTACGACAGCGGTAATGGACAATTCTGCTTCCAACCTGTAGGGCGACCGAAGAGGAAAAGTTCCTTAGTGTTGCTTTAAGTAAAAGTATTGCTACTTAAGAAATTATTTAGTAGAAGTACAGGAAAATAATATGACTCAAGTAAGAGTAAATAAGTAGTTTGCTGAAAAACTACTCAAGTGACTACGTTACAAAGTACTTTAGACTAAGACAGATCAGACACAATTATTGTTAAAAAACTGTTAAAAAATGTGGCCACGTGCTCAAGACAGAGACAATGGGAGATACAGAAACAATCTCTAATACAGACTTTGCTGCATTAATCATAGATGAACTGATCTATAAATGAACATGCATCCCAGAAACTGTGTGAATGATTTACTGTCTTATGCACTATTATGTATATACTACAGTATATATTTTATTATACAACCAACGGTCAATGTAACCCCACCTGTATCATGCCTCCTATCTAATTAATCCTCATTTAATGATTTAGACTTTAATGCACGTCACCTTCTCTTAGAATGCAGTATGTGTTTATTATATCTATCTGGGCTGGGTTTCCCGATAACGTTGTCTCTTAGCGCGCTACGAAGGCTCTTAAGGTATAACTTAACTAAAGGTATACCATTAGGCATGTTCCCCGAACCATACCTTAGAACAGGGGTCACCAAACTTTTTTCTCTGGGGGCCACATTATCGTTCCTGACTGTGATGGGGGGCCGGGGCCGGGTCAGCTATATAACATAGAATTGTATGACCCAGACCAAAATGACCACCAGCAGGCCTCATTGTGTAGTAGAGATTACTAGCCTGGCACAGCCATCCCCACTACTATATCAACACTTGATTCCTGGCACATATTTGTTTATCTTTACTAGTGGTTTGCAAAAGTTGTAATCGAGTCTTCACACTTTGTTTTATTTAAAGTTATTCTTCACAAATAATTGTTGGTCCACTGTTCTTTGAAAACTCTGCACTCTCTTTTAGGGGTGGAACGGTACACAGAAGTCACGGTTCGGTTCATACCTCGGTTCAGACATCACGGTTGGGTACAATGAATGGAAAAGCAAAACAAAAATGCAGAAGGCTTGTGCATGTCTCAGGCTGGACCACCAAAAGAAAAATAAATGTCTTAAGCCTTGTATTTTTTTTTAAATAAGTTTTATTAATAAAGTAAAGGCATAGAACCAGTTTATTTGTAGTGCACTGACAATAGTTTTATATAATTAGTTCATTAATTCAATTAATAAAAATACCTTGATATGTTTGGTAATTGTACCTGAATTAATTGAAAATTAATCTGCTACATTTCAGATTAATATATTTGTTTTCCTTAAAAATGCAATTAACAGTAACTTAAACACTTTGCAGTTTGGCAGTTTGAATGATGTCCTGTATAAACTAAATGACGGAGTATGTTTTTATGTTTCCACTGTTCGATCGCGGCCGCGCCACACACACACGCACACACACACACACACACACACACACACACACAAATATAACACTTTACGACTTTTCGATCGCGCCCACACCTCTCTCTCAACATACTCCAGCATTGCAATCTTTACACTGCAGCCTGCTTCAGAGCTTCAGAGCTAAGGCGGAGCTACAGATTAGGTGTCCCTAAGAATCCGCGTATCTAACAGTAGTTCCGCATTACATTAATTAAATTGCACGCAAGTTTTATTTATTTTTATACCGTGTATTCTCCGTGTAAATGTATGCACCAAACTGTGACGCCCGTACCATGACGTACCGTCCATGACATCTTTTGGGGATTGCCTCATAGGGCCGGTTCAAGTAGTGGGGGGCAGAGGGGCTGGGGGGCCAGTCAAAGGGGGCTGGCGGGCCTGAATCGGCCCGCGGGCCTTAGTTTGGTGACCCCTGCCTTAGAAAGCTGCTTAAGATATACTTTCTTACGTGCGACGTGAGCCATGTGCTGTCCGTGGCGATGCTGCTGAATTGGTTGATATCGATAGCTCGAGAATCAATTATTCTCTTGTCCAGGGGCTGTTTCACTGCGTTATGCTAGAAAGTGGAGTTTTTTATAAAAGAAGCACTTCAGAAATAGTTGAAATTACATTTATTAGGACTATTGGATATTATAAAAAATAATCCAAACTATAATAGCTTATAATAGCCTAGCCTACATATTTTAAAATTGTAACATATATTTCTGCCACAATAACCATTTCAAAAATTTTACGTGCTTTCTTCTCTTTCCCATTTTTGTTTGCTGAGGTGGAGCTGCGATGAAATATTGTTCTTGTAAATACTTTCCAGCATTTCAGTTATAAAAGTTTGCATCTTACGTACGGTGCTCGGCAGTGATCAAAAAGGATTTAAACAGTGAATTTTGAATCTCTTCTTGTAAACTCAGACATGTGGATTCAGACGGCAATTAAATTACCACACGACCTGTTTGTCAAAAAACAGTAGGCACTAATTTGGACAAGGATTTTTACGCGGGTTGGGTGAGAAAAAACACTGATATTATGGATTCAGACGGCACTAAAATAACTGACTTACCCCTGTAAATGTTTAAAATACCGGACGAGCCCATGAGAAACAATTAGCGTCCAAATAGGATTTAACTGACAGTAGCCTATGCTTTCACTGGCCTTTAAAAGTACTCTTTTATTAAATTAATAATAGAATATATAATAATAATATAGTTAAAATTCTAACAACAATCAGTGTGATTGACAATTTTATTCTTTGCATGAAAACACTTGAATTAGCCTAAATGAACACTGTCTGGGAGTATTAAAACTTCAGAGTTATATTCGTATAGACCTGCAACAGTGATAAGGTAAAGCTAAGAGTGGTCCAGACCAATCTTCCGAACGTATGACTTACAGAAGGTATACTTAACTAAGAACGTTTCGGGAAACACGTATTAACGATAAGGTACAGCTTAAGGTGTAACTTAAGAACGACGTAGCGTTAAGAAGGTTTCGGGAAACCCAGCCCTGAGCATTAACCCATTTAATCCCAATTTTTTCCCAGACACAAAAATATCCAAATCATGTGTCATTAGTACTGTATCCCTTTGAAACAATCAATCATAATTTTTTGAAATTTTCATGGAAAAGTGTGTGAAAAAGTGTGTTTTATGATCGGTCACAATTGTGACCGGTGGGATACTGTGTTGTATCAACCATTGTATTGATTTAATATAGGTCTATTTGACCTGTGCAGTGTGTTTGTGTGTTTTTTTGCGTGTGTGTGTATGTTTTTTTTTTTTGTGTGTGTGTGTGTTTTTGTGTGTCTGTGTGTGTGTGTGTGTGTGTGTGTGTGTGTGTGTGTGTGTGTGTTTATGTGTGTGTGTGTGTGTGTGTGTGTAGAGATCAGACATCAGAGGAGACGTGACCGTGTGTGTGTGTGTGTGTGTGTGTGTGAGTTTCTGTCTGTGTGTGTGTGTGTGTGTGTGTGTGTGTGTGTGTGTGTGTTTGTTTTGTGTGTGTGTGTGTGTGTGTGTGTGTGTGTGTGTGTGTGTGTGGAGATCAGACATCAGAAGAGACGTGATCGTGTGTGTGTGTGTGTGTGTGTGTGTGTGTGTGTGTGTGTGTGTAAAATTAGGTAGAAAGTAAGGTAGAACAGTTAGCCTATGTGTATTAGTATGTAGATACAATGGGTTATCCCACCGGTCACTATTGTTGCCGTTGACATGTTTGTGAGTTCTATGACCACATTAAACAAAGTTGAGTAATTGCAAATGCATATATCAATACTAGACACCATAAACATGATGTGTACCAATAATCTATGTCCTATCTTTATGTTAACATACTTTACCACCCTTTTCTTTGGGAGCTTTCTTGCTGCCATCCTCTTCTCTTGGCGCAAACAGGAAGTAAACAGCTCTGGTCATGTGACAATTTACAGTAAACATGCGACACTGCACGTATTTCATTGAGACCCTTTATTATTTCAATATCTGCTGGAAATGCATTGATAGATCATTCAGTAACATTTTTATAGCCTTAGAAATTAAACATTTTTTTACTGTCACTATTGTGACCGGTGGGATTAAATGGGCACAAAAGGGAAGGCAGATGTCTAACCACACTTGAGATAGCGTCATAAACCCTAGAAACAGAGGAATCTCCCACTTGGAAATTCCCCCTTTCTTATTGGTTGAGCCAACCCCGAAAGGTGTGACCTTTGTCCAGCAATAAATAGCTTCTCCATTAGCTCTTAGCTCTCTTCTCTTCGGGCCTCAACTGCTACTTCTTCAAGTTGATACTGTGGGGACCCCCCCTGTAGAAAACAAGAAAACTGTAACCTTATCATCACTCTTGCAACGATCAACTCTTGGCTTCTCGATACGTTCAGGATGCCGTTCTGTCCAGCGTGGCCTCAGCAGGCCCCAGGGCAGAAGGCTTCGACTCACCACAGCCATGTGCTCACTCAGGAGAGAGAGGACTCTCTCAACCACAACAGCATCAAGGACAACCTCAGGAGTTCAATGTCTTCATTCAATGCGGACGAAGTCCATCGCAACTCCCACCATTTGCTCTGGGTGTCCTGCCGGCCCAGAGCCTGCAGGCCACAATCTGCACTCCAGCCATGAGAACAGCGTCGAAATAACGATGCAAGTTCATCATATCTTCTCCATCCAGCAGATAAGAAAACGATTGCAACTTGTACAGTGACATTTGACACTCACGGACCCATTAACAAACTCAATTTTCAACCACTTCAAGAATTGTGTCCACTGCACAGACCATGCAAGTATCAATTTAATGAGAAAAATGATAAGCTGATGGTTCTTTTCATAGTTAAATAGATCTTTTCCATAGTTCCATTTCCTGCTTCCAGTTCCATATCACTCACCCATTTATCTAGGCATGTATGTATGTACTGTATGTATGAATGTATGTACTGTATGTTTGTTTAGTTTAGTTATGTGATTTAGTTTAAACTTGTGAACAATATGTATTTGGTTCTGATTCTCTGCTTGCAAATAAGTCCATTTTACGATCTTGATCTTGTTACATGCTCTAAGAGCTGTACATGCTAAAAAATAAATTAATTTAGCTACCTCAAGTTAATCCAATTAACTGACCCAAATATGAATAATTAATCATAACTGATAATTATGAGTTATTATTAATATTTCCCCTTTGAGCTAACTTGTTACAAATATATTTGAATAATAATATTATACGTGTTGTATCCATTAAAGAAAATGCATTTAGTTTCATTTTTATATTTAAATAATAGAATGTTATTTTTTCATTTAATCTATGTTGATTATATGAAAAGTGAACAGCAAGATAGGGATACGATAGGTAAAATGGAGTAAGATAGGATAATTAGACGCTCAATATCGGGAGACAATGACTATGGAGTGGGTCAGACATGATTTTGACCACTTCATTAAGTTTTGTTTAGAAAGCCTTTCTTTAAAGTGAATTTCGTTTTGTATAAATTGTATCTTAATTTTAATCAATGTCAAGCAAATATAGCAGCCACTAAAATCAGGACATGGAGGTGCTGGCGCGATTACTTGCATTGTACGTGAACTGAAGCTCGTCTCATAAATGAACCGAAACTCAGCGTATAGGCTACTTGCCTCACATAGGCCTACATGAGAAATATATTTATGGAAAGCTTTAAATGTCTTCTTTTAAACAAAACAATTAAAACCGAAAAGAAAGCAGCTACTCTCTGCTTATGTAATCCGAAAAAAATTGCATTTCTCTATAGGCACGTTCACAATACTCTGAAGATGGCGAGTCAGCATCGTCAACTTCATCTTTGCAGCCGACACTGACACAGAAAACACCAGTTTATTAATAAACAATTAAAATGTATCCTTGCTATATCTGACACATTCATAATCATTACTTTTGCCGGTTCTTTGCAGCAAACTTCATGCATGCGCTTGAGTGCGGAATAGGCTTATTGTGGTTTAGTCTCTCCAGTATATATTTAACTAATTCAGTTAATATAAATATGTCAAGTAATGGCTTAAATTAACAACTACACATTAACAGCCCTACTTATTTCACATATTTTCGAACCAGCGTTGGCAGCATCACCTGCGTCAACGCATGTAATACATGTCTTATTAAAGAAAATATGGATTAAAATAGTAAATAAAAAAGTGCCAGTAAAACAATAAAGCAGGGTACGGTTACCCTGTTTTAACATGTTAAATTAAAGGCTATATTTTTTATATATAGCTATAGCAACGAGCTACACTTTGCACAAGTGCATCTGACTGACAGATAGGCCTAAATCATGCGATCTTATTTCACTGTTGTTGCTAATGTTGAGGTTATTTCAGCTTCGAACAAAGTTTGCTTGTACATTTAGTTTAACTCCATAGTTAAAGGTTGTATCAGCGATTGTGGGTGACGTCACTTCTGTTTGTGTTTGAAGCGAGATCCCAAACAAACGAAGTTAGCTCGCCCCTCCCTCCCGTTTCGTGCATCATGAAAAAAAACGATCATGCATGCGCATTTCTTAAAGCGACGTTAGCTAGAGCTACCCAAGTTTAGTCGAGCTTCGCTCATATTTTTTCAAGAAGGATATTTTCACACACAGTTCACATCCAAACAAGTCAGCACTAGCAGCTAAGTTACTCACCTGTCCAGAAGAAACAGTGCAACCTCGGCGTCCGATTTAAACATTTTCAGTTCTTTAAGTTCTCTCCACATTTCAAAAGCCTTCCCGACAACTATTCGTGTCTTGGAATAAACACAATGGTATTCCCTCGCCCTAATCCTCCTCCTCCTCCTCTTGAGGATTGACTCAGCTATATTCAATTTCTCTTGTTCGTTGATAGACGCTGACTTCTTCTTCAGCTCCGACTTCACATGCAGTCGTGCACGAGCGAAAAACCTCACACCACCCACCCCTGTCGGTGATTGGTTGGAACACTATTTATTTTGGTTCTGAGTGGTTGATGAAACCAATTGACTATTGTGTTATGAACACTATGAATTCGAGCATACTAGGTTCATATACTGATGAAAGGGGTGGAGCAAGAACACATCAAGGAATTTGAACTGTACTTAGCTAGATGTGGACTTTGAATTGGAACAATACTTGGGCAGCGACGGATGGCTGTTCACAAGCCCACAAGAACACAAGTACAGACAAGACTGCATATTGAGAAATGACTGTTGAACATTTATATTCACAAAACAACTTATGAGAAAACTTTCAAGGAAGAGAGACAAGGTAAATATAAAACATCTCTTTTTCATGTTTTTGACACAATACTTTGCCCCTTTTAAGTTACTTAACCACTTTATGCTGTAAGAAAAAGTAAATTTCCTGTCAGGTAAATTACCACACTGGCAGTATTAAGTGAGGTCACCATAACTGGGGTAAATTTACATTGCTCAGTGTTCACCAGTGTTCACCAAAGTCAACTTTCCTCAGTTAATAAAGTTTCAATATTGGTTAACTTTATTAGTTGAAAGTTAATATTGAACATTTTGGTTTGTATGTGTCAGATTCCATAAGTAAACCATAACAGCATGATATTAATCATCGGTTAACAATAAAACATGGCATAATGTACTATAGCTTTTTTATAGTTAAATCTTACAAATATTTCACAAAAACATTAGTGATTTGTTTAAAAATCTCTTCGATATGCAGTCATATGTAAAATTGTGTACAATCACAAAATGGAACAAACATTTTGATTTTCTGACATGTCATGTAACAGCTTTTATGCGCCCTTTGGGACTCAGGAGATTCAGGACAGATGACGCACATGAAACCAATCAAGCTCTTTTATTGCTTTATAACTCAGGTTTGCTGGTTCAGAACACATAATGGGTGTCTGAAAGAGTATTACATGACACAGGCAGATTGTATTAATAACAAAAGCAGCCTTTGGGACTATATGTGCCTGTGGGACAATACAATTAACAATACTTTTATTTAATAAACAGGAAGATACATGGGGCTGGGGTTTACCTAATTTACTAAGAGACCATGTGATTTCCCTTACGAAAAAGAAGTTTATTCTAGTGTGCTATTAGTATACTTCTTTTAAACTAAAATTAAGAAAGTATACTTTCAGTCTACGTTTTATGTACTTCTCAGAAATATACTTCAAATTGCACTTAAGTATACTTGACTTATACCGACAGAAAAGTCTAATGCTTATACTTGTTGATCGAGATATACTTAAAAGTTAAAAGTATAATTAAGTATTCTAAGTATTCTTGGCTTGTACTTTTGTTTACTATTTTGATTGAGTAGTTTATTAAATACTTTTTTAAAAACATAATATTACACAATGTCTTATAAACTAACTTGGTCATGTTTATAATGTAACAAGCTTTCAGGTGGAAGAGGTTATAGAGTAAATAAAATAAGCATGAAACTGAACCTGATCTTGTACACAGCAATAATAATAATACGTTTATTCAAGTGTTCTATTAGTATACTTCTTTTCGACTAAAAATAAGAAAGCAGACTTTCAGTCTACATTTTATATAGTTCTCAAAAATATACTTTATGCACTTCTCAGAAATATGCTTAAAATTACACGTGTACTTGACTTATACCGAGAGAAAAGTCCAATTTGGCCTGTACTTGTACTCAGTCTTTTGATCGAGATATACTTAAAAGTATAATTAAGTATTCAAAGTATTCTTGGCTTGTAGTTGTGTTAACTCTTTTGATCGAGTACCCTATTAAATATGAATAATATTGATTAAAAAATAAAAATATTATTTTTTGATTATATTTTTTATAATTTTTTGATTATTTTATTATTTTTGAATATTTTTTTTTTTTTTTTATTGTTTCTAATTCTGTGTATCTGAATTTTTGTTTAGGCTAGTCCACCGGTAGTGTACATAGGAATTTACTTTAATTCTACTTTACTCATTGACTGAATTTTCCAGCTATCCATATTTTCACTGTTATACGGTAGGGGGCGCTATGACACATCTTCTAGTACAGAATCTCCAGATCAAAACACAGGAGAAGAAGAAGCTGAAACAAGTGATAGAAGATTGCTCACTCAAATGTAAAATAACGTGATCATCAAACATTAAACAGCTTGTAAATCAAAACTGCTTAATGTTTCCAAATGAAATGAAGCGTATGAAGAGGAAACGACTGTGAAGCTTTGGGGGTGTTGGACTCGATCTACTCCATCTGTGTTTTGATCATCGTTCTGAATCTGATCAAGGCGTAGTCTTTGACAAAAATTAGATTTTCTCGACTTTTTTGTTTAAAATGTTGCCTTTCTTTATGAAACTTACCAACATTCAAGTGTTGATAAAAAAGGATGCATGAAGCTAATAAAATGTTTTTAAAATTAAAGTAGGCTACAGTTAAAGGTATTTTTCAAGTATAAAAAATAACATTTGAACATAGTGGTATATAGGCCTACTGCAAGTGCAAAAATAATATATAAATAGTAAACTATAAGTATAATGTAAAGTTCACTTAAAGAAAACTTAGTATAAAAATAGTATAAAAGTATAAAAATACTTAACTAGTAGTATAAAAATACTTAACTAGTAGTTTTCTGATAGTATACTTCAAAGTGTACTTTCATAAACTAAAAATTTGCTACAAGTATTAAAATAGTACACTTCTAGTATACCCATAAGTTCACTTGCAGTACAAATGAGAAACGTAATTATGAACTAGTTGTGCACTTAAAGTTTAGTATACTTTTATATACTAAAAGTGGGCCAATTTAGTCCCAAGCGGTATTAAAATAGTACACTTACAAGTTTACTACTAATACATTGACATTAGTATACTTACTGCATAATGTATACTTAAAAAATACTTGAACATTACTTAAGTATACTTCATAAAATGAACTTGAAGTATACTTCTTTTTTGTAAGGGTTATTAGACATCAGATTATTTTTCTGTAAACTGTAAATCCTGTTCGACTGGATCTAAACCTATACTTGCATGTACTGTAAGCAGGAAGAGTTCAAGTCATGACTTCATAACTCCAACATCCCTCAGATGGTGAACATATATAAATTATGTTAGACTTTAAAGAGAAATTAATGTTATATACACATGCTCTTATACCACAAATTATGAAAATTAATTTACACTATCTTTTAGGGATAATGAACAGCCTGTAGAATTAAGAAGCATCTCCAAACTTGATGAGCACCTCGACTGTCTGACTCTGTTGAGTAGTATGCAATCAGCAGTATGGGTAAGAAAACAAAAATATATGATTATTTGCATTACTGAATGAGAATTGTTCTTATGTTACAGCACATTGATGAATCTGAGGCTCTTCTGTGTTCATTCTAGATCACTATCTGACCATTTTGTTATTTGGAAACTCTGCGTCAGTCCAGTTTCAACATGACAATATACTACTTGGAGAAATACAAGCAGATATTGAACATGCAGCAATACCCAGGATTGTTCCTTTGCAGATGAAGGTATCAGGACGTCATGTATCAGTGATCAACATGATTGGCTTACATGAGACTGCACTTGACCTGGATCCCCTCACTGGTCAACTAGTGAGTGAAAATAAAATAATCTCCTTCATCTTTGTTGTGCGACTGGGTCAGCTAACAGATGCTGATAAGATGGGTATTGAGTGGCTTCAGAGAGTATTTGGTGACAGAGTTCTTCAGTTTGTGATGATTCTCTTCACCTATGAGAGTGAAGAAGAGTCTGACTCTATAATAGATGATCTGAAGAAAAACTCTGCTCTGGAGCGGCTGCTGAAGAAATGCGGTGGAAGATATCATACCTGCAGCAAGAACATGACCAAACAGTCAGAGATGAGAGACCTGATGAGCAGAGTTGAGCATCTGTTTATTGAGAATAACCAGCAGTGCTACACTAGAGAGATGTACAACACTGCGTTAAGAAAGAGAGACGATGTGCAAGACATGACATGTCAAAGTGGTAAGAACAAAGATTTGGTTTCATTGCTGTTATGTTGGTTTTCTGACATGTTTATTTGCCTCTGACTCACACACTTCTATTCATTATTTACTACGTATAGCAGATACTTTGTCAAGCCCAGATTCAGATGCTAAATTCAACTTTTAATAAAATAATATAAAAACAAAGACAATCAAAAACAAAGAAAACTCTCCAGTTATTAACCCTTAGGGGTCCAATGTGTTTTGGGGGCTCTTGACACATTTTTTTCAGTTGCTTATAAACATATTAATGGGAAAAGTGTCATTACACTATTCAGCACAAACAGGGCTACCATAATATTTGAGCAACATATCAACGTTATTCTCTCAAAAATACAAACATGTACATACTTGTACATGTTTGTATTTTTGAGAGAATAACGTTGATGCATGGTTGTTGGAAAAAAAAAAGTCTCTGAAATAAGGCCACAAAACACATACTAAATATGTGTCCACAAGACTTTTGACTAATGGATGTTGTAGCCTAGAGTTTTTGCTTCAAAACAATGTGAAAATCATCCTGCCTACTCATTCACACACAACTAAATCAATATATTGATGTAAATTTTGTAAGACCCTTTTGTTAAGAAACGTAATATGCATGAAGGCGTAATCGTGAATAATGCTGTGATTCACACCTGAGAAGACAATGAGCCGTATAATAAGCCTTTCAGTCATGATGTGAGAGGGAACTACAAAAAAGAATGTGAGAACAAAAGAAATATATTTTGTTTGTAGTTTATTTAGAATATAGTTAACAATATAATCCATAATATAAATGACAGTCAAAGGCACATTTTGAGTACATAGTCATACTGTACCTGGAAACAAATCCTGTTCAAATATAGGCGATATGGGCCATTCTTTTTCCACAAATTTTTTATGCATGGAAATTGTATAATACCCAAGGTACACATTTCTAGTAATTGTGCAGTTAATTCAAACCATACTAGCCTGGCTAACGTCAGACCGCTTTCTCATTGAGACGTGGAACCACATGTTCATTTTCTCGTATTTGAGGCGTGGTTTACGAATGCCCAGAGCCGTTTATTGGGCTCTACGAATGTCTATCAAATGCGCCTGCATGTAGCTCATAGCCAATCGTTTCAATTATACCAGATGACGTATGTAGAGCGACAGAAATTCGACGAGGAAGAAGACGAAATAAACTTGCGTTCTAAACTACTTAGAACACTATCTAAGGCTGCATCGAAAGGTAACTTCGCGTCTGCTGCCATGTTGGATATAAACAAACTGCTTCGGTGTGTCGCATAGACGTCGTCATCGTCTTGCTGCTCCCTCCCCGTTCTGTGATTGGTCCCCTCGCTGAGGCAAAAATCTGGTCCACGGAATCCAGGCTGCCTAGCAGCGTGAATAAAATTGCGCTGCGCGCAAGGCAGCATGGGGAAACCCAGGCTAAAACCATACTAATATACTAATGATTTGCATAACTGTACTAACAGTTTGTTTATTTCCCCAAAATAAAGAATGTGTTGCCTTTTGTCACTATTGAATTAACATTATTATAATGCCCACTCTTTACAGAAAACATGATTTTTCTGATCTCATGTACAGTACATGCATTATTGCACAGTAAATGTGTATCTTATATTTTATAGTATATATTTAACAAATGAGCAGAAATTTGCAAACAAAAGCTTCATTGATGTGACAGTATTCTATTTTACAGTAAACACTTAATAATCTCTCCAAAACAGGTCAAGGAAATATTGTCTAAACATTCATATTACGTCTGTAACATATCGTTTTTATGTTATTAATATTGGGCATTTAAATGTTAATTTGCAGTTTAATATGTTGCTTATACAAAGAAATTTTATTTCAACATACTTCTGTCAATTTCACTTATCTCAGTATAGCACTATGTTCACTAATGTAAGTCCATGTAGTAAACAAAAGCGTGCATATGCGCCATTCATTCACTCAGAGACGCGCATAACATGCAGGATTCATATATAAACAATATCGTCTTCGGTTTTATCATATATAAACAATATCGGTTTTACAGACACTTTCCATATCGCGATTAGAATAAAGAACTTAACAATAAAAAACCTACTATTCACAATCCTCAGCTGGATCCGTTGGTCCTCGAAATGAAACTGAAACAACACTTCTTCTGAGGTAAATTATTCAAAAATGTTATTATTTTAATGCTATTATTATTCCTCACAGCATCCCAAGATGACGTAAAGTACATGAATCTGATTCGAACTGATGTTGGCGTTGACAGGTTTGCATGGGTCGCCTGAGATCATTTGCGTTTCAATTGCGCACACTCTTCGTAGGCGTGTTCACATTAGCAGATAATGAGCTGGCACAAGAACGACTGACATCTCTCTCTTTTCATATAGATTAAACAGATAATATTTTTTTCGTTTTGAATTGATAATTTAAATGTAGACACTTAAATGTTTATAAAGATATACTGCTCGTGTCTGTGTGACAAGTATTCGCTGTGTTTGTTTCAGTTTAGAGACATGCGGCAGAAAAAAAGTTCAAGTAGACCGAGAGGCAGAAAGCAGGTGGACAGGTCCCAGATCAGAACAGTATGAGGGCGAGGGGGGTTAAGTCTCCTGGCTCCCCTCAAGAACTTGACGACTAAGTTGTTTCTTCTTACAGATTGTCTAGCCAAGAGTGGCGTGATTCACCACGATGGCCGCCACATATACTTTGAGTGAGGAAGGGGTACGCCTCTTGTCCAGCAGCTCCTGTAAAAAGGGCAAAATGGTCGATACCTCATAATAATAATAATTTGTTACATTTATATAGCACTTTTCTGGGTACTCAAAGCACTTTACATATGGAAGGGGAAATCTTCACAACCACCACCAATGTGCAGCATCCACCTGGATGATGCGATGGCAGCCATATTGCGCCAGAACGCCCACCACACACCAGCTTATTGGTGGAGAGGAGACAGTGATGAAACCAATCAGTATTAAGGGGATGATTAGGAGGCCATTATGGACAGTGGCCAATTGGCAAATTTGGCCAGGATGCCGGGGTTAAACCCCTACTGTTTTTCAAAGGACATCCTGGGATTTTTAATGACCACAGAGAGTCAGGAGCTCGAGGATTAGTCAACAAGAGGATGGGTCTTTATTTCGGACTGTACACCAGCCAGATAAGGCCACTTAAGGGTTTAGAGGCGTCTTGTAGACGGTGCTCTTGTCTCCACTATAGTGTTGGGCACCCTCACAGGGAGCTGCAGAGGCTCCTGTTGAGGACCACAGATATAGGCTCCACAACTTGGTTTTCACAACAAAGGGGATCCTGTCACCTGAGAGAGAAGGTCTTTCCTCAGCGGAATCGGACACAGAGCTGACAGCTGTATTAGCTTGGGGAACCACAACTGGTTTGGCCAGAGTGGAACCACCGGGAGGACTGAACATCGGGTCTCCCTGATTCGTCTGATGGCCTGAGGTAGCAGAGCGATCAGGGGAAAGTGTACAGGCAAGCTTTTAGACAGTCCTGGGCCAGCGCATCCTGTTCCCATGAGAAAAATTTTGAGCAATGAGAGTTGCCTTCTGAGGCGAAGAGGTCTACCTCTGCTCTTCCGAAGATCTCCCAAATCATCTGAACCACTTGGGGGTGGAGACTCCATTCTCCTGGAGACACCTCCGCTCCTTGGTTCAGCCTGCCTGGCACGTGAACCGTCCTTCAGTGGGCCCAGGTTGCAATGTGCCCATGGGAGGAGGGGTCTCTCCATGATGTCTGAATGGATGAACACCTAGTGCCCCTAGAACCAGGAAATCCACCATCATTTTGAGGCAGTTGATATGCAGGCATTGCTCCAGGCTGGACCAGGAGCCAAATGCCGGCCTGCCCTCTCACAGAGCTCCCCAACCTGAGTTTCAGTTGTAACAACTTTCCTCCTGGATGTCAGTCCCAATTTGATGCCTGCCTGTGATATGTGAGGGTCCCCCCAAGGGGCCACAGCTGTGACAGAGCGACGGTCCACCTTGAAGCGAAAACTTCACTGACACCAAGCGTGTGATGGAATTCTGGCTTTTTACCAGTACTGAAGGGGCTGCATGTGGAGCAGGCCCAATAGTACCACAGAGGAGGTGGCTGCCATCAGGCCCAGCAACCTGGGGAAAGAAAGCCCCTATATCGAAAGACAACGCTAGCTGCTGAATACTCAGTGAGCGACTCGCCTGCTGGGAGACAGGCAGCTCTAGGCTGAGTTTATCCTGAGCCCTAGATGCTCCAGCTGACTGAGATGCAGCGACCTGTGAGCACTGAGGTGCAGCGACCTGTGAGCACAGAGCTCATGCTCCTACCGGACTAACACTAGCCAGTCAATGAGGTAGTTCATGACACGGATTCCCGTCTGTCTCAGAGAGGAGAGAGCCGCATCCATGCATTTGGTAAAAGTGTTTGGAGCCAGAGGCAGTCCGAATGGGAGGACTGTAGGTTGGTAAGCCACCCCCTTGAATGCAAATCTCAAGATTGGTCTGTATTGAGGGGCTATTTGAATTAGAAAGTAAGCATCAGATTCACAGAAAAGAACCAGTCCCCTGGGCAAATTTGCATGAGGATCTGCTTCAAAGTCAACATCCTGAATGCTTCATTAATGCATGATTCAGGAGCCTGAGGTCGAGGATCTTTCTTTGGAACAAGGAAATGGCGGTTGTAAAAGCCTGACTCACTGCTCTCTGATGCGGGGAGGCCTATGAGCAAATTGAAGCAAGTAGCCTCATTTTATATTATGCAGAACCCAGTCTGACTTGCCCAGGATGGCTTCCCATGCCTGAAGCTGGGCGGCAAGGGGTCTGAGTTTTTCAGGTGGTAGTTCGCTGTACGGGGGCAAGGAACTGATGGCCACAGAAGAACTCGCCTACTTCAGTAGGAAGTGGCACATAGCCTGCGACTCCTTCTAGACTGCTGTGAAAAGCTCAGCAAAGCCGTGCAGAACCAAATAGGCCTGAGGGAGAGACAGGGGAGTCAAGGAGGGCTGTCTTGTCAGCATCCTTGATCTCCAAGCTTAACCATAGGTGGTGCTTTGAGCACCACTAAACAGGTCATCATACGGCTGATCACCTAGGCAATTGTCTTAGTAGCTCACAGAGCAAGGTAAGTTGTGCTGTGCAGCTCCTTGAAAGCAGCAGGCTCTGGTCCGGACTCATCCATAGCGTGGAGGAGTTTGTCTTGAAACACTTAAAAGAACCCCATTGAATGGAGAGCAGATCCAGCTTGACTGGCCACAGTGCAGGTTTTGCGACGGGCTCCGTCAACAATGGTGAGGGTAGGCGAAGCAGAAGATTGAGCGCGGGCTGAGTAGGGGGCACGCCACAACTGGTAAGTTGATCATGAACTAATGGGTTTGGTTCCTGGCAGGGGGCTCGCTGATGGCACCCCGGCTGCAGGAACCATTTGTTAAAGCAGCTGTGGACAGGCACTTTCAGGGCCGACCACTCTAAACCAAGTTTATGACAAGTTCAGGCCAGGCCCAGGCATCACCTTGCTCCTTAGGCGGTAGGGGGTGGAGTCCTGCGTGGAGTCCAACCACTCCTCTGTATTTAAAGCCGCCAATGTCATTGTGTGAGGCACGTGGGATATGGATCGGCGTGAGTTCACTCCATTGTTTATTCCTTTCAGGCTCCTGAGAGGGAGAGAATGGTGGAGAACAAGGGGCAGAGATGCTTTCTTTAGCGTAGCGAGACTTGTGCTCTCGCAGTGAGGGCGGTTCATCTTTGATGAATGGGCTTGGCATGGGCGCAGCCCTGGTAAGCGATGCACTCAGAGGAGCGATATGCTCTTTTAGAGTGAAATATGCTCTATTAGTCTCACCTAATAGTCACAAAGGAGAAGCGCCATTCTCAGCTGTGAAGTTGTCAGCGCTGTTCTCAGCTGCAGTGCTGTCAGCGCCGCTCTCTTCTGGTCTTAGTGAGTGCAGCCACGACGTGGGCACGCCCCAGGCAAGCTATGCACTTGGTGTGGACATTTTGCATCAAACGTCGCAGCTCTTTTAGAAAGAAGTTTGCTCTTTTGTGCTTTGGCCCAATAGCCGCAGAGAAGAAACGCTGAGTCAGCTGCGAGCCGTGAGTTGGCCCCATCCGTTTTAGCAGCCGAAACGCCATAGTTTTGTGCAGCTGCACAAACGTTAACAAATCAGGCTTCAGTATTCAGAGAAAACTGATTTTCCCCTAAAGCGTGTTTCACGCATTGTAAGAGACTGTTTCGTAAAGGGAACCAAGAACTTCCAAAATCAATGAGCAGACTTGACCAAAAGAACGTTATACCGTGAAAAGGCTTTAAACAGAAAACACCAGGAGATAATGATACAAAAAAAAAGACAAAAAGCTACAACAAAAAAGAGACTGTTATAGACTCCAATATGTTGCTGTTATGTTTTATTAAATTAGACTATATAAGTTATATAAGCAACTTACCATCCTAAATTACACTAGAATTGTTTAAGTTCAAAATTATGTTGGAGATTAGGAAAACTGTAGTCATATCAGTTTTCAACAAAATTTGGAAATGTTATTGTTTCTTTTTAGAGCAGTTTTTTAGTTTGCTTTAACTTAAAATTTCAGTGCCATTTTAATATTTCTGTCACCTTTTCTGTTCTGTCACAAGATGAAACCACAATCATTGAAAAGGATATGGACTACACCTCGACAACAGAGAGACAAGGGGTAAGTGTTGAGTTAGTCTAAAAAAAGAAAAGGAGCAGCAGTAATTCCGTGGATGTAGACATAAAGCGTTATTTAATAATAAATAATAAATAAATAAATAATTTAATAATATTTAATAAAAGTGTTTATTTAATAAGTGGTTCTTTATTATCATTCCTTAGCACAGTTTCTCTTGACCTTTTATGTAATGAGTTATTTTTATATTTACTGATAAATGCATTGCAAAGAGTATTTTTTTTGTATTTTTGTCACATTTTCTCAGCAAACATTTGAGATATTCTGCCTTTATAAAAACACTTACATATTAATCTTAAATATATGATTTTGCACATTTTAACTGTCATGTGCACTACTTTCCAAAGACAGCTAATCATGTGCACAGTTTGCTAACGGGCATGAAGGTTTCTTTCCAACAATTACTGGTTGTACTAAAATCCAAAGGTTCATCTTTATTTCAGTTAATTGTAAATTGTTTTAAACTAACTTCCTTGTGCTGTATATTTCTCAGGGAGAGAAGCGATCAATAGATGCTGCAAGATTGGATCAAAAAGGAAACGGAAGGAGGGATAAAGTAGAGCATCTATTTCACAGGCTTCATCTTGCTAAAAGACATCCCTTTAAACTAAGAGCTGCAGATGTTCTTCAACTAACTAAACATTCATTAGAGTCTTGTGAGTCTTGTGCTGAGGAGGACCTGATTCAGACTTTCCTACAAAAACTGCTGATGATGAACTACAGAGCAAGATACATTAAAACTATAGATTCACAGGATGACAGACAACAAATAAACAATGACTTAACCGAAGATGAGGGTGATGCCGATATTTTCAAAGAAATATCTTTGTGTCCAGCAGAAACAAACAGAAGAGATGCTATTCACCCAATGGATGTTCAGATGGCCGCAATTTATTATGCTGATAGTTTCCTAAAGCAGCTCATGGTGACTAAACTGTCTCTGTGTCAGTACGCTCTGCCTCTGCTTGTTCCGGATCCATTTACACAAGAGATTGAGTTTCCTCTCTGGACATTCAGACAAATCAACAAGAGCTGGAAGATGAAAGATACCAACAATGAAATCATCAGTAAAATCCAGCCAGTCTGGAAAGCAAAAACAGCTATGGTGGCTTTCTTCAGGTTTGACTCATTGTCCTCATCCAAATCTCAGCTGATGAACAGTCTGATTAATGAGAAACACAACACATTCTTCCATAGGAACTGCACAGGCAGCAGCAACACCAGAGTACTGATGGATGGAGTGGTGGAGATCGCCTGGTACAGCCCTTCTGGGAAAGACACAGATAAATTTACTCAATGTGTTGCATTCTGTAACCTTCATGGTGATGCAGGAGCCAACGAGAAACAGCTGCAGATCCTCACTGAAATGTCCTCGGTCAATGTTGTTATCCTACCACGACTTGACCAGAATGACAAGAATGCAGTTAAGATCCAAAACCTGTACAGGGACAGAAAGCCACTAATTTGTCTTTTTACTGAAGACGAATCTAGAGTAACTGAAATGAGGAAAGGAAAATACAAAATTGGACTAAATAAGAGAAATCAATCAGATGTATCTGAAGAACTCATACAAGCTATAAATAAATGTCTCTCATTTTTTTCATCACAATCCTCTTCTATTTTCAGTCTTGAAGATGTGTCCAAACACTCAAGTATCAGAGTAGATGAGGATTATGACAATGACTGCAGAAGAGGGAAAGAAGCAGCCAAGCAGATAATGGGTTTACTGGAGAAAAAAGATCTGACAGAAATCAAAGAATTATTTCTACCCTGTCAGGGGAAACTGTGGCATCAGTGGTGTGAAAAAAACAAAGAACTACATCGATCTCAGGGGAATGAAATAGACATAGAAACAAAACAGAAACAAGAAATGAAGATAATCCGTAAACAGCAGCATGTGCTGAACATTGGTGACTTCATGAAGTTATTTATTACAGAAATGAATTCACAATCTCCAAATGAGAAGACATTTTTTCTGAAATGGCTCGCAATCCTCCTGGATGAATATACCTCAGCTGACCTTTCTGCTCTACATTATAAGTATGATGAAAAATGGTCAAAAGTCAGAGCTGAGCAACAGATGACCAATGAACACACAGAACTTGATAGGATATCAAAAGAACTTCAAGCTGCAACCTTTGGCTTGGAGCACATCCTGAGAGAGATCGGTCAGATGTATGAATCATGTAAATCAGTGAATAAGAACAAGGAAGGCCTGCCGTGTAATTTTACTTTCCTCCCGAGTCTTGCTGCAGACATGATGATCTCTGGATTTCCACTGGAGCTGATGGATGGAGATGCAGCTCATGTTCCTGTGGTCTGGGTTACTGCTGTTCTACATGAACTTATCAAGAAACTGGGAGACAAGAGAGTCTTTGTGCTATCAGTTTTAGGGATTCAGAGCTCAGGGAAATCCACTATGCTGAACGCCATGTTTGGACTGCAGTTTGCCGTCAGCGCTGGCAGGTGCACCAGAGGAGCTTTCATGCAGCTGATCAGAGTGTCAGAGGAGATGAAAGAACAGCTGAAGTTTGACTATATTCTGGTTGTTGATACTGAGGGGCTTCGTGCTCTAGAACTGTCTGGAAGGTCAACAAGACATCAGGACAATGAAATGGCCACATTTGTTGTTGGTCTTGGTAATCTGACATTGATAAATGTCTTTGGAGAAAGTCCATCCGAGCTGCAGGACATTCTTCAAATCGTTGTTCAGGCCTTCATGAGGATGAAGAAGGTCAAACTGAATCCCAGTTGTATGTTTGTGCATCAGAACGTTTCAGACATCACAGCTGGAGAGAAGAACATGGAGGGAAGGAGGCGGCTGCAGGAGACGCTTGATGAGATGACCAAACTCGCTGCTAAAGATGAAGTCTGTGATGCAGAATGTTTCAGTGATGTCATCACTTTTGATATACAGAAGGATATAAAGTATTTTGGACAGCTCTGGGAAGGCAGCCCACCGATGGCACCACCAAACCCATCATACTGTGAAAACATCCAAGAGCTAAAGACAACTTTTTTTGGCCATGCTTCAAAATCAGATGGATTAGAGTTGACATGCCTAAAAGATCGTATTAATGATCTCTGGGAGGCTTTATTGAATGAACGATTTGTATTCAGCTTCAGAAATTCTCTGGAAATCTCAACATACCGAAAACTGGAGACAGAATACAGCAAGTGGTCCTGGAGTCTTCGCAGTGCCATGCTGGAAATAGAGAACAAACTCTACAACAACATAGAAAATGAAACCATTGATGAGGTGTCAGAAAGTGATCTTCATGGAAAACTAAAAGTGAAAAGTGAAGAAGTAGAAAAATCAATGTCAGAATTTTTTGAGAAAGACAAAGATAAAGATATACTGATACAGTGGAAAGCATCATTTCACATCAAAATTCAAGACCTTCAGGAGAACACTGTGAGAGAAACAAAGAGGAAATTAAATGAGATTCTTCAGCAGCGAGGTATGAAGAAAAAGATTGATACTCAGAAAACACGCCATGAAAATACTCTCTTGGAAAAGAGCAAAGATCTTGCAATAAAACTCAAAGACAAAGCCAATGATGAAACAATCCTGAAAAAAGAGTTTGATTCATTTTGGGAAGAGTGTGTTAACAAGATTAAGACAGAAACTCCTACAATCAAAAACATTGATGTATTAAAAGACATGGAACAACTTCTCAGCAACTATGAAAGTTTCCCTGTAAACGCCTGGAAGAAGAGCAGGGATATTTTATCTGTGAAGAGTTATTTAGATTATGTACAGTTAAAGAAATGTAGCGGAATTGTACAACATGCTAAAAAAGCCTTCAGATCAGCTCAACTAAAGTTTGGTAACATTGAAGTTGAAAACCAAATAAGAACTTTAGTCCATGACATTGCTCAACAAGCACACACAATGATCATGTCATATAACATTGCAAAGATGGGCTACAACAAAACCTACATTCAAGAACTTGCAGATTATATCAAAGCCAGAGTAGTAGAATATGGGCAAGATTCCAGGAAATATGTGTTCATGAAGGAATTTTACATGGATTTGGTCATGTCCATCTGTAAGAGAGAAAACAAGTTAATTACTGACCAGCACAGAAAGTTCAGGGAAGCCAACGATCCTGTTTTCTACTTTGAAAAGAAGAGCAAAGAGTACTACAGTATTTTCCAGAAATACTGTCAAGGTGCAACATCAGCTGCCATTTTTGGTGAGATCATCTGTCAAAAACTGAAAGAGCCCATTCAAAAGAGTGTCTACAAAGACATTGCCGGAGATTTGACTAATGAAATTAAGACAAACTGTGAATCGTTAAATGGAAACAGATCTAAACTAGAGAAACACATCCTCAAAACACTGGCAGAAGAGGAGGATTTTGACAAATACATTACCTACATTTACAATCCCAAAGATCACTTCAAGAGTTTCATCAAAGATGAAGTCAATCGGTACATAACTGATAACTTCAGAGTCAGTGTTCGGCCTAAGATGAAGGAGAACATTAAACTCCTGCAGCAGAAGATAATGGCAGCGGCTCACAGAGCAACTAGACTGGTTAACATGACCAGCGGAGATGTTCAGAAGTGGTTAGATTATTTCACACTGCAGCTCTCAGATGTGCTGATATTCTCTGTAAAGGACCTCAGCGGAGTAAGTCATGATGGAGTTGATGATTTCAAACTCCTGGAAGATGTGATAAGCAAAGAACTTGGTTCAGTGTTATCTGAAATACAACATAAATTCCGCACAGAGACATTTCCAGAAAATCTGGAACACAAGGACAGACCAGATGAGATTCTGATTGATCATCTCAGTCAGTGCTGCTGGGTTCAGTGTCCGTTCTGTGCAGCCACTTGCACCAACACTGTAGAAAACCATACTGAAGATCACAGCGTTCCTTTCCATCGAGTGGATGGACTCACTGGATGTTGTTATGAGGGAACAGAGTGTCTCAGTGCAGATTTTTGCACAACATTAGTGAGAACTGGTAAAATGTTCTATACAGGTCAGTGGATTCCATGTAGAGAATACAGAATTGCAGGAAATGTTTATGCAGAGTGGAGCATCACCCCTGACTTCTCTGAGCTGCCATACTGGAAGTGGTTTGTGTGCAGATTTCAGAAAGATCTGGAAGAATACTTTGAGAAAACATTCCACAGGTGGGATGACATTTCATTCGGATGGAGCCAATACTCAAAAGAGCAAGCCATCGAGAGTTTGGATTATTACATCTAATGACAAATGAAAATGAGTCATGTGTAGGTCTCTAATTCATTGACCACAGTTTGAAATGAGCTTCTGAAATGTAGTTTTTTTCTGTCTAGAATCTTCTGGGTTTTTTCTTCCTATAAATTACATTCAATATGATACTTACAGTAGAAAGTAGTTCAGAAATAATTATGTTAGCTATTAAGCTATTATCAAGTGAATAAAATATAGGTGGGTGACTATATCTAATATTGTGTTCTCGTATTTAGAATATGGAAACTTCCTCAGGAAATTGATAAATATTTAAGGTGTACTGAGTATAACAGAAGCTAAGAACATTATTGAGTAAATGGTAACAAAACTAAAATAATAACAGTTCATGTCTGCAGTGTGCACTGGGACATTTGAAGAGTTCAATGACTTAAGTGCCATCAGTGTATCTTCACTGAATTGTTCTAGAATGTAATTTGTTCCCTGTTGTAATATTCATTTATATGTGCAAATTATAATAAACAAAATTAAATTATTTAATCAATAGTATTATTTAACTGATTTTTACACAATGTAGAAAATGTGTTGATTTGATGACTCTTATCGCGTACACCATTTATCTTGTTTAAAGGAGTGGTTGATTATGATTTCACTTTTTTAACTTTAGTTAGTGTGTAATATTGCTGTTTGACTATAAACAACATCTGCAAAGTTACAGCACTCAAAGTTCAAAGCAAAGGAAGATATTTCACGAGTTCACACTTACAAATAAGTCGGATAGATTAAATTGGTAAACGTATTTGGCGTGCTGTCCCGGGAGAGGGCTCTGATCTTGGTAATTGGCCTGAACACAGAGTTACAGCAAAAAGTTTGTTTACAAAAATGGCGTCAAACCCCCTACCTCCCTTAATTTGGCAAAAATATATACAAAAATATTTACAGGAGATAAATGTACAAGTACGTATCAAACAATGCAAAACAGAATCCAATATCATAGTCAAACAGGCATGGGTCAGTTAACAAGGATAAACAGAGGTTCAAAATCACAAATCACAATCTCCAAATAATCACTCACAGCACAATCTCAAATAAACACTCACAATTTCTCTGATACGACACTCTAGACTAGACTAGATGATGATGATGATGCAAAACAATAGCGAAGTGGTTACGATCAACACTTCGTAACCAATGCAATGTCCACCTCCCTCAATGTCTGCGTTCTCTTAACCTCCCAATCTCTATCTTTATCGCTAACTCTGTTCCACTTCTATGTAAAAGCATTTATTTCTTTATTTCAAATCCTCTGAAAATGACTCTAGATTCATGTAAAGCGACCATGACAGTTGCAGTCCATTAACTGTTGGACGTTCACAGTGATATAACAGTATCTAGTGTGAAGGTGATTTCCATGCATTAAAACACTTGTCAACCTCTAGGACATTAAATGAAGTTCCTAAACGCAAGTTAGGGAGGAGTGAGCCCATCTAATCTTTCAATCAACAGCCTGAGTATATAAGCAGCCGCTTACCTCTCTCTAGCATCAAGCTGTTCCAGTATCCGGTATTGCCGTATGGAATAATGTCCGACATCCCGGAAATCCAGCTCTTTCCCTCAGACGACGAACTGACAAGTCTTCCTGAGACACCGACTGTCACTCCTCAAGTAAGATTGGATCTTACGGATCATCTTCATGAGCGTTCTGGCCGGGAAATCCAGCGCTCATACAAACCACGTTCCAAAAGGCAACGCTCTCCTCCACCTTCAAGATTGCCAGTCTTAACTGAGCCTCGTCCATCTTCTCAGACTTCATCTCTCCATTCTACCGCTGCTATTACATCGATTCCACCCATTTCAAAATGTTCAGTAAACAGCCTACGTCAAGTCCTCTCCAGCTCCGGAATCCATTTCTCCCGCAGATCATCAAAAGCTCAACTCTACGATCTTTTCATCAGTTCCAGCATTCCAACAAACATTTCAACAGCTCCTACAAGCAAGACTCGCCCCTCTTCTACCTCCGTTTCTCTCCCAGTCCGGCGTTCTGAACCCACTCAATCCCAGCGCGCCGATTCAGAAGCCGCCGACACTGCTAGGGCTCGCACTTCCTGGTCCGCCGGTAATTCCACCCGGCCAACAACAACGGCCGCAAAAAACAGTTCCGCTTCTTCTCCAGTTTTCACAAACTTCATGCAGTCAGCCCCACTTCTCAGGCAAGAACCAAACTCACAAACACATTCCACCGCACTTCCCTCTGCTTCTCCAGTTCTCTCTAATCTTCTTTATAATAACCCATGTGCCAGGTCACCCTCACAGACGGTTACTTTTCTCTCACCCTCAAACCAACCTACTCAGAGAGCGGATACTAGCGTGAGGTTGCCTTCGCTAGCCATCCCCCCTCCTCTTTCCTTCCATTCCAATTCACCCCATTCCTTTCTTCCTCCTTCTATCCTCCAACTGCCTCCCAATATCCTTCCCAGTTCACATCCGAGCGTGAGGTTGCCTCCGCAAAGGATTTCTACACCTTTTTTTCCCACAAACCCTCTTCCTCTCATTTCAGCCCATGCCAGTCATCTTGGACACCAGTCAGTAATGGGACCCTCCGATCAACATTCATCAACTTTTCTTAACACTAACACTTGCTCTTCAGATACCATCCGCTTGCCAGCCCATTCTCTCTCCACAGCAGTCCATCTTCCAGCTCCTCCCAACGCAGTCGCCATGGAACCACCTCCAGTCTCAGCCCATCTCCGTTCCCTAATTCTATCAGAAATTCAGAACATTGGCTCCGGAAGCAGACTCCGATCCAACTCCAGTTCCACCTTATTCAGAACTCATATTCCTCTAGACCATCCCCTCAGATATCTCCATACCCTATCCACGAATACCATCTTACAAGCCGTTTCTCCCAGAACAATTCAAACCTACTGGACAGCTTGGGGTTCCTTCAAAAACTTCCACAGAGCTCACAATATGGTTTTTCCTGAGTTTTCCCTTCTCTCAATATCCTCCTTCGTCACTTACCTCCATCACACCAGTTTAATTCAACCAGGATCAATCAAAGTCTACCTTAGCGGAATTCATTTCTTTTTTAAGCTCCTCCACGGCCAACAGTGCCCCAACATTTCGAATCCTCAGATATCCCTCCTCATCAAAGGTTTACAAAAAACCAATCCCCCTCGTCCAGACTCTAGACAACCTTTAACCATCGACATTCTCAGCACATGCCTAACAACTCTCCGCTCCGGTCTTTTTTCTCCCAACAAAACAAGAACCCTAGACGCTATGTTCAACTTGGCTTTCTTTGGTTTCCTCAGAGTCTCAGAATTCACCACCAACTCAAAATTCAACCCATCCATCCATCCTACATTCTCCGACCTTCAAATAATCAACCATGACACCATACGTTTCAACATCAAACAAAGCAAAACCGATCAATTGAAACATGGTCATTCGATTTTCATTTTCAATTTGCCAACCCCCATCCAACCATACCAGTCCTTAAACCTTTTTCTTCACCAGAGGAAATCCCAAATCACCTCTTCTCTTGACCCTCTTTTCATCGATGATAAAAACCTCCCTGCCTCCAGACATTGGTTTCAAAAGAACCTAAAGACCATACTCAACAGTTCCGGCATCCCAACCAAACATTTCTCTTCACATTCCTTCCGAATAGGTGCAGCCACTACAGCAGCGCAAAGGGGTCTTTCCGATCACCAAATCAAAATGCTAGGTCGATGGTCGTCCCACGCCTTTGAAACATATGTTCGTTTAGATCTGCACAGCATTAGACAAGCACAACAAACACTAGCATCCTTCTGAGTCCGGGCCGCTTCTCCCTACTATTTGCATCTTCCCGCTTACCTAGCCCCGCAGGGCGTGCATTCATCTGGATGCAGTGAGAGCTCTCCCTTTTCAGATGTGTGTGACATATCACTCCTGGAGTGGGGTCCCGATCTGAATCGCCGTGTGGGCTCCACCAACCAGATGCATCGTAGGCTCTCCCGTTCGACTTGCTGTGTGGGCTCCCCCATTTTGATCACAGAGTTGAACTCCCTTTTTAAATATGGGGGAGGGCTCTCTCCTTCGAAATGCAGCGGGAGCTCTCCCGGTCGAATCGCAGTATGAGCCTTCCATTCGGGCGCCGTGGGGGCTCTCCCTTTCCGAATCGCTGTGTGACCCTTCATGTTTTTGACCATGGAGGCTCTCCCGTTCGGATTGCAGTGTGGGCCCTCCTATCCGAAAAAAGAGGACTGGAGGTACCAAGGATCGCAAGTCCCTAAAGTGCAGCGGGCCATTTATGTTTCTGTGATCTAAGCCCCCTGCATCAGAAGGACGGTAGTTCTGCATTTCCTCTGTATACCGTAGGCTCCCTCTTGCTGCGTAGAGAGTTTCGCTTCAGATATTATTGGCCCGTTCGCCTTTAGGGACGAGGACCCCTTCCCTCGTTCGTGACATCTGGAGGACCTATGTTCTTTAACTCCATGGGGCTCCATGTCATGGATGCGGCAGGGCGTTCTCCAACCTCGTACTCAAACCTCCAGTCCCAAGATACTCCCGCAGGAGTAATTTCTGAAAGTCACTGCCGCAGCAGTACAGCGGTGAGATGTACCCCAGTAAAATTTCCACAAGCTCATGTCGTTCCATGAACTCACTCTTTCAAACATAGCTCCCGCCGGAGCTCCGCTCATAGCCCCACATGGTGGGCATAGTAGGGAGACGCAGTCCAGCCAGAGTTACCACAGGAGCCCTGTTAAACATCCCTGCTGCAGCAGTGTCTATCCATGCCCCATACAGCTTTAAATCTCCACTTTTTTTTTTTGGGGGGGGGGGGGGGGGGGTAGAATGTTTTAAAGCTCTTAGGCATACTGTATTTTCTAAGTTTCTTAATTATTTGATCATGCTATTCTAACTTGCTGTCCCAAATTTATTCGACACTTTTGGGGGGTATATCAGAGCTCGAGTTGAAGCTGCTTCATCGAGCCCCTCTTCAGTGGACAGCAAGCCAAATAAGTTTAACCTAATATCTGAAAGATTTTATGGGCAAGCAAACTCGTTAAATGAAGTTCCTAAACGCAAGTTAGGGAGGAGTGAGCCCATCTAATCTTTCAATCAACAGCCTGAGTATATAAGCAGCCGCTTACCTCTCTCTAGCATCAAGCTGTTCCAGTATCCCTCCACCTCCCCAAACTCCACCTTCATCTCCGGTACCTTGCCCTTCAATTATCATATCCTACATTTAGCCACGGGGGGGTATATCAGAGCTCGAGTTGAAGCTGCTTCATCGAGCCCCTCTTCAGTGGACAGCAAGCCAAATAAGTTTAACCTAATATCTGAAAGATTTTATGGGCAAGCAAACTCGTTAATGCAGACAAAGCAATGCTGCTGTTTCCACTTGAGGTTTAGACAACTGTGAGAACTGAGATACATAAACACATAAAGGCATTGGAAAATTCACAGTTGAACCTCAACTCTAGACAAAGGTGACAGACTCTGTTTATCACTGGTTGTGAACTGACCAAACTGGAACATGTTTCTGGTTTTGGTTTGTGCTTCAGTTGAGTTTAACCACATGTGTAGCCTATGTGTTTTATTCTGAAAACAAGAAGTCATAAAAAATATAATAATAATTCATTATTATAATAAAAATGATCCATCACTCATGCCATTTTTAAAGAAAAACTTTATTTTTTTCCATTTAATTTATTGTTCACTTTAATCACATATATACATTTTTATTTACATTATATTCTGACTGAATTAACAACTAAACATCAAAATGAACAAAATACCTTTTATCAATGAATCTGACAATGATGCTTAATGTGTGATTGAGTTCATAGTCATAAACTCCTAATATTAATATTCCCAGCCAATAGAAACGTTCAATAGCCAAGACTTTAAGGTTTGTGCACATAAAGAAACTGACTTTATAATCAATTTTTAACTATTTTATTGGTGTAAAAGTAAAAAAAAAACAGCCCAGTCTCTCTAATACTCCTGATATTACACTGTAAAACTATATATTCTTGACATGAAGCACAATGTGAAGCACATGATATTTTATGAACATGTCTTATAGTCACACATACAGGAGCTGCATTTGGATGCTGAATATTTTATGCAGCTCATAAATTCTCTCTCAGCATCCTGAAAACAATATTGAGAAAACAATATTAGCATTTCAACTGCTAATGAATCAAAACAAAAGACTACTTCAGTTTTTTGGAATAAAAGGTCATCAGCTTACACAATACTTACAGTGATAAATATTAGTATTTAGTATTGATATGAATGATTTCATAAAATGTACCTGACTGGTTTGGGTCCTGAGGCTGATACTGATACATAACTTTTGTCAGCAGTAAATCAGAATTATAAATGTTTTTTTTCAGCCGTTCTGTTTTTCTAACCGCAAAAACTAAAAATGAAACAGTGAATTCAGATTAAAAATCCTTAAATTATAACAGTATATATAGAGACACAAACAAAATAATAGTCAAAAGACTAATTAATAGAAAAATCTTCACCTGCCTATTGGAGAAGAAGAGCAGCATCTTTGTATTGTTACAAATGGCATCACACACTAATATTGTTCATTTCCTGATTTAGTTTTTCTTAAAGAAGAGTCACTCACCGATCAGCACAATGAGCAGAAGCCCGTTCATCAGTCCAGATATGATGATCATAATCTGCCATTGAGTCTGATTCTGATCAATAAACTCCAGCGCTGTATGATTGTGACACTCAGTTAGTGGAGTTGATTCTGGAAAGAAAGAAAAAAGTGAATGAAGTAAATGACACATGTAAGCATCAATGTCTTGATCACTGAAAGAGTAAATGAACTCACCGGTGAAGTGCAGTCTGGTGCTGTTGCTGAGTTTTGGAGGAGTGCCTGTTTTCATACAGTAATAAACTCCTAATTCATCAGCGGTTACATTATTTATAACCAGATTATGTTTAAATTGCAGTGAATATTTCTTTCTGAATGCATTATTTGAGTAAAAAGGTGATATTGGTGTTGGGAATGACCGTAGAATCACTGTTGGAGGATCTGGTGTTTTCAGTAAAATCCAATAAACCTCATTTTCATCAAGATCACAGTTTATGGTCACATTTGATCCCAAATCAGTGAGTTGATCTGAGACTGCAGCTCCACAACAGATTAATACATCTATAAGACAGAAACACGCACATCACAATTAAGATAGCTGACTTAAAACTGTCAAGTCATATAAATATCAATTTATGAAACAGCTGCAAGATTAATAATCATATGCACAAAAAGTCATAAGTTCAAAAGTTTTGGATAGGTAAGATTTTTTATGTTTTAAGAAGTCTCTTTTGCTCACCATGGCTGTAATTATTTAATTCAAAATTAAAATAAAATCAGTAATATTGTTAAATATTGTGACAATTTAAAATACTGTAACTGTTTTCAATTTAAATTATTTTTAAAATGTAATTTATTCCTGTGGTCAAAGCTGAATTTTCAGCATCATTACTCCAGTCTTCAGTGTCACATGATCCTTCAGAAATCATTCTGATATGATGATTTGATGCTTAAAAAACATTCATTATTATTATCAATGTTGAAAACAGTTTTGTACAATGTTTTTTTTTATGATTCTTTGATGAATAGAAAGTTCTAAAGAACAGCATTTATTTCAAATAGAATATTTTGTAACATTAAAAATTTCTTTACGGTCACTTTAATTAATCCTTGATGAATAAAATGATTGATTTATTTTATTTTTTTAAAATAATCTTTAAAAAAAGAATTACTGACCCCAAACTTTTGAATGATAGTCTTTAATGTTACAAAAGATTTCTATTTCAGATAAATGCTGTTCTTTTAAACTTTCTATTCATCAAAGAATCCTGAAATAAAAATGTAAATAATTGTTTTTAACATTGATAATAATGAGAAATGTTTCTTGAGCATCAAATCAGCATATTATAATGATTTCTGAAGGATCATGTGACACTGAAGACTGGAGTAATGATGCCGAAAATTCAGCTTTGATCACAGGATTAAACTACACTTTACTATTATTCACATTGAAAACAGCTGTTTTACATGATATTAATATTTCACAATATTGCTGTTTTCTTTTTATCAAATAAATGCACACTGCAAAAAATGCTTTTCTTACTTAGTATTCTTGTCTGGTTTCCAGTCCAAATATCTAAAAATTCTTAAATCAAGATGCATTTACTAGATAAGAAAAATTAGATTTTTAGAAAATTAGTCTTGTTTTCTGTGGAAATAAATCAAAATTACGTGAGTAAAACAAGCAAAATTATGGATGGGGTAAGAAAAATCATCTTAATTCAAACAGAAACAAGATTATTTTTCTTACCCCAGATAGTTTTGCTTGTTTTAAGCAAAAACTAACTTAATTTTGATTTATATAAATCACTTACACACTTAAAAAAAAAAAAAAAAAAAAGCCGATCCAAAACTTTTGAATGGTAGTGTAAATATCATGTAATAAACTCACAGAGCTGAAGCTGAATGATCTTCATGTTGTTAATTGTCGTGATTAAAACACTTCAATATGAATCGGTTCCTCCACACAGAAGTTCAGATAAGTTTACTGCAGATCTGAAGCAAAGACAGACGCAAATCCGACACAGTTCAGATCGAGATTGAGTTCTCTCAACATATAAATACAATAAATGAGCGAATGATGCACATATGCTTATGAAAGTGTGATGTTTTCAGCGAACATGAAAAATAGAGAGAGTCACGAGTGCCAGCTGCCATCCAGCGGTGAAACTGAGTGGGAAACTTCCATTCAGCGCCTCTAGAGGACAGCAGAGCAACTGCAGCTCTCCTGTAGATCATGCTGGATTACTGGTTTACCCCATAGACACTGGTGTTAAACTTTCTTTTGTAGTATTTCAAAAATGTATATTCTTTACATTTTCAAATTGCACTTTGTCAGAAAACAAATCAAGCTGGGAAGAATTATTTTCAGAATTATTTCAGGAATGTAAAATGAATAAATAACTATAATCATGAGTTCATCTCTGACTTCCCCTCTCGTCTGTGTGGTCGAGGTTTGTGTTTCCGCACACAGTTCGAGATGTGTGAATGATCACATATAGCAGATATTATTCATCTGGATCAGACAATGAAGATCATACAGCTGCAGATCTGTGAGTTTCTCACGTCACATTTGATTGAGTCAGTTTTCTTTTGATTTTATATCTTAATAAATGTGTTTTTCTTTCTCTCATAGATCTGTTCATGTTGTATCAAGCCACAGAGAGTCTAACAAACACACCAGTAACTTTAGGATCTGATGTGATTATAACCTGTGGTCTTGATATAAAGGAGATTTACTGGTACAAACTGAAATTACCGGATCCTCCAGTGTTGATCTTACGCACTTATGATAGAACATATGAAGGAGGTGAATATGAAAACAGCATCTTTAAACACAAATACTCAGTGAAAACTAACAGTCGTCTGTTCATCAGAAATATCACCATTGATGAATTAGGAGTTTATTATTGTGTGAAAACTAGTGAACCACTAAAATTCAACAACGGCACAAAAATCTACATCAGCGGTGAGTTATTTTCTTACTTTGATGGTCAATGTTGTAATTTAAAATTACTTGTTATTTTAGTATTTATTATTATACATACTATATTACATATAAAAGTATAAAAATGTTTTAATACTTGTTTTATTGTTTTGGCTCAACACTAAATAGATTTTTTTTATTATTATTTTGACAGAATTTGTCCACAGGAATCAGACTCCAGAATCCGAGTCACATGACGCTCCACAACAGCAGAAATCCTGGAGGAATCTGACCATCATCATCACATCTGTCCTGCTCAGCGCTTCTGTCATCATTGCAGTTATTGGTACTTTATACTTATTTTACTGTTATAAGATAAATATATAAATATAACACTTACTACATGCCTTTTGTTGTTTGCTTGTGAAATGACTTTCTTTAGATTAATATCACATCTTTTGTTGGTCTTACAGTATATAATAATAATCTGCTCATGTTTGATTCATAACTTTGTTTAATGAGTCTCAGTGATGTTTAATTCACTGATGTTTCAGGTTTGGTGAAGATATGCTCAAACTCAACATGTAAAGAAAGTAACAGTGGAGACGTGAATGAGACACAGGTGAGAACAGACATTAAACAGTAACTTACCGTCATCCAGGGACGTCACTAGGATTGGAAGACAGGGGGGGCTTAGCCCCCAGGGTATTTGTAACTTGCGTTTATAGAAAATCTTACAGTAAATTTGAGTAAAAAACAGCTATGTACTGTATATGTTTAGCTGTCTTTGTCTCTTCAACCCCGTTACCATCTATCTGCAACCCTGTTACCCGAGTCTCAACCCTGTCAAACCTACATTTTTATACAATTTTTTTTTAAGTTTATAAATAAGTTGCTAAGTTAGTCAGAAATGTTCAGAGCAATCATAAGAATACAATTTCTGGTAAGCTACGCTTTTTTATTATTTCAATTCAATTATTGTATTTTGATTTAATATTGACTCATTTGGATAAATATTAGGTAGGCTACACAAGGTAGGCGTTAATTTTTCTCAAGAAAAAAACAACTCCCCTAATGCGGTAAACATACAGAGAGCCCTATCAGCTGGCAGTATTATTTAAGGTTAAAAATAACTCAAATGAAATATAATGCGTATTTTTTTTTAATAACAACTTTATTTAATGATATAATTAAAAATATAATAAATATGTAATATAGAACACATATTTAGCAAAATACTCTCTATAGCTCTTTTTTTCTTGCCAACTACGTGCTGTAGCCTATTATGTTCATTAAATGGCTTTCCTGAGGTAAATGTGACATAATTGTTCCCCAGCTATGTTATTGACCTCTTCACGCTGATTAAAAAACACTGATTGATCGATATTTTGTATGAGGAATATACATTTCGGTAAGTTGTAGCCTACTACTGTATCTTTCAACAGTGTTTGTGTTTTTTTACTATTAGCTAATAGAGATGATCGGTTCACGTGCGCTAGGGATCTGTCACGTAACATTTACAAGCGCCAAAGCGGTATTTATTGTTTGAATTTCGTAATAAAATTGACAGAATCTGAGAGTTGAGATTCTTTTCTATCATAAAGTAACCTGCTCTGTCTAGTCTGTTGGTCTCCGTGTCCTCTTTGCTTCGCGATTTTTCTGTGCGTGAGAAAATAGATGTGTGGCGTGAGAGCGTGTGGAAAGTGTCAATCGCGTGTGTCTCACGGTGAATGCGTGAGAGTTGGCAGCTCTGTTACGACTCTTTGCACTGTCCAACTTCCGACTTTTCGGCTATTTTTTTGTAGCTGGATATATATAATTTGTTGCGTCTAAATATGAATGAGGATACGGTTATTGATAAATCGAATTGTTATTGTTGTTCTTATTATAATTTAGGGGGGCTTAGGAACATTTTGGGGTAGCTTCAGCCCCCCTAAAATAGGCCTAACGACGTCCCTGCCGTCATCTCACACCTTCACTGCTGTTTTTAATCGCAAGCGTGGGTTAGTACTTCAGATCATGTGGAAATAATCTATAATTACAACTATGCTGTGCTAACTATAGTTTAACATTAATATCTTGTCTCCTTCAGTTTGCTGAAAGCGTCTTGCTGAAGCATCTCAGTGGAAGCAGGTTTAGTCAGACCGAGTGCAGCTTCTCTCTTCTACAGTCAATGACAGATGAAGGAGGATTTACAGAACAATCAGACCATCTCAATGATTTATGAGCAACACTTCAGATCTAAATCATGTTAGTAAATGTCCTCTTAGTTGTGCTTTGAAAACATGTTGGCTTGAACAAATTACTTGCATTTGGGGTGAAGAAAACAGAGAACTGAAAAATAAAGTGGTTTTAGAAACTGCAGTCGAAGGTTAAACCTCAACTCTAGACAAAGGTGACAGACTCTGTTCATCACTGGTTGTGAACTAACCAAACTGGAACATGTTTCTGGTTTTGGTTTGTGCTTCAGTTGAGTTTAACCACATGGTGTAGCCTGTGTGTTTTTTATTCATAAAATAAAAATATGCAGGTTCATGCAAGAACTGAATTAGCAATAAAACAAAATATTGGACGATCACAACTTAAAACATTAAAAACAGAAGTTCTTGTCACATTAACATGAAATCTGAAATATTTTATTAATGAATCATTTAATTATTATTTATTTTTTGTAAATTAAGCTGCCTGTCCACATATGGAGAGCTGTTGGGGCTGGGTGCAATTTCTTATGAAAATACCGTAGTGTAATTTACTGTATAGTATTTCTTTCTTTTTTGAGTTATAGTTTGGTCTTGGTTTGTTGTCTTACCTCTGAAGTGTTTTCACTGTTAACAAGAATATTGTCTGGTTCTGGTTTTTGCAGTGATGGATTTGACTCTTAAGGAATAGTTATTTTTCTCACTCAAGTTGGAGTTAGCAGTTTGGTTTGTCCATATAAATCTGGATTCACATTCACAATATTTTAATAGGCTACTGTATATTTAGACATTTTCTTGTTGCTGTAGGTTGCTTGAATTGACTTTAGGCTGATTTACAAATAAGCTAATAAAAAAATTAAACTTGGTATTTCATGTTACCACATTTATTTGGAATGAAGCCATGTAATAAGTGGCGTAATGCAGTCGTTATCCAATTGATGTAAAAATGAAGTAAAAATCAACATTTTCTACATTAAATAATTCAACCTATGAAATAATTTGTACACACAAGTAAATTAAGTTCACATATTGTATAGAAAACTTTCCATCTGAGTTCTAAAATATTCAATACATTTCTTAGCTTATAGATAGGCAATTAAATACATTTAAAACATACAATACATTTACAATTAAAACAGCAAGTCAAGATATATTAAACGCCAAAGAAATTAAATGAGTCTTAAGAGTAGACTTAAAAGTAGATAAAGTTGGGGCAGTTCTGATATGAACCGGGAGACTATTCCATAGTTTAGGGCTGATGACAGAAAACGATCACCTCTATTTTTCAGTCTTGTCCTGGGAACTTGCAATGGTCCAGAATTAGCTGATGTGACCTTGACTAAGAGTAGGGATGTAGCATATCTGATAAGTACTGTGGTGCCTCATTACAAAGAGATTTAAAAACAAACAATAGAATTTTAAAATCAATTCTATATTTGACCGGCAGCCAATGTTGTGAGATCAAGACCGGCGTGACAGAATCATGTTTACGTTTTCCATAAAGAAGCCGAGCCGCTGCATTCTGAACTAACTGTAGACGTGAAACACAAGCCTGGGGGGCACCGACATACAATGAATTACAGTAGTCCAGTCAAGATGTTACGAAAACATGCATAACCGTTTCGAATTTCTTTAGGGAAAGAAATGGCTTCACCTTTGACAGAGGACGAAGATGATAAAAACATGACGTAACCACAGTACTTATCTGCTTATTGAATCTAAGATTATGATCAAGCCAGACACCCAAGTTTCTGACACATGTAGTACTACAAAGTGGCAAAGATGCAAGTTCAAAATCATGTACATAGTGTTCGTTTGAACCAAACACAATAAATTCAGTTTTACTCTCATTAAGGCTCAGAAAGTTAGTTGCAAGCCAGAGTTTTAGTTCTTCCAAATAATCCATTAAAGGCTTTAAGGCCTGCTTGTTATCACGCTTTAAAGGGATATACATTTGGGTGTAATTTGCATACAAATGAAAAGAGACCCCATACTTGTTAAAAATAGACCCTAGGGGAAGCATATAGAGGGAAAACAGTACAGGACCAAGAATTGAACCCCGGGGGAACACCAGAATTTAGAGTTATTTCAGATGGAGAATAAGATAAGGTTATTATCAGTGGAGACACAATAACACAGCAGGCCTGTAATAAAGCAATTGAAACAAGTGTTTTAAACACCTCACAAAAGATTTAGATCTAATTGTTAGATTGTGTCTACATCCTGCCGACTATGCCAAAATGTTAAATCGGATGGATATCCACATCAGAATAATCAGATCCGATCTGTCTTGTCTCGTCTGATACCAAAACTGTATTAACAGTTTCTATTAAGCTATAGTTTCTAAATGCGTAGGTTGCTATTTTTGAATTTAATGAGGAGCCACTTATAATTAAATCCTATAAAATTCTATGGTTAAACAATTACAAGATGTTACTTTTAAGGCCGAGCACAAGTTAGAAAGAGCTTTAAAATATGATAAAACCATATCATGGATCTGATGTGGTCTATAATGGCGTCTGTTAGTGTCAGATGCATATGTGTTTGTGTGTGAATTTTGACAATTGAAATTTGAATTTCAAACATTCTCAGCCAGACTCTGTGCCAAACACAGTAACATAAAATGGATACAAAAAAATCAGATAAATAGACAATTTCAAAGAATAGAGCCTTTAAATATATGTATATAATTTGGGAGATTTTAGGTTCAAACTTTGTTGGGATGTTTGCCTAAAAAAAAGATCTACAGCCAACACATACTGAACTGAATCTAGGATCATGTCATCTGGTTCACTATACTCACTTTTTTGGTTTTGAAAAATAATTCTGGGTTGAAGCAGTGCTAATAAGGTCCTTAACAAAATCCTGTAACCTATAACTGTGATGTAATAAAAAAAAAGACAAATCTGAAGTTAATAGAAATAACGAAACTAATTATAAAGCTCAGGAGGCACCATTATGCACTTACAATGTCTCCTGAGCTTTATAATTAGTTACGTTATTTCTATTGTAACCGAGCTTTTATATTGCGTTCGCCTAAACACTTTTGGTCTAATAAAATAATAAAAACGAGACACAGAAGTTCCATGAACGGTACACACACTTTATTCTCTCCCGCGTTGGTGCGTGGTCATCTTATGCGCATGCCCATCTCTCTCTTGCCTACGGCAAGTCCCAAAGGACAGAATGTGTTACACACATAAACGCAACATTCCTATAGCCTTAACTTCTCTTCAGACTTTAATCTGTTACACTATTAACTTCAGATATGTCTTTTTTTCAATACAATTGAATTTGAATTTCAATACATTTAAACACTGATGGCAGCATTAAACTAAAAAGGATTTCTTATCCAGCATGGACTCCATCTAGTGGACAAAATATAAAACTGCACACTTCATGTGCAAGTTAAAATGGTTGATTAAAATATTGCTGTTAGATGAATTAAAAAAAATTAAATTGATGCAGCTTTGCATGTTATCTCAGAATGTCCTCCTTTCCAAAGTCCACATTAAACAGTGTTGTGAACAAACTTCTGTGTACATGACATGCAGGCATATTAGTCATAATGGGACACATAAATATACACATAAATGTATCTTATACTTTGTGTTATTTTAATTTGTTAGTAGATTTATTAACTGAAACATAACAGTGAAATAAATTAAACTAAATGATCGTAAAATTAAAACATTGTCAGGACTACTAACCGATGTTAGTCGGCAGCATGAGGAACGGGATGAGGAGGAGGGAGGGGCGAGCTAGTCTCCGTTTTGTTTGACAATATTTCGAACATCAACAAGAAGTGATGTCACCCAACATCGCTTAGAGCAGCGGTTCCCAAACTTTTTTTCCTGCGCACCCCCTACTATGTCCCAACCGGGTTGGCGCACCCCCAATCCCCACTTCAAAAAAATAACGCAACAAAGCTTTGTTTTATCGCCATATAAAGACTCATGTTTAATCATGCGCAAATAACCAGAACACGCATGACAATAACAACATCAACAAAGTTTCAATATAATGCAACAAAGCTACGCACAAGCTTCCACTTTTAAGAGGACGAGTGACAGACAGAGGCTCAGTAACAGAAAGCACGGTTATTTTCAGCCGCGTAATTTAGTTTTATTTAAAAACGAAATATTTTGTAACATTACAAAAAAATTCTGACTAACCAACACATTTTTGAACGGAAGTGTACATTATTGCAATATAAACACTATCAGACAGATCAACAAGGTATATCTTCATTTACCAGTCGAAGACGGAGCAACTTTCTGCTCTTATGTTTACTCCGTGCACTGTCAAGGGCTTCATCATATTTGTCGTGGTACCGGTCTTTGCAGCAATTATTTTACCGCACATACTGCATCGCGCGCTGTTGGCATCGAGCCTGGAGAAATTTCTGTAGCCACACTTTTGATTGACTTTTCCACATCTTTATGGTATTGTGTGTGTGTGCTCGCGTCTCATATGAGTATGTGCGCGGAGAGTTTGTGTGTGTGCTCGGGTCACATTGAGTATGTGTATGTGCACGAGTTTGTGTGTGTGCGCACGCGCGTCTCATATGAGTATGTACCTATGGTATGTACGCGGAGAGTTCCGCGCGTCTTGTGTGTGTAGAGTTTGTGACCGACTTTAGGTGTGTCGTTGTGCATTTCATATGTATTTGTTTTATCAAAAACTAATAAATTATAGTTTTTTTATTTAAAATAAAAGGAAAAGGAATTTACAAAGGAAATGTTTACTGTTCATGTTTTTTTATTGTGTGGCAAAATCCCACTTAAAAAAACAGACCACCATTACATTTTTCCTCTCGCGCACCCCCTAGTGGTAGCTCGCGTACCCCTGGGGGTGCGCGTACCACACTTTGGGAATCCCTGGCTTAGAGCACCTTTAAAAGAGCGTTCAGATGAGAGCTGTGTGGTCAACGCTACAACATGTGCGTTCAAGCGTCCCGAGTTCGAATCACAACTCTACCAGCTACTATTTTGTCTCTAGTTTAATATTTGTCAAAAAATTTAAACTTCTGAAATGTTCATTTATTAATTCGAAACACCTTTCGGAGCTTTGTTATTCATTATCTGGCATTTTTATTAAAGCAACACCAAGTAACTTTTGCTCTCGGGGTCCCCCTACAGTTGGGAAACAGTATTGTCTTCTACTACTGTCGTAAAATCTGTCATGGTTACACCAGGGGATACAAGTGCATTTCTTGACAAGCCGATACGCCCAAACTCTGCAGAAAGAGTTATCACGTCTTGGGCAGACTGCCTGCGTTGCGTGTGAAATGTCTTCATCCCAGGTACAGTGGCATATATTTCAGCATGTCATATGAATATAATTTCATGGGATTTATTTTTTCATCGAAAACTAGCATGTTAGCATTTACTAGCTACCAGACTGATAATTCGCTCCTCTGCTAGCATTACTTGATTCATGAAGATAAATGGAGGACCAGATAGCATCCGTAACATAGCCAGGCAGACAACAAATTCGAAAACCTAGAGATAGTATGCAAGCAATATACTTACTAGTCCAACAGCATGACGGCCAAGTCAGCATCGGTCGGGCACCCCTCCTCCTCCTTTAGCTCACACCAGCGAGCGAACGCTGGACCAATATTGATCATTTTCTTCTGCGTTACTACCCGAACCCTGAAGTTCCGTAGTGCCAGTAAAAGCTATACAGACCCCGTCAAGCTATGGCAGACGTGTCATTCAACCTATTGTAAGTCGATGTACCATCACAAGGGTCTTGGAAATATATTATGAAGGTTGAAAAACTCCATGGTGTTGCTTTAATAGGCGTTTAGACGAGAACATTGCAGCCTACATGCTGTTAACCGATGTTGGCTGACAGCGTTTATGTTTTACCGTTCATAAAGCTTAAATAGGTAACAGATTATTAAAGTTAAGCGTTTTGTTTAATTAATAATGGCACATTACAATATAAATTTGCTACATAGAGCCTCTGTTGCGCTGCACAGACGACAAAACCCGTAGGGGCTGTTGAAGGCAGATTGTAAGACGATCGTACCACAAAGTTACCCTGGTAATCCAGAGTTCTTGCGAGAGCACAAGTTGAATTTGCTCAGCGAGTTACTCTGGTGTCGAGCAATGGAGCTCATTAAATATGCCCCTCTATCTGAGCTGCACCAATCACATCGGGTTATCTGATATAGGCGGGCCAGAGGCGAGCTAAACAGATGACGACAGCAATGTGACGTCTAAGTCATTAGTAAACATTGCAAGATGGCTATGGATGAACACCAGTTGTTTGAAACGACTTTGGCCGCTACAATGAACGAGTTAGACTTGGCTTTTGCTCTAAAAGAGGAACAGAAGACGGCGCTCGAATCGTTCCTTTGCAAGAAGGACGTTTTTGCTGTTTTGCCGACCGGATACGGTAAGAGTATAATCTACCAGTTAGCTCCGCTGGAGCTCAAATTCACGAAATTGAGATGACTGACAATGATACCTGGCCATATCAAGAAAGAAAATTTTCAAAACAGATCCATACATTGAACAAATCAGAAAAAGACTGCTTTTGTTGACTTGGCTACAAAAATAACTGACTAACTAAATAGTATTGCTTTCAATATAAAAAAACATATAAAAAAAGCCGCCATGTTTGAAGGGTAAAACAAACCGAAGCCCGAGGCAAATCAAAAAGGTATTTATTCACAGAAGTTTTGCTGTGGATTATGTCAGTTATGGATACTAACGGACTATTAATGATGAATGATATCTGTGTATGCGAATGTATGTCAGTGGTGAGAAGTGAATTTAATAAAACACTCATGTAAAGCGCTTTGTGACTAGCTAACGTTACATGTCTGTGAAAGGCGCTATATTAATACAGATCTTCTTCTTCTATTACAGAATGTCTTATCAGTATATACTGTAGAAAGTCTCCTAGCGCCTGCATTGACCAGGTACTACAGAAAGCTGTCGCTTGTAGGTTTAACGTTACAATCTTGTCCCTATCGGCATCCAGCAGAGTCCTGGGAGAACAACCCAAAGGCATGGCCCAAGCTCGAGTATCCAGACATATACAATTACCTCATCAAGTCCCCTGGTATGAACACCATGTGTACTTACCATGTGTCCTACACTTGCAGTCATGTTTAAATACCCATCAAGCATCGATTACATTAACTATGTTCATTCAAAAGCATTGTGTTACACAGTGGCTGTAATGAGCTCAGTCTGTCAGTGGCACAGCTTGTACAGTGTCAGTGAGGGACACAGTTTTTTTAAAAGCCAAAAAAGGCTAACTGCAGAAATGTATCTTATTCCCCACACAACTAGTGCATTTCATTGTTGCTTATCTGTGTAGAGCTGCCGACCATTATGCATAGCAATGTCATAACATAGCAACAGAAAATTGAGTGGCCATCTCTGCAATGGTATTATTTTGTTATTCTTTGATTTGCCCCTCAATTTGTCCATTCATTTGAGATTACATTTCTATTTAGATTTAAAGTAAAATGGTATGTGCATACCCTCTATTCACACTTTTTGCATTAACCAGTCATCAGATTCAATTTTATTGAATGTAGTGTCTAACGACAACAGCTAGACTTTAACATTTGTAATGAGAAATTGTTTCTTAGACATTGTATAAGTTGTGAAATACTAAAAGGCGTGAAGATTGACATGAAAGCATTTGTATCATTTACTTGCAATTTATCAATGTTTTTGCCCTGGTCAATTGTCACTCTCCTAGATGTGAAATGTCCATGTATAAAATGACCTCAATGAAAAAAAATGAATCCCTTTCTTCATTTTCTTTTGTTTCAGGTGTATTTAGTTCTGCCGCAATGGACAATTATAGATCCCTTGAAGCCTACAAATGTTTCATGTCTGGATGGGTACAGACTGTGTATCACCATGAAGTAGGTTCCAACTGTCACATGCCTGTCCTGTCTTGTGCTGCACATGGGTGTTTTGTTATTTTGGACCATGTGTTTGTGTCATTGTCTTATCCCTCCCCCTTGTTATCTGATTATTCTTTGAGTTCTTCCACCTGTTCCCTCCTGATTAGTTTCCTTTTATAAGTTCCTTTGTGTTTGCAGTCTGTGTCGGATCGTTGTCTTGTATACGTCTCCCATTTTCCCGTGACCCTCTGGTATGTTTGTTTTTGAAGTTGTTGTTTTGTTTTATATTGTGTTTTTCCCCCTTGTGGGTTTTTGTTTTACTATGTTTATTTAATAAATCATTCTTTCCGCATTTGAGTCCTCACCTAGTTTTCTTTAGTTATAATGTAACATAACGATCCGACCATGTCGAGGACTCAGCGAAAGAATTCACGTCACCCACCAGCCCCCCCTGTTTAATGCCCCCACTATGAACGTAATCTTCGTTTTCAGTCGCCAAGTTCCCTCTGCCAACAAGGGGCTGACCTGAGGAAGTTCGCAGTCGAATTCCTTAGAGAGAAAACTGAATGAAGGGCCTCTTAAGGACCTTTTCTTTTATGCACTCGACGAGCCCATGGACTGGTTGCTCAGGAGGGCGTATGATAGGAGTACCTTTGAGGCAATGGTGGAGGGTCTCGCTCGCTTGCAGGAGCGAGAGGCCAGGAAGATGGTCTCTGTTCCAGTGGTCCCTGTTCCGGTGGTCCCGAAACGGAGGAGGAGAAGGAATACTCCCTCTATGACTGTCCCGGTGGACCTTGTTCCGGTTGTCCCAGTGCCGGTGGTCCCAGTGCCGGTGGTTCCGAGTCCGGTGGTCCCAGTGCCGGTGGTCCCGAGTCCGGCAGTCCGGAGTCGGAGGAGGAAAAGAAAGGCCTCCTCAATGACTTGTCCGGTGGCTCCTAACCCAGAGACCATCCCGGAGGTGACTGCCATCCCTGACACACCGCTCAGGCACCTTGCTCTGCCCGCGCCGCCCAGGCGCCCTGCTCGGCCGGCCCCGCTCAAGCTGCTCGCCCTGCCGCTGCCACCCCAGCGACCTGGCACGTCTGCCGATCCAGAGACTGTTCAGGTCACAGGTCATGCCTGCCGATCCAGAGACTGTTCAGGTCACAGGTCATGCCTGCCGATCCAGAGACTGTTCAGGTCATGCCTGCCGATCCAGAGACTGTTCAGGTCACGTCTGCCGATCCAGAGACTGTTCAGGTCACGTCTGCCGATCCAGAGACTGTTCACGTCACGTCTGCCAATCCAGAGACTGTTCACGTCACATTTGCCGAGCCAGTGTCTTCGGACAAGATGGCCACCGCTGAGCCTGTGTCTCTGTACAAGATGGCCACCGACGAGCCTGTGTCTGTTCCTGAGCTGATGTCTGTTCTTGTTCCTGAGCCGATGTCTGTTCCTGTTGCTGAGCCGGTATCTGTTCCTGAGCAGGTGCCTGTTCCTGTTCCTGAGCCGGTGTCTGTTCCTGTGCCTGAGCCGGTGTCTGTTCCTGTTCCTGTGCCGGTGTCTGTTCCTGTTCCTGAGCAGGTGCCTGTTCCTGTTCCTGAGCAGGTGCCTGTTCCTGTTCCTGAGCCGGTGTCTGTTCCTGTTCCTGTGCCGGTGTCTGTTCCTGTTCCTGTGCCGGTGTCTGTTCCTGTTCCTGAGCAGGTGCCTGTTCCTGTTCCTGAGCCGGTGTCTGTGTCTGTTCCTGTGCCTGAGCCGGTGTCTGTTCCTGTTCCTGTGCCGGTGTCTGTTCCTGTTCCTGAGCCGGTGTCTGTTCCTGTTCCTGAGCCGGTGTCTGTTCCTGTTCCTGAGCCGGTTCCTGTTCCTGTTCCTGAGCAGGTGCCTGTTCCTGTTCCTGAGCAGGTGCCTGTTCCTGTTCCTGAGCCGGTGTCTGTTCCTGTTCCTGAGCCGGTGTCTGTTCCTGTTCCTGAGCCGGTGTCTGTTCCTGTTCCTGAGCAGGTGCCTGTTCCTGTTCCTGAGCAGGTGCCTGTTCCTGTTCCTGAGCCGGTGTCTGTTCCTGTTCCTGTGCCGGTGTCTGTTCCTGTTGCTGAGCCGGTGTCTGTTCCTGTTCCTGAGCAGGTGCCTGTTCCTGTTCCTGAGCCGGTGTCTGTGTCTGTTCCTGTGCCTGAGCCGGTGTCTGTTCCTGTTCCTGTGCCGGTGTCTGTTCCTGTTCCTGAGCCGGTGTCTGTTCCTGTTCCTGAGCCGGTGTCTGTTCCTGTTCCTGAGCCGGTTCCTGAGCCATGGCCACCTGAGCCTGTTTCTGTGCCATGGCCTCCTGAAGGGTCGTCTCCGCCCTGGCCGCCCGAGGGAAAGTCTCCGCCCTGGCCGCCCGAGGGAGAGTCTCCGCCCTGGCCGCCCGATGGACAACTGTAGACTGTGTTGCCATCCACATACTTAGAGATGACAACTTCATCACAGAAATGATAGACAAGTTGTCCACTTTCTGGCGAGGTGTCATTCTTCCTGAAATCCTATCGAGAAAACAAGGGCTTGGACTCTACAGGGAAAATGTTGCACCAAATGGATCTAACAACACCAGTGTGACATCACATCAGACCTCACTTGTTAGGTCTCCATTGCATGCTATCAACCAGGCTCCAGTATATTGCATCTGCCGTTCATCAGACAACTCGGGTGATATGGTTGCATGTGATAGATGTGATGAGTGGTTCCACATTCAGTGTCTCAGCCTAAAACGTGTTTTAAAAGTAATTTTAAAAAAGTTACTTTTAAAAAAGTAAACTAATTTAAAAGTAAAATGACGTAATATCAGAATCAGAATAGATTTTATTGCCATTTTCAATGAAAGGTTTCACAGACTAGGAATTTTCTTCTGTGTACTTGTGCAACATGAAACAAACTTTGCTAATGATAAATAATAAACTATGGAAAGAGATTAAAAAAAATGTAATAAAACAGCAAATTAGCACAACACAAGTACAGCAGCATAAATGGAGAATTTACAGATGTACATTAGCAGCAATGTGAGTGTGGGCATACCACATAGTGCAAATAGAGCAGTACAAATGGAACAGGTTATTCAGTTTACATTAGTCTGATACAGAGTTATTAAGTGTTCATGGCTCTGATACAGAGATATTTAATGTTATTAAGTGTTCATGAGCCATGAACACTTAATAACTCTGTATCAGACTAATGTAAACTGAATAACCTGTTCCATTTGTACTGCTCTATTTGCACTATGTGGTATGCCCACACTCACATTGCTGCTAATGTACATCTGTAAATTCTTCATTTATGCTGCTGTACTTGTGTTGTGCTAATTTGCTGTTTTATTACATTTTTTTTAATCTCTTTCCATAGTTTATTATTTATCATTAGCAGCAATGTGATTGCTTGGTGTTGTTTACATAGAGTATTATTTAAAGTGTTCATTGGTTTTAATACAGAGTTATTTAATATAAGTAAAAAGTAAAAGTATTTCTTAAGAGATTATTTTGCAGGATTTTGTTTTTAATCATTTGAATCAAACCAGGACTAAAACCAGGTCTAAACCAGATCTAAATAAGGTCTAAATGGGTGCACCACTTAATCAGGACTAAACCAGTTATAAATCAGGACTAAACTAGGTCTAAACCAGGTCTAAATCAGGACTAAACCAGGTCTAAAAGATTAAACCACTAAACTGGGACTAAACCAGGTCTAAACTGGGACTAAACCAGAGGTCACTTAGAAAATACCCAATTTTAAAAATGTAATGAAGTAGAAAGCACAGATACAGGCTCTAAACTGTAGTTAAGTAAAAGTAAAAAGTATTCATCATAAAATGTACTTGAGTAAAGTAAAAGTATCCAATGCAATCCAGATTATTTATAAAGCACTATTAAAAACAACAACACGGTTGACCAAAGTGCTGGACAATAAAGACAATAAAAAAAAATACAATAAGAAAGTACAAGGCAGTGGCAGATAAACACACTATTTACAGCAAAATATCAGCACTTCATAATGAAATAAAAGCCAAAGAGAACAAGTGTGTACAAAGCAGATGAAATTACATGGGGTGTAGGCTAATACTCACATTTGAAGCTGTATATCCTTGTGTTGTTGAGGATTATATATTCGCAAGAAAGGTCATGTTATTTATTTAGTTAGTGAGTTATCTTTGTTGTGTTTTCTCTATTAATGTAATGTTTATTCTTAATAGTTTAAAAAAAAATACAAGTACAGGGGAATCTGTGTGTCTACCATGAATGGCCTGCAGAGGGCAGCAGAGCTCTTGTACACAATATTGACCCTTTTCACACTAAACTATAGCATGATAAACTTCTACAAAAGTGAATTGCAACAATAGGATTCATACATCTACATCTGTACAGACTCCAACGTGAATGTGAATGTTTTAATGCTTTTTAATGTTTTAGTTTTTGCTTTGCTTTTCTCCATGAGGCCATAGTTTAAGCATTTCTAGCATTTATTTATTTTCTCCAATCATCTGAGAATGACTCTCAATTCATGTAAAGCAATTCACTTGTCAGTCTCTACACTAAACATGCAGCTGTAGATACACAGACACAGCAATGCTGCTGTTTCCACTTGAGGTTTAGACAAATGTGAGAACTGAGATACATAAATGTACTGGAAAAACACTCGATTCACAGTTAAACCTCAACTCTAGACAAAGGTGACAGGCTCTGTTTATCATTGGCTGTCAACTGACCAAATGTTTCTGGTTTTGGTTTGTGCTTCAGTTGAGTTTAACCACATGATGTAGCCTGTATCTTGTTTCTTTCATTTAAAAAAAAAAAAAAAAATTACAAAAATATTATTATAATACATTATAATAATAATAAAATAAGTTATAATAATAAAAATGACCCATTACTCACGCCAGGCCATTTTTAAACAACCACTTTTCTTTTTTCCATTTCATTTATTGTTTACTACAATCACATATTTACATTTTATATGCAAATGCTGACTGAATTAACTAAACATTGATCGTCAATAACATCAATATGTTTATGTATATGGAAAGACCATTTATCAATGAATCTGACAATGATGTTTAATGTGTGAATCATAAAGTCATAAAATAAGTCTATATATTTTTTCCCAGACAATAACTGTAGAAATGTAGAAGTGCAAATAGAGAAGCTGACTTTATAATCAATATATTCTTGACATGAAGCACAATGTGAAGCACATGATATTTTATGAACATGTCTTATAGTCACACATACAGGAGCTGCATTTGGATGCTGAATATTTGCAGCTCATAAATTCCCTCTCAGCATCCTGAAAACCATATTGAGAAAACAATATTAGCATTTCAGCTGCAGTTCAACTAAAACTAATTAAAACAAAAGGTTACTTTAGTTTTTTTGTAATAAAAGGTCATGAGCTTACACAATACTTACAGTGATGAATTTTAGTATTGATATGAATGATTTCATAAAATGTACCTGACTGGTTTGGGTCCTGAGGCTGATACATAACTTTTGTCAGCAGTAAATCAGCATTATAAATGTTTTTTTCCAGCCGTTCTGTTTTTCTAACCGCAAAAACTAAAAATGAAACAGTGAATTCAGATTAAAAATCCTTAAATTGTACCAGTATATATGGAGACACAAACAAAATAAAAGTCAAATTAATAGAAAAAATCTTCACCTGCCTATTGTAAAAGAAGAGCAGCATCTTTATATTGTTACAAATGTCACCACACACTAATATATTTAATTTCCTGATTTAGTTTTTCTTAAAGAAGAGTCACTCACCGATCAGCACAATGAGCAGAAGCCCGTTCATCAGTCCAGATATGATGATCATAATCTGCCATTGTGTCTGATTCTGATCAATAAACTCCACCGCTGTGTGATTGTGACACTCAGTCAGTGGAGTTGATTCTGGAAATAAAGAAAAAAGTGAAGGAAGTAAATGACACATGTAAGCATCAATGTCTTGATCACTGAAAGAGTAAATGAACTCACTGGTGAAGTGCAGTCTGGTGCTGTTGCTGAGTTTTGGAGGAGTGCCTGTGTTCATACAGTAATAAACTCCTAACTCATCAGCAGTCACATTATTAATAACCAGACGGTGTTTAAACTGAACTGAATATTTCTTTCTGAATGTTGAATTATTGTAAAAAGGTGACTTTGGTTTTGAGAATGACCGTAGAATCACTGTTGGAGGATCTGGTGTTTTCAGTAAAATCCAATAAACCTCATTTTCATCAAGATCACAGTTTATGGTCACATTTGATCCCAAATCAGTGAGTTGATCTGAGACTGCAGCTCCACAACAGAATAATACGTCTATAAGACAGAAACACGCACATCACAATTAAGATAGCTTACTTAAAACTGTCAAGTCATATAAATAACAATTTATGAAACAGCTGCAAGATTAATAATCATATGTACACTGCTGTTCAAAATTTTTGGATAGGTAAGATTTTTAATGTTTTAAGAAGTCTCTTTTGCTCACCATGGCTGTAATTATTTGATTTAAAAAAAAACAGTAATGTTAAATATTATGACAATTTAAAATACTGTAACTGTTTTCTATTTGAACTATTTTAAAATGTAATTTATTCCTGTGGTCAAAGCTGAATTTTCAGTATCATTACTCCAGTCTTCAGTGTCACATGATCCTTCAGAAATCATTATAATGATGATTTAATGCTCAAGAAACATTCATTATTATTATCAATGTTGAAAACAGATTTGTACAATGATTTCAGGATTATTTGATGAATAGAAAGTTCAAAAGAACAGCATTTATTTGAAATAGAATATTTTGTAACATTAAAAATGTCTTTACGGTCACTTTAATTAATCCTTGATGAATAAAAGTATTGATTTATTTTATTTCTAAAAAATAATCTTTAAAAAAAAAGAATTACTGACCCCAAACTTTTGAACGGTAGTCTTTAATGTTACAAAAGCTTTCTATTTCAGATAAATTCTGTTCTTTTAAACTTTCTATTCATCAGAGGATCCTGAAATAAAAATGTAAATAATTGTTTTTAACATTGATAATAATGAGAAATGTTTCTTGAGCATCAAATCATCATTATAAGGATTTCTGAAGGATCATGTGACACTGAAGACTGGAGTAATGATGCTGAAAATTCAGCTTTGATCACAGGATTAAACTACACTTTACTATATATTCACATAGAAAACAGCTGTTTTAAATTATAATAATATTTCACAATATTGCTGTTTTCTTTTTATTAAATAAATGCACACTGCAAAAAATGCTTTTCTTACGTAGTATTTTTGTCTGGTTTCCAGTCCAAATATCTAAAAATTCTTAAATCAAGATGCATTTACTAGATAAGTAAAATTAGATAAGATATTATGTCTTGTTTTCTCTCAAAATTACGTGAGTAAAACAAGCAAAATGATCTGTCCATGGGGTAAGAAAAATAATCTTAATTGAAACAGAAACAAGATTATTTTTCTTACCCCAGATAGATTAGCTTGTTTTAAGCAAAAACTAACTTAATTTTGATTTATATTAATAAATCACTTAATTTTGATTACTTAATTTAAACTTTTGACTGTTAGTGTAAATATCATGTAATAAACTCACAGAGCTGAAGCTGAATGATCTTCATGTTGTTATTGTCGTGATTAAAACACTTCAATATGAGTTGAAGATGAAGTTTACTGCAGCTCTGAAGCAAAAACAGACGCAAATCAGACACCGTTCAGATCGAGATCGAGTTCTCTCAACATATAAATACAATAAATGAGCGAATGATGCACATGTGCTTATGAAAGAGTGATGTTTTCAGCGAACATGAAAAATAGAGAGAGTCACGAGTGACAGCTGCCATCCAGCGGTGAAACTGAGTGGGAAACTTCCATTCAGCGCCTCTAGAGGAAAGCAGAGCAACTGCAGCTCTCCTGTAGATCATGCTGGATTACTGGTTTACCCCATAGACACTGGTGTTAAACTTTCTTTTGAAGTATTTCAAAAATGTATATTCTTTACATTTTCAAATTGCACTTCAAATTACACAAATCAAGCTTGGAAGAATTATTTTCAAAATTATATAAATAACTGCAATCATGAGTTCATCTCTGACTTCCCCTCTCGTCTGTGTGGTCGAGGTTTGTGTTTCCGCTCACAGTTCGAGATGTGTGAATGATCACATATAGCAGATATTATTCATCTGGATCAGACAATGAAGATCATACAGCTGCAGATCTGTGAGTTTCTCTCGTCACATTTGATTGAGTCAGTTTTCTTTTGATTTTATATCTTAATAAATGTGTTTTTCTTTCTCTCATAGATCTGTTCATGTTGTATCAAGCCACAGAGAGTCTAACAAACACACCAGTAACTTTAGGATCTGATGTGATTATAACCTGTGATCTTGATATAGAGGAGATTTACTGGTACAAACTGAAATTACCGGATCCTCCAGTGTTGATCTTACGCACTTATGATAGCACAGTTGAAGCATGTAAATATGAAAACAGCATCTTTATACACAAATACTCAGTGAAAACTAACAGTCGTCTGTTCATCAGAAATATCACCATTGATGAATTAGGAGTTTATTATTGTGTGAAAACTAGTGAACCACTAAAATTCAACAACGGCACCAAAATCTACATCAGCGGTGAGTTATTTTCTTACTTTGATGTTCAATGTTGGAATTTAAAATGACTTATTTTAATATTTATTATTATACATACTATATTACATATAAAAGTATAAAAATGTTTTAATACTTGTTTTATTGTTTTGGCTCAACACTAAATAGATTTTTATATTATTATTATTATTATTTTGACAGAATTTGTCCACAGGAATCAGACTCCAGAATCCGAGTCACATGACGCTCCACAACAGCAGAAATCCTGGAGGAATCTGACCATCATCATCACATCTGTCCTGCTCAGCACTTCTCTCATCATTGCAGTTATTGGTACTTTTGACTTATTTTACTGTTAAGACAAACTCTACATATATCTATACAAATATAACACTAACTACGTGCTTTTTGTTTGTTTGTGAAATGGCTTTCTTTAGATTAATATCACGTCTTTTGTTGGTCTTACAGTATACAGTCATGGTCAAAATTGATGGCACCCCTGATAAATATGATAAAAAATGGCTGTAAAAAATAAATCTGCATTGTTTATCCTTTTGATCTTTCATTAAAAAAATTCACAAAAATCTAACCTTTCATTGAAGTAAAAGAATTGAAAGTGGGGGGTAAATCACATTATAAAATAAATGTTTTTCTCCAAAACACGCTATTTATCAATTTTGACCACCACTGTATAATAATCATCTGCTCATGTGTTGTGTATTGAGCTACGGCTTAACCTGTAGAGGACGCTGTGTTGCATATTCACTGTGGATGCTGAAAGAGAACGAAGAAGAGAGTAAATAAAAAACAAGTGAAGTTGAGACTAGCGTGTGGCTCCCGTCTGTTCTGCTGTCATTATATTAAGATAAGATTCCACAAATTGGCGACGAGGATGGCGACTGCCGGTGTGCCTCTTCCTGCATTGTTCCTGCCATGCAGTGGACAACCCACTATCCCGTTCGATATGTGGATGAAAATGTTCGGGAATTGCCTGCTCGCTATCCATGCGGAGGGGGATGACTGGCCCGACACGAGGAAACGTGCAATTCTCCTACACTGCCTGGGCACCGAAGGCCAACGTGTATTTTATACACTCACGAACGTAGGTACAACCTATGATTCAGCAGTAGATGCACTACGTGCACATTTCAGTCCAGCAATAAATGTCGTGGTGGAACGACACAAGTTTAGACAAAGAGTACAGAGACCGCATGAGACTGTAGCTGAGTATGTTGGCGCGCTACGTGAGTTAGCTACAACGTGCGGGTTTGCTGGTAATACAGATGAAATGATACGGGACCAACTTATTGAGCACGCTAGCTCTGTAAGAATACGTGAAAGACTTTTAGTACAAACGGAGGCAGATCTCACTCTGGATAAAGCAGTAAAGTTGGCGTGTCAAGTGGAAGCAGCTATCGGACATGCTCAGACTCTAGCTTCGGAGCCGCATGCTCCAGTGCACGTGGTAAAGGCAAGACCGAAACGTCCATTCAGAACCAGAGCAAAGAACAGTTACTCCGCAGAGCCTTCAGCAGCACTGAAACAGGATCAAAGCTGTTTTAGATGTGGATCAGCAGCTCACATGGCAAATGCTCAGGACTGCCCTGCAAGGAAAGTGACATGTCGGAACTGCAATAAGATCGGACACTTTGCTCGTGTATGTAAGTCCAAACAAAACACGGCCAAAGTAGGAGAAGTGGTTATTCTGGAAATGAATACGGTGCGAATGATAGAAAATGGACAACGAGATGTAAAAATTACATGCATAGTAGCCATAAATGCAAAGTCAACTTCCCGTACTGTGGAGTTAGTGGTTGATACGGGATCGGCGGTGTCAATCATTCCTGAGCATCTCTACAGAGCGCATTTCAGTGGTGTGCCGCTTGCTGAACCAGAAAAAAGGTTAGTGACTTACACCAAAGCTGATGTTCCAGTGCTGGGTTGCCTGCCAGCTACAGTGCAGTATGCCACCATTACAGTACCAGCTACACTGTACGTCGTGAAGACAGGCACAGCTCTGCTGGGAATGGATTTATTCAGGGCACTGAGACTTTCTATTAATAACAACATCGTGCTCTCACCTGCGGGCCCAGTGACCGAGATCAGAGAGATCAAAGCCGGATCAGTGACTGGGGAGAAGCTAGGTCTTGCTAAAGGTTTCCTTCACCGTGTAAAAGTCAGGGACAACGTCCAGCCTGTCCAACAAAAGCTGCGGAGACTCCCTCTCTCTGTTAAACAAGCTGTCTCTGCTGAATTGGAGAGATTGTTAGACATGGAGGTGATAGAGAGGATTGATGCATCTCCATGGGTTTCACCCATCGTTGTCACACAACGAAAAAATGGTGCAGTGAGAATGTGCGTGGACTTACGTGAACCAAACAAGGCGGTAGTGATGGACAGTCACCCACTTCCCCATATGGATGATCTCTTCTCTGAAATGCGTGGAGCTACTGTGTTTTCCACCATTGATTTAGCAAATGCTTATCATCAGGTGTTACTGGCAGAGGAAAGCAGGGATTTGACAGCATTTATAACGCACGAAGGGCTGTTCAGGTTTCGTCGGGTTCCATATGAACTGTGTTCAGCTCCAAGTGCGTTCTCTAAGATGATGTCTCTGGTGCTGAAAGATCTCAAGGGGGTCCAGAACTATCTGGATGATGTAATAGTCTATGGCACAGGAAAGGAGGAGCATGATCGTAACCTGCAGATGGTGCTTGCTGCGCTAAAGGAAGCTGGCCTCCAGCTCAATAACGAAAAATGCCACTTCAACCAGACCAGCTTACGGTTCCTGGGACACACCATCTCAGCCCAGGGTTTGCTGCCAGACAAAGATCACCTCAAGGCTATAACAGCTGCTCCAGCGCCTAGCGACGCTACTACACTGCGCTCATTTCTGGGGCTCACAGCATGGTATGCAAAATTTGTGCAAAACTATGCATCTCTGGTGGAGCCCATGCGAGACTGCCTGCGTGATGACACATTTCAGTGGACAGCAGCAGCACAGTCAAGCTTTGACACAGTCAAGACTCGCATTGTAACCAGTTCAGCGCTAGCCGTCTTTGACCCCAGCTTGTCTACAATAGTGTCTACAGACGCTTCGGATTACGGTTTGGGGGCTATACTGACACAAATGCACCCTGATAACACGGAGCGTACAGTTGCTTTTGCCTCACGTTCACTTACCCCTGCCGAACGTAAATACTCCATTGTAGAAAAGGAGGCGTTAGCCTGTGTGTGGGCTGCGGAAAAGTGGAGGACGTTCTTATGGGGGACAAGATTTACACTGCGTACAGATCATCAGGCTCTGACCACACTGCTACACACAAAAGGACTTGGCCGCGCAGGAATGCGTATTGCCCGGTGGTCAGCCAGACTTCTTTGCTTCACGTATGACGTGGTGTATCGTGCAGGAGCACAAAACTATGCTGCTGACTGTCTCTCCCGTTTGCCTCTACCCTCAGAAGAGAACGCAGAGCCAGTGACTGAGCCTGAACTTGTAGCCCTGCTGGACACAGAACTGAAAGCTCTCTCAGTGAAGGATTTTGTGGTGGCATGTGAGGCATGCCCAGAGCTTACTGCCATCAGGGCACAGATGAAAAAGGGGTGGCCTAAAACAGCAAAGTCTCTATCTACAGTGCTCAAACCCTACTTTAATACCAGAGATGAACTCTCAGTTCAAGATGTGACAATATACAGGGGCCCTCACCGACGGCTAGTGCCGGTGGCCCTGAGGAAACAGCTGGTGGACCTGGCACATGAAACTCACCAGGGTATTGTGCGCACCAAGCAGAGGCTGCGCGACTTATACTGGTGGCCCGGCATGGACATGTGGGTGCAGGACAGTATTAGTGCATGTGTGACCTGCCAGATGAATGATAAAAGCGCTAAGACGCACGCTGCTCCACTCCAGCCAGTCTCACTGCCAGATGGTCCATGGCAGAAAGTAGGAATTGACATCATCGGACCGTTTGAGTCAGCGAACTGGGACTGCCGCTATGCAGTGACTCTGATTGATTATTATACAAAGTGGCCGGAAGTAGCTTTCACACACTCAATTACAACCACAGCTGTCACCACCTTCCTGTCTACTGTGTTTGCCCGCTTCGGTAATCCCACAGAACTCATTAGTGATAATGGGACACAGTTTACCTCGGGCGAGTTCGCAGAATTTCTGGCAGTGAGGGACGTTACACACAGGAAAGTGTCTTTGTATTATCCGCAAGCTAACGGAGCTATTGAACGCTGGAACCGCGTTCTCAAAGAGACACTTCTTACTGCCGAGCAGGAGAGGAAACCATGGAAACCATTCGTACAGGAATTCTTGCTCACATACCGTGCAACTCCACACAGTACAACGGGAGTGTCACCATATGAACTCATGTTCAACAGGAGAATGCGCACAAAGGTGAACATCGGTCCAGCAAGCAAATCTACTCTGCTGACAGAGAAACAACTGCGCAACCGTGTCTTCTCTAAACAAAATGCATCAAAGGCTTACACAGATGTGAGGAGAGGTTCACAAGTACCAAAGATCAAAGAGGGAAGCCTAGTAAGAGTACGGAAACCCTTTCATGTCAAGAAAGGACTGTCAAAGTTCTATAGACCTGCCAGGGTGGTACGGAGAGCTGGTGCAAATGCGTATGTGCTGGAAGATGGACGCACCTGGAACGCTATTCATCTCTCACTGGTTCCTGACAGGGTAAAAGATACAATTGACATTTCTGTTCCGGTTCCTGTGCGGGGATGTTTCAGTACCTGAGTCAGGACCTGCACAGGCCTCCAGTGATGTGCGGAGGTCTGCCAGGGTCAGAAAAAAGCCGGCATGGCTTAGCGATTACGTACAGTAATCCTCATGGCCTTTGGGGGGGAAACTAAGAGGGAATGACAATGAAAAAAAAACAAAAAAAGATTGAAAATGTGACTAAAAGAAATCCATAATTGAAATGCTGTTTGCTGGTGAAATTTGTTTACTTAATTTCACTCTAGGTTAATGTTTCTGTTAGAAGGGTGATCAACATAAGGTTGCATGTTATAACTGTTATAGTGTTAGTATTTCTGGAAGGAAAAGGATGCTAATTAAGTATGTGTAAGGAAACTTTTAAGTTTGCATTATATCGTTTAAGTTTGCATTATATTACAGCCGAGGTCTAAGTGATTTAAGAGATGGCATATTCATTTTTATTTTACCTGGTAAGGTTCCTAAACAAGAGGGGAAATATGTTGTGTATTGAGCTACGGCTTAACCTGTAGAGGGCGCTGTGTTGCATATTCACTGTGGATGCTGAAAGAGAACGAAGAAGAGAGTAAATAAAAAACAAGTGAAGTTGAGACTAGCGTGTGGCTCCCGTCTGTTCTGCTGTCATTATATTAAGATAAGATTCCACATCATGTTTGATTCATAACTTTGTTTAATGAGTCTCAGTGATGTTTAATTCGCTGATGTTTCAGGTTTGGTGAAGATATGCTCAAACTCAACATGTAAAGAAAGTAACAGTGGAGACGTGAATGAGACGCAGGTGAGAACAGACATTAAACAGTAACTTACCGTCATCTCACACCTTCACTGCTGTTTTTAATCGCAAGCGTGGGTTAGTACTTCAGATCATGTGAAAATAATCTATAATTACAACTATGCTGTGCTAACTATAGTTTAACATTAATATCTTGTCTCCTTCAGTTTGCTGAAAGCGTCTTGCTGAAGCATCTCAGTGGAAGCAGGTTTTGTCAGACCGAGTGCAGCTTCTCTCTTCTACAGTCAATGACAGATGAAGGAGGATTTACAGAACAATCAGACCATCTCAATGATTTATGAGCAACACTTCAGATCTCAATAATGTTAGTAAATGTCCTTGTAGTTGTGCTTTGAAAGCATGTTGGCTTGAACAAATTACTTGCATTTGGGGTGAAGAAAACAGAGAACTGAAAAATAAAGTGGTTTTAGAAACTGCAGTTGAAGGTTAAACCTCAACTCTAGACAAAGGTGACAGACTCTGTTTATCACTGGTTGTGAACTAACCAAACTGGAACATGTTTCTGGTTTTGGTTTGTGCTTCAGTTGAGTTTAACCACATGCTGTAGCCTGTATGTTTTTTATTCATAAAATAAAAATATGCAGGTTCATGCAAGAACTGAATTAGCAATAAAACAAAATATTGGATGATCACAACTTAAAACATTAAAAACAGAAGTTCTTGTCACATTAACATGAAATCTGAAATATTTTATAAATGGATCTTTTAATTATTATTTAATTTTTGTAAATTAACCCTTTCACGCATGAATTATGATAACCTCAGTCAGGATTTTTTTCCTATGTGTTTTTATTGCTCTTAGGGCATGAAAAACAAGAATTGATTTTTATTTTATTTTTTTACAAATTTTTCAAAGAGATCTTTACATGTCCACTTGAGTGGACAGCATGCGGTTGGTTTAAACTGAAGATATACTGTATTAAATATAAGACAATAATCAAACAGATAAAGTATGTGAATTTAACAAACTAATCAATGCAATTATATCAAATAATGTGAAAACTATAAAATATATACAAAAAATATAAATGCAAAATATTGCAATGGCTTCATACAACTTCATACAAGTTGCACTTTGCGTATCTATGATATCAGAACATGAGGACGTGATTCCATCAGAATTTTCTACAGCCTGTCAAGCTACAACTGTGGAAACCACTCAGATGCTTCCTCCAGTGCACCAGAGTATGGAGATTTACCCTTATTAGCTGATAATTCTGATTATGTCCAAGATGGACATGCACATTTCTATCATAGCCCTCCTCTGAGAAAACCTAGCGATACGTTTTTTCAATCTCATCTGAAATGATCAGTGTTGGGGGTAACGCATTACAAGTAACATGCATTACCTAATCAGATTACTTTTTGATCTAACAAGTAATTAACTACAAGTAATGTGCATTACCTAATCAGATTACTTTTTGATGTAAAGAGTAAAGAAATGCATTACAAGTAACATGCATTACGTAATCAGATTACTTTTTGATGTTATGAGTAAAAAAACGCATTATAATAACGCACATTACATAATCAGATTACTTTTTGATGTTATGAGTAAGGAAACGCATTACAAGTAACATGCATTATGTAATCAGATTACTTTTTGATGTTATGAGTAAAGAAACGCATTAAAAGTAACATGCATTACATAATCAGATTACTTTTTGATGTTATTAGAAAAAAAACGCATTACAATAACATGCATTACGAAATCAGATTACTTTTTGATCTAACAAGTAAAGTAATGCATTACAAGTGTCATACATTATGTAATCACATGACTTTTTTCGATGTCAATGAAAATTACATTCTAATAATACAAATACATTTATTTACAGTAGAAAAAGTCAATGCATATTAAGTTTTTAAGTTTTAAATTTCAAAAACAATATTCACATTATAATTATGAATTGTAGCTGAAATATAGCCATTGCATGCATGACGTCCACTTAGGGTGACCACCTGCTAATAAGCCCAAGGGGGGACAAGGGGTATGTTTCTGAGGGACAATGTGGGACACTGTCTGGCGCGGCGGTGCCCCACTGGCAGACTCACTGATAGTGGTTTACCCATTTCTAGCACATACCACCTTGCATAGTATTAATAATGCCCTATTCTCCTAAACATGTAATTTTTGATGTATGCTCATGAATAGGCCAACCAATGTGTATTTTTTTTCTAAATAAAGACTCATAATATTTTGAACATTCAATGAATTGACAGATGTACTTCCACTTAAGATTTACTATTTAATTTTATTTATTTTTCATTACAATTTATTTACTTTAAATAAATTAATAAATTATAATATAAATTTATAGGATTAACAGGAATTGTAGTTGCTCAACACCACAGGAACAGTTTAAAAAAAAGTATTTAAAAAAAATACGATTGACCTCGTATTCCCCTCCCTCCATGTCCGATTGAGAAGGACGTTTTGCAAAGGTCACAAAAAGCCCTCTCGGTATCCCCCTCAACACCTTTCAGCCACAAATATTCATTTCCCCATTCTTGTTTCTTGTACTCACACCTTCTCTTTTTAATTGATGATGGCGTTGCCTCTCAGACAGTCTCTTTCTCGAATTTTTCGAATTGGAAAGCGCGCATCTAAAAGTTCCTTCCTTCCAAGTGTGTCTGGTATGCGCGTGCGTGCGCTGTCATGACAACAACGAAAAAGTTGACAACAACCTAGTCAGCAGTTCAACTGAGGGGTTTGTGTGGCAACAATAGCGTGCTGAAATGTCAAGTAATGTTCGTTTGTCTGCTTGGGGCTCGAGTATATAGAGCGACCAACTTTTTTTTGAGCAAGCATAGATTATGCGTGACACGGTCTCAATTTGCGTGACGCGTGAATTGGGCTTAAAACGCTGTGCGCGCACGCGCTACGCGGGACGGGTGGTCACCCTACGTCCACTACAGTGGACATGTGATTAATCAGAGTTTTCTCTCAATCTAAAATCAAAACTGGGAAAATTTTACTGTGATAGGACTCATTAGATATTGCTTTATGCTGCAATATTTTTTTTACCTACAAGAGTCTCCTAGGATAGAAGGAATGGATGGATATTCTGGAGCAAGTTGGCATGTCTGACTGACCCTTGGCCATCTTGGTTTGGAGGGGGAAAAAATCTAAACACAAAGGCTTGCCACTTGGTTGCAATTTATAGGATGAAGCACCGGGGTCCAATGAAGAGATTGATGTGCAACTTTGCCATAAAAACCCGTGCAAATTCAAGAAAATGCTTTTTTAATAGCTGTCCACTGTAGTGACCACTATGCGTGAAAGGGTTAAACTGCCTGTCCACATATGGAGAGCTGTTGGGGCTGGGTGTCATTTCTTATGAAAATATTGTTTCATCAGGGAAGTAGTGTAGTTTGGTCTTGGTTTGTTGTCTTACCTCTGAAGTGTTTTCACTGTTAACAAGAATATTGTCGTCTGTTCTGGTTTTTGCAGTGATGGATTTGACTCTTAAGGAGTAGTTATTTTTCTCACTCAAATTGGAGTTAGCTGTTTGGTTTGTCCATATAAATCTGGATTCACATTCCCAATATTTTAATAGGCTACTGTATATTTAGACATTTTCTTGTTGCTATAGGGTGCTTGAATTGACTTTAGTCTGATTTACAAATAAGCTAATAAAAAATTCAACTTGGTATTTCATGTTACCACATTTATTTGGAATGAAACCATAACGGCGTAATGCAGTCGTTATCTAAATGATGTAAAAATGAAGTAAAAATCAAAATTTTCTACATTAAATAATTCAACCTATGAAATAATTTGTACACACAAGTAAATTAAGTTCACATATTGTATAGAAAACTTTCCATCTGAGTTCTAAAATATTCAATACATTTCTTAGCTTATAGATAGGCAATTAAATACATTTAAAACATACAATACATTTACAATTAAAACAGCAAGTCAAGATATATTAAACGCCAAAGAAATTAAATGAGTCTTAAGAGTAGACTTAAAAGTAGATAAAGTTGGGGCAGTTCTGATATGAACTGGGAGACTATTCCATAGTTTAGGGCTGATGACAGAAAAGGCACGATCACCTCTATTTTTTAGTCTTGTCCTGGGAACTTGCAATGGTCCAGAATTAGCTGATGTGACCTTGACTAAGAGTAGGGATGTAGCAGATCTGATAAGTACTGTGGTGCCTCATTACAAAGAGATTTAAAAACAAACAATAGAATTTTAAAATCAATTCTATATTTGACCGGCAGCCAATGTTGTGAGATCAAGACCGGCGTGACAGAATCATGTTTACGTTTTCCATAAAGAAGCCGAGCCGCTGCATTCTGAACTAACTGTAGACGTGAAACACAAGCCTGGGGGGGGGCACCGACATACAATGAATTACAGTAGTCCAGTCGAGATGTTACGAAAACATGCATAACCATTTCGAATTTCTTTAGGGAAAGAAATGGCTTCACCTTTGAAAGAGGACGAAGATGATAAAAACATGACGTAACCACAGTACTTATCTGCTTATTGAATCTAAGATTATGATCAAGCCAGACACCCAAGTTTCTGACACATGTAGTACTACAAAGTGACAAAGATGCAAGTTCAAAATCATGTACATAGTGTTCGTTTGAACCAAACACAATAAATTCAGTTTTACTCTCATTAAGGCTCAGAAAATTAGTTGCAAGCCAGAGTTTTAGTTCTTCCAAATAATCCATAATAGGCTTTAAGGCCTGCTTGTTATCACGCTTCAAAGGGATATACATTTGGGTGTAATTTGCATACAAATGAAAAGAGACCCCATACTTGTTAAAAATAGACCCTAGGGGAAGCATATAGAGGGAAAACAGTACAGGACCAAGAATTGAACCCTGGTGAACACCAGAATTTAGAGTTATTTCAGATGGAGGATAAGATAAGGTTATTATCAATGGAGACACAGCAACACAGCAGGCCTGTAATAAAGCAATTGAAACAAGTGTTTTAAACACCTCACAAAAGATTTAGATCTAATTGTTAGATTGTGTCTACATCCTGCCGACTATGCCAAAATGTTAAATCGGATGGATATCCACATCAGAATAATCAGATCCGATCTGTCTTGTCTCGTCTGATACCAAAACTGTATTAACAGTTTCTATTAAGCTATAGTTTCTAAATGCGTAGGTTGCTATTTTTGAATTTAATGAGGAGCCACTTATAATTAAATCCTATAAAATTCTATGGTTAAACAATTAGCCTACAAGATGTTACTTTTAAGGCCGAGCACAAGTTAGAAAGAGCTTTAAAATATGATAAAACCATATCATGGATCTGATGTGGTCTATAATGGCGTCTGTTAGTGTCAGATGCATATGTGTTTGTGTGTGAATTTTGACAATTGAAATTTGAATTTCAAACATTCTCAGCCAGACTCTGTGCCAAACACAGTAACATAAAATGGATACAAAAAAATCAGATAAATAGACAATTTCAAAGAATAGAGCCTTTAAATATATGTATATAATTTGGGAGATTTTAGGTTCAAACTTTGTTGGGATGTTTGCCTAAAAAAAAGATCTACAGCCAACACCTATTTAACTGAATCTAGGATCATGTCATCTGGTTCACTATACTCACTTTTTTGGTTTTGAAAAATAATTCTGGGTTGAAGCAGTGCTAATAAGGTCCTTAACAAAATCCTGTAACCTATAACTGTGATGTAATAAAAAAAAAGACAAATCTGAAGTTAATAGAAATAACGAAACTAATTATAAAGCTCAGGAGGCACCATTATGCACTTACAATGTCTCCTGAGCTTTATAATTAGTTACGTTATTTCTATTGTAACCGAGCTTTTATATTGCGTTCGCCTAAACACTTTTGGTCTAATAAAATAATAAAAACGAGACACAGAAGTTCCATGAACGGTACACACACTTTATTCTCTCCCGCGTTGGTGCGTGGTCATCTTATGCGCATGCCCATCTCTCTCTTGCCTACGGCAAGTCCCAAAGGACAGAATGTGTTACACACATAAACGCAACATTCCTATAGCCTTAACTTCTCTTCAGACTTTAATCTGTTACACTATTAACTTCAGATATGTCTTTTTTTCAATACAATTGAATTTGAATTTCAATACATTTAAACACTGATGGCAGCATTAAACTAAAAAGGATTTCTTATCCAGCATGGACTCCATCTAGTGGACAAAATATAAAACTGCACACTTCATGTGCAAGTTAAAATGGTTGATTAAAATATTGCTGTTAGATGAATTAAAAAAAATTAAATTGATGCAGCTTTGCATGTTATCTCAGAATGTCCTCCTTTCCAAAGTCCACATTAAACAGTGTTGTGAACAAACTTCTGTGTACATGACATGCAGGCATATTAGTCATAATGGGACACATAAATATACACATAAATGTATCTTATACTTTGTGTTATTTTAATTTGTTAGTAGATTTATTAACTGAAACATAACAGTGAAATAAATTAAACTAAATGATCGTAAAATTAAAACATTGTCAGGACTACTAACCGATGTTAGTCGGCAGCATGAGGAACGGGATGAGGAGGAGGGAGGGGCGAGCTAGTCTCCGTTTTGTTTGACAATATTTCGAACATCAACAAGAAGTGATGTCACCCAACATCGCTTAGAGCACCTTTAAAAGAGCGTTCAGATGAGAGCTGTGTGGTCAACGCTACAACATGTGCGTTCAAGCGTCCCGAGTTCGAATCACAACTCTACCAGCTACTATTTTGTCTCTAGTTTAATATTTGTCAAAAAATTTAAACTTCTGAAATGTTCATTTATTAATTCGAAACACCTTTCGGAGCTTTGTTATTCATTATCTGGCATTTTTATTAAAGCAACACCAAGTAACTTTTGCTCTCGGGGTCCCCCTACAGTTGGGAAACAGTATTGTCTTCTACTACTGTCGTAAAATCTGTCATGGTTACACCAGGGGATACAAGTGCATTTCTTGACAAGCCGATACGCCCAAACTCTGCAGAAAGAGTTATCACGTCTTGGGCAGACTGCCTGCGTTGCGTGTGAAATGTCTTCATCCCAGGTACAGTGGCATATATTTCAGCATGTCATATGAATATAATTTCATGGGATTTATTTTTTCATCGAAAACTAGCATGTTAGCATTTACTAGCTACCAGACTGATAATTCGCTCCTCTGCTAGCATTACTTGATTCATGAAGATAAATGGAGGACCAGATAGCATCCGTAACATAGCCAGGCAGACAACAAATTCGAAAACCTAGAGATAGTATGCAAGCAATATACTTACTAGTCCAACAGCATGACGGCCAAGTCAGCATCGGTTGGGCACCCCTCCTCCTCCTTTAGCTCACACCAGCGAGCGAACGCTGGACCAATATTGATCATTTTCTTCTGCGTTACTACCCGAACCCTGAAGTTCCGTAGTGCCAGTAAAAGCTATACAGACCCCGTCAAGCTATGGCAGACGTGTCATTCAACCTATTGTAAGTCGATGTACCATCACAAGGGTCTTGGAAATATATTATGAAGGTTGAAAAACTCCATGGTGTTGCTTTAATAGGCGTTTAGACTAGAACATTGCAGCCTACATGCTGTTAACCGATGTTGGCTGACAGCGTTTATGTTTTACCGTTCATAAAGCTTAAATAGGTAACAGATTATTAAAGTTAAGCGTTTTGTTTAATTAATAATGGCACATTACAATATAAATTTGCTACATAGAGCCTCTGTTGCGCTGCACAGACGACAAAACCCGTAGGGGCTGTTGAAGGCAGATTGTAAGACGATCGTACCACAAAGTTACCCTGGTAATCCAGAGTTCTTGCGAGAGCACAAGTTGAATTTGCTCAGCGAGTTACTCTGGTGTCGAGCAATGGAGCTCATTAAATATGCCCCTCTATCTGAGCTGCACCAATCACATCGGGTTATCTGATATAGGCGGGCCAGAGGCGAGCTAAACAGATGACGACAGCGATGTGACGTCTAAGTCATTAGTAAACATTGCAAGATGGCTATGGATGAACACCAGTTGTTTGAAACGACTTTGGCCGCTACAATGAACGAGTTAGACTTGGCTTTTGCTCTAAAAGAGGAACAGAAGACGCCGCTCGAATCGTTCCTTTGCAAGAAGGACGTTTTTGCTGTTTTGCCGACCGGATACGGTAAGAGTATAACCTACCAGTTAGCTCCGCTGGAGCTCAAATTCACGAAATTGAGATGACTGACAATGATACCTGGCCATATCAAGAAAGAAAATTTTCAAAACAGATCCATACATTGAACAAATCAGAAAAAGACTGCTTTTGTTGACTTGGCTACAAAAATAACTGACTAACTAAATAGTATTGCTTTCAATATAAATAAAACATATAAAAAAAGCCGCCATGTTTGAAGGGTAAAACAAACGAAGCCCGAGGCAAATCAAAAAGGTATTTATTCACAGAAGTTTTGCTGTGAATTATGTCAGTTATGGATACTAACAGACTATTAATGATGAATGATATCTGTGTATGCGAATGTATGTCGGTGGTGAGAAGTGAATTTAATAAAACACTCATGTAAAGCGCTTTGTGACTAGCTAACGTTACATGTCTGTGAAAGGCGCTATATTAATACAGATCTTCTTCTTCTATTACAGAATGTCTTATCAGTATATACTGTAGAAAGTCTCCTAGCGCCTGCATTGACCAGGTACCACAGAAAGCTGTCGCTTGTAGGTTTAACGTTACAATCTTGTCCCTATCGGCATCCAGCAGAGTCCTGGGAGAACAACCCAAAGGCATGGCCCAAGCTCGAGTATCCAGACATATACAATTACCTCATCAAGTCCCCTGGTATGAACACCATGTGTACCTACCATGTGTCCTACACTTGCAGTCATGTTTAAATACCCATCAAGCATTGATTACATTAACTATGTTCATTCAAAAGCACTGTGTTACACAGTGGCTGTAATGAGCTCAGTCTGTCAGTGGCACAGCTTGTACAGTGTCAGTGAGGGACACAGTTTTTTCAAAAGCCAAAAAAGGCTAACTGCAGAAATGTATCTTATTCCCCACACAACTAGTGCATTTCATTGTTGCTTTTCAGTGTAGAGCTGCCGACCATTATGCATAGCAATGTCATAACATAGCAACAGAAAATTGAGTGGCCATTGAGTGGTATAATTTTGTTATTCTTTGATTTGCCCCTCAATTTGTCCATTCATTTGAGATTACATTTCTATTTAGATTTAAAGTAAAATGGTATGTGCATACCCTCTATTCACACTTTTTGCATTAATCAGTCATCAGATTCAATTTTATTGAATGTAGTGTCTAACGACAACAGCTAGACTTTAACATTTGTAATGAGAAATTGTTTCTTAGACATTGTATAAGTTGTGAAATACTAAAAGGCGTGAAGATTGACATGAAAGCATTTGTATCATTTACTTGCAATTTGTCAATGTTTTTGCCCTGGTCAATTGTCACTCTCCTAGATGTGAAATGTCCATGTATAAAAAGACCTCAATGAAAAAAAAATGAATCCCTTTCTTCATTTTCTTTTGTTTCAGGTGTATTTAGTTCTGCCACCATGGACAATTACAGATCCCTTGAAGCCTACAAATTTTTCATGTCTGGATGGGTACAGACTGTGTATCACCATGAAGTAGGTTCCAACTGTCACATGCCTGTCCTGTCTTGTGCTGCACATGGGTGTTTTGTTATTTTGGGCCATGTGCTCGTGTCATTGTCTGATCCCTCCCCCTTGTTATCTGATTATTGTTTGAGTTCTTCCACCTGTTCCTTCCTGATTAGTTTCCTTTTATAAGTTCCTTTGTGTTTGCAGTCTGTGTCGGATCGTTGTCTTGTATACGTCTCCCATTTTCCCGTGACCATCTGGTATGTTTGTTTATGAAGTTGTTGTTTTGTTTTATATTGTGTTTTTCCCCCTTGTGGGTTTTTGTTTTACTTTGTTTCTTTTATTAAATAAATCATTCTTTCCGCATTTGAGTCCTCACCTAGTTTTCTTTAGTTATAACGTAACATAACGATCCGACCATGTCGAGGACTCAGCGAAAGAATTCACGTCACCCACCAGCCCCCCCTGTTTAATGCCCCCACTATGAACGTATTCTTCGTTTTCAGTCGCCAAGTTCCCTCTGCCAACAAGGGGCTGACCTGAGGAAGTTCGCAGTCGAATTCCTTAGAGAGAAAACTGAATGAAGGGCCTCTTAAGGACCTTTTCTTTAATGCACTCGACGAGCCCATGGACTGGTTGCTCAGGAGGGCGTATGATAGGAGTACCTTTGAGGCAATGGTGGAGGGTCTCGCTCGCTTGCAGGAGCGAGAGGCCAGGAAGATGGTCTCTGTTCCAGTGGTCCCTGTTCCGGTGGTACGGAGGAGGAGAAGGAATACTCCCTCCATGACTGTCCCGGTGGACCTTGTTCCGGTGGTCCCAGTGCCGGTGGTCCCAGTGCCGGTGGTCCCAGTGCCGGTGGTCCCAGTGCCGGTGGTCCCGAGTCCGGTGGTCCCAGTGCCGGTGGTCCCGAGTCCGGAGTCGGAGGAGGAAAAGAAAGGCCTCCTCAATGACTTGTCCGGTGGCTCCTAACCCAGAGACCATCCCGGAGGTGACTGCCATCCCTGACACACCGCTCAGGCGCCTTGCTCTGCCCGCGCCGCCCAGGCGCCCCGCTCGGCCGGCCCCGCTCAAGCTGCTCGCCCTGCCGGCGCCACCCCAGCGACCTGGCACGTCTGCCGATCCAGAGACTGTTCAGGTCACGTCTGCCGATCCAGAGACTGTTCACGTCACGTCTGCCGATCCAGAGACTTTTCAGGTCACGTCTGCCAATCCAGAGACTGTTCACGTCACATTTGCCGAGCCAGTGTCTTCGGACAAGATGGCCACCGCTGAGCCTGTGTCTCTGTACAAGATGGCCACCGACGAGCCTGTGTCTGTTCCTGAGCCGGTGTCTGTTCTTGTTCCTGAGCCGATGTCTGTTCCTGTTCCTGAGCCGGTGTCTGTTCCTGTGCCGGTTCCTAAGCCATGGCCACCTGAGCCTGTTTCTGTGCCATGGCCTCCTGAAGGGTCGTCTCCGCCCTGGCCACCCGAGGGAGAGTCTCCGCCCTGGCCGCCCGAGGGAAAGTCTCCGCCCTGGCCGCCCGAGGGAGAGTCTCCGCCCTGGCCGCCCGAGGGAGAGTCTCCGCCCTGGCCGCCCGAGGGAGAGTCTCCGCCCTGGCCGCCCGAGGGAGAGTCTCCGCCCTGGCCGCCCGAGGGAGAGTCTCCGCCCTGGCCGCCCGAGGGAGAGTCTCCGCCCTGGCCGCCCGAGGGAGAGTCTCCGCCCTGGCCGCCCGATGGACAACTGTAGACTGTGTTGCCATCCACATACTTAGAGATGACAACTTCATCACAGAAATGATAGACAAGTTGTCCACTTTCTGGCGAGGTGTCATTCTTCCTGAAATCCTATCGAGAAAACAAGAGCTTGGACTCTACAGGGAAAATGTTGCACCAAATGGATCTAACAACACCAGTGTGACATCACATCAGACCTCACTTGTTAGGTCTCCATTGCATGCTATCAACCAGGCTCCAGTATATTGCATCTGCCGTTCATCAGACAACTCGGGTGATATGGTTGCATGTGATAGATGTGATGAGTGGTTCCACATTCAGTGTCTCAGCCTAAAACGTGTTTTAAAAGTAATTTTAAAAAAGTTACTTTTAAAAAAGTAAACTAATTTAAAAGTAAAATGACGTAATATCAGAATCAGAATAGATTTTATTGCCATTTTCAATGAAAGGTTTCACAGACTACGAATTTTCTTCTGTGTACTTGTGCAACATGAAACAAACTTTGCTAATGATAAATAATAAACTATGGAAAGAGATTAAAAAAATGTAATAAAACAGCAAATTAGCACAACACAAGTACAGCAGCATAAATGGAGAATTTACAGATGTACATTAGCAGCAATGTGAGTGTGGGCATACCACATAGTGCAAATAGAGCAGTACAAATGGAACAGGTTATTCAGTTTACATTAGTCTGATACAGAGTTATTAAGTGTTCATGGCTCTGATACAGAGATATTTAATGTTATTAAGTGTTCATGGCTCTGATACAGAGATATTTAATGTTATTAAGTGTTCATGAGCCATGAACACTTAATAACTCTGTATCAGACTAATGTAAACTGAATAACCTGTTCCATTTGTACTGCTCTATTTGCACTATGTGGTATGCCCACACTCACATTGCTGCTAATGTACATCTGTAAATTCTTCATTTATGCTGCTGTACTTGTGTTGTGCTAATTTGCTGTTTTATTACATTTTTTTTAATCTCTTTCCATAGTTTATTATTTATCATTAGCAGCAATGTGATTGCTTGGTGTTGTTTACATAGAGTATTATTTAAAGTGTTCATTGGTTTTAATACAGAGTTATTTAATATAAGTAAAAAGTAAAAGTATTTCTTAAGAGATTATTTTGCAGGATTTTGTTTTTAATCATTTGAATCAAACCAGGACTAAAACCAGGTCTAAACCAGATCTAAATAAGGTCTAAATGGGTGCACCACTTAATCAGGACTAAACCAGTTATAAATCAGGACTAAACTAGGTCTAAACCAGGTCTAAATCAGGACTAAACCAGGTCTAAAAGATTAAACCACTAAACTGGGACTAAACCAGGTCTAAACTGGGACTAAACCAGAGGTCACTTAGAAAATACCCAATTTTAAAAATGTAATGAAGTAGAAAGCACAGATACAGGCTCTAAACTGTAGTTAAGTAAAAGTAAAAAGTATTCATCATAAAATGTACTTGAGTAAAGTAAAAGTATCCAATGCAATCCAGATTATTTATAAAGCACTATTAAAAACAACAACACGGTTGACCAAAGTGCTGGACAATAAAGACAATAAAAAAAAATACAATAAGAAAGTACAAGGCAGTGGCAGATAAACACACTATTTACAGCAAAATATCAGCACTTCATAATGAAATAAAAGCCAAAGAGAACAAGTGTGTACAAAGCAGATGAAATTACATGGGGTGTAGGCTAATACTCACATTTGAAGCTGTGTATCCTTGTGTTGTTGAGGATTATATATTCGCAAGAAAGGTCATGTTATTTATTTAGTTAGTGAGTTATCTTTGTTGCGTTTTCTCTATTAATGTAATGTTTATTCTTAATAGTTTACAAAAAATACAAGTACAGGGGAATCTGTGTGTCTACCATGAATGGCCTGCAGAGGGCAGCAGAGCTCTTGTACACAATATTGACCCTTTTCACACTAAACTATAGCATGATAAACTTCTACAAAAGTGAATTGCAACAATAGGATTCATACATCTACATCTATACAGACTCCAATGTGAATGTGAATGTGAATGTTTTAATGCTTTTTAATGTTTTATTTCGTTTTTGCTTTGCTTTTCTCCATGAGGCCCTATAGTTTTAGCATTTCTAGCATTTATTTATTTTCTCCAATCATCTGAGAATGACTCTCAATTCATGTAAAGCGGCCCTGACAGTAGCAGTCTATTAACTGTTGGACGTTCACAGTGATATAAACTACAGTAACAAGTGTAAAGGTGATTTCCATGCATTCAAACACTTGTCAGTCTCTACACTAAACACGCAGCTGTAGATATACAGACAAAGCAATGCTGCTGTTTCCACTTGAGGTTTAGACAACTGTGAGAACTGAGATACATAAATGTACTGGAAAAACACTCGATTCACAGTTAAACCTCAACTCTAGACAAAGGTGACAGGCTCTGTTTATCATTGGCAGTCAACTGACCAAATGTTTCTGGTTTTGGTTTGTGCTTCAGATGAGTTTAAACACGATGTAGCCTGTATCTTGTTTCTTTCATTTAAAAAAAAAAAGAGAAAAAGTTACAAAAATATTATTAGAATTTTTAAACCACCACTTTTCTTTTTTCCATTTAATTCATTGTTCACTACAATCACATATTTACATTTTATATGCAAATGCTGACTGAATTAACTAAACATCAATATGATTGAAAGACCATGAATCTGTCAATGATGTTTAATGTGTGAATCATAAAGTCAAAATAAGTCTATACATTTTTTCCCAGACAATAACTGTAGAAATGTATAATAGAGAAACAGACTTGTATCTGCATCTGGATGCTGAATATTTTATGCAGCTCATAAATTCCCTCTCAGCATCCTGAAAACCATATTGAGAAAACAATATTAGCATTTCAGCTGCAGTTCAACTAAAACTAATCAAAACAAAAGGATACTTTAGTTTTTTGGAATAAAAGGTCATCAGCTTACACAATACTTACAGTGATGAATTTTAGTATTGATATGAAGGATGTCATAAAATGTACCTGACTGGTTTGGGTCCTGAGACTGATACATAACTTTTGTCAGCAGTAAATCAGCATTATAAACGTGTTTTTCCAACTGTTCAGTTTTTCTAACCGCAAAAACTAAAAATGAAACAGTGAATTCAGATTAAAAATCCTTAAATTGTAACAGTATATATGGAAACACAAAAAAAATAATAGTAAAAAAAAAACGAATGAATAGAAAAATCTTCACCTGCCTATTGGAGAAGAAGAGCATCATCTTTATATTGTTACAAATGTCACCACACACTAATATATTTAATTTCCTGATTTAGTTTTTCTTAAAGAAGAGTCACTCACCGATCAGCACAATGAGCAGAAGCCCGTTCATCAGTCCAGATATGATGATAATAATCTGCCATTGAGTCTGATTCTGATCAATAAACTCCAGCGCTGTATGATTGTGACACTCAGTCAGTGGAGTTGATTCTGGAAAGAAAGAAAAAAGTGAATGAAGTAAATGACACATGTTAGCATCAATGTCTTGATCACTGAAAGAGTAAATGAACTCACTGGTGAAGTGCAGTCTGGTGCTGTTGCTGAGTTTTGGAGGAGTGCCTGTTTTCATACAGTAATAAACTCCTAATTCATCAGCCGTTACATTATTTATAACCAGATTATGTTTAAATTGCAGTGAATATTTCTTTCTGAATGCATTATTTAAGTATAAAGGTGATATTGGTGTTGGGAATGATCGTAGAATCACTGTTGGAGGATCTGGTGTTTTCAGTAAAATCCAATAAACCTCATTTTCATCAAGATCACAGTTTATGGTCACATTTGATCCCAAATCAGTGAGTTGATCTGAGACTGCAGCTCCACAACAGATTAATACGGCTATAAGATAAAAAATTTAAAAAAAACATCATAATTAAGATTGCTCACTTATAACTGTGAAGTCATAACATAAAATGATTTATGAAACAGCTGCAAGATTAATAATCATATGTACACTGCCGTTCAAAAGTATTAAATTGGTAAGATTTTTAATGTTTAAGTAGTCTCTTTTGCTCACCATGGCTGCAATTATTTGATTAAAAAAAAAAAAAAAAAAAAAAAACATTAAAATAACAGTCATGTTAAATATTATGACAATTTAAAATACTGTAACTGTTTTCTATTTTGCACTATTTTAAAATGTAATTTATTTCTGTGATCAAAGCTGAATTTTCAGCATCATTACTCCAGTCTTCAGTGTCACGTGATCCTTCAGAAATCATTCTAATGATGATTTGATGCTTAAAAAAACATTTATGATTATTATCAATGTTGAAAACAGATTTGTAAAAAAAAAAAAAAAAAAAGATTCTTTGATGAATAGAAAGTTCAAAAACAGCATTTATTTCAAATAGAATATGTTGTAACATTAAAAATGTCTTTATGGTCACTTTAATTAATCCTTGATGTATAAAAGTATTGATTTATTTTATTTCTTAAAAATAATCTTAAAAAAAAGAATTACTGACCCCAAACTTTTGAACGGTAGTCTTTAATGTTACAAAAGCTTTCAATTTCAGGTAAATGCTGTTCTTTTGAACTTTCTATTCATGAAAGAATCCTGAGATAAAAATGCAAATAATTGTTTTTAACATTAATAATAATGAGAAATGTTTCTTGAGCATCAAATCATCATATTAGAATGATTTCTGAAGGATGAAAACTGGATGCTGAAAATTCAGCTTTGCATCACAGGATTAAACTACACTTTACTATTATTCACCTTGAAAACAGCTGTTTTATATAAATGATACTAATAATTCACAATATTGCAGCTTTCTTTTTATCAAATAAATGCACACTGCAAAAAAATGAAAATTGTCTGGTTTCCAGTCCAAATATCTAAAAATTCTTAAATCAAGATGCATTTACTAGATAAGTAAAATTAGATAAGATATTATGTCTTGTTTTCTGGGGAAATAAATCAAAATTACGTGAGTAAAACAAGCTAAATTATCTGTCCATGGGGTAAGAAAAATCATCTTAATTCAAACAGAAACAAGATTATTTTTCTTACCCCAGATCATTTTGCTTGTTTTAAGCAAAAACTACGGTGGCCGAGAGGTGCAAAACAAATCACAATAGGGCTTGGCGACGTGACGTCACGGCTCTAGCGCCGCGGTGGCTGATGGGAAAAATCGCCATTTTGTGAGGCCACTCGCGCGTCGAGGCGCCGAGGAAGTTTTAGTTGTTTTTGGATGTAATGTTCGTTCACAGTCACACGATCGACGGGGCATAAAATTAGACAGCGGACTTTTTTATTGTTTCCCGGCCTGAAAACAGAATGAATGAGTCATGTGTCCGATGTGACCAAGCGGAGATGGATGGCCTGGATATCCGCCATAAGACGCACGGACATACATTCGCAAACATCCCAAGATCATTGAAAGTGTGTTCCAGGCATTTTCATTCGGGTAAGTGTATAAATTTCACTTAGCAAATGATTATGTGTTTTTTTCCCGAGAGTGGTAGACATAGGTTCATCTGCATTTTCTAACTTAGCACTATTCTGTCGACTTTGCGGCAGTGAGCAAGCTAATTTAAGCTAATAAAGTGCGCTGAATGAATCATGTGATCAAAACAAAGCACTCCGCTGAGCCACTCAGATATTCCGAGGAGTAACCCAGCCTGAACTAGAGAGTTATTTTTTATCACTGTGACTGAAGCACGAGAAATTCTCTTTATAACACTTGTAAGTATGTTTGCCACATGAGTTCAACTGGAACTGAAGTGTAAAGTATATATGTATATATATATATATATATATATATATATACATATATATATATATATATATATATATATATACACACACGTGCATTATACATTTATATACTATATATATATATATATATGCACACACACGTGTACTATACACTCATACTATAATACTAGGGAATACTATACAATAACAAACACACACGCACACATATATATATATATATATGAAGAGTTCAGATGCAAAAGCCTCTAAGTGCCATCTGAAATTTTCTTCTAAAATGATTTTTTATCAAGCTTGTATATTTAAGTTCAGTAATTTCACTTAAATGGCAATGAAAATGACCTATTGTCATTTACGTGAAATTACTGAACTTAAATATACGAGCTTGATAAAAATGATAATTTTAGGCTTATGCATCTGAACTCTTGTATGTGTGTGTGTGTGTGTGTGTACGTGTTATTGTATAGTGTTCCCTAGTATTATAGTATATGAGTGTATAGTATTCCCATTGTTGCTTGCAATAATTTGTTTTAATATGGATACTTTTGTCTCCCCAAAGGTAAACCAGCATATGAGATGGATGAGTCTCATCCAGACTGGGCTCCAACCCTCCACATCGGTCACTTTGAAGTCAACAGCCACAGTGTCAGATCGGCATGGCCGCATACAACGTAGACATAATTTAAGTGAATCTGAGGGAGGAGGCCAAAATGAACAAACTGTTTCTTTGCTCAGTTCTGTGAGCAAAGCAGTGCAGAACTAACCCGTCTTTTGCAGGAAAATATGTAGTTTAATTCTGAGTTAAACAAGTTGAATATGGATGAAGAGTTTTTCAAAGAAAATACAGAGAAGATTCAATATTAAACAGGACTTCCATGTTTTGCAATTTTGTTGTCAATGATTACTACTGTTATGCTTCTTAACAAATAATTTCCTGGCGATTTAGTGTTAAATGTGGAAGACACGTTATAGCACACCTTAGGATACATGTTGAAAGGGTAATAGCTAGCTTGCACAATAAGTACACACTATTACATAACACAATACCATTTAGTTTGTTGCTTCCCTGTAAAGATGAAGAATTTACCCTTCTTGATAAGATAGTCAATGTTTGCTGTTTTCTAGTTAACACGTATACAAGTGTTGTACGGCCAGATGAAACAAAAGTGTGCATGTTGAATGGTAAAAATACATTTTTGGTTTTTATTTGGTGTGTGTGAAATGTGGTACCTTCCTGAGATTGAACATGTTTGTTTTGTGTGTGTGTACCTTCCTTAGCATGAACATGGTATACTATTTGTACATGAAATACTTCAAATGAAAATAGATGACAATTTGATAATTAAAAACTTTTTTAATAAAAAAATTCAAGTTTCTTGTGCATCTTGTGTTGAACTACTTTAAAACATTGAATTTCATGTAACAAATTTTATATACAGCATGCATTTTGACGCTGTAATTCTTCCGCTTCTGTAATCATACCACGCAGATGACAGATGTTGTTGCCTGGTGTACTCTTCTACAGCTGCTGCCTGCTCGTCAGACACACTTACAGCATTCATGTGCTTGTCGCAGGACAGCAGACAGGTCACTGGCATCTATGCTTTCATCATTCAGGGATACGCACCTTTGTACGAACGAGGGTTTTCACAACTCGTAGATTTATATAGATTTATAATTACAAAACTGAGCCTCGAAATATGCATTCACACCACAGACTAAATATACAAAAATATCTGGAAATGTCAGAGGAGGTAACTTAAATCGTCGAGGTCTCGAGTAACGTTATATTCTCTTGCAGGCACCTCATACGGATCCATATTTCCGATCAGTGACATCTTTTCCATGTACCGTTTTCTTGCGTCAGGTAGAAGTTTGTCTCTGTATAGTACATTTCGTTCTTTTAATCGACTTTTCAACATTGTTTTCGTGTAGTAAGTGGTTGTTTTAAGCATAGACAGTATATAAACGTCTCGCCCGATGTGGCCTCACAAAATGGCGCCGCCCTATTGTTTACGTCCCAGAATGCACTGCGCAGTGACGTCGGTTGCCAAGCCCTATTACAAAAACAAAATAACAATTCAGAAAACAAAATAACAATTCAGAAAACACAACGACAATTTAGAAAACAAAATAACAATTCAGAAAACACAACGACAATTTAGAAAACAAAATAACAATTCAGAAAACACAATAACAATTCAGAAAACACAACGGCATTTCAGAAAACACAACGACATTTCAGAAAACACAACGACAATTCAGAAAAAACGGAAAAGGTAGGTATATTTTGAGAATGACGTACTTATCGCTGAATGGACGAGATACCTGTCAATCAAGCCAGAACCGGAATCAAGCGATACTGTCTGGAAGTACCGTTTATATACTGTCTATGGGAAGTACCGGTAGAAACAAATCGTACCCATCAACGTGCCAAAGATAGTTCGGTCCCAAGGAGTGATAGGTACGCCTAACGAATCTACGACGTGTCCTTGTTCTGTCCCTGGTGGGTCGAGTTCTTGCAGCAGCCGCATATGTCATCACGTTTAACACGCAACTTCTGCAGAGAAGTAGGCTACTAACCATGTTGTCCGGTAGCCGAACAACTGTCCTGGTCGACGCAGCTTTTAATGTAGTGGTATGTCGAAAAATGAAATAAAAGAGAGCATTTGCAGTGATGGCTTCTTTGTTGGTGTATTTACTCAGAATGAAGCATAAGAGAATATGCATAACAAAAGCTCAAAACATACAATCTCAACATGTATATCACTTTTTTACAGTAATGACCGTTGTACACATTCCATTACACTAGAAGGAAAAATATGATCAACAAGCTATTTAACACTCTCTCTGTGCAGTTCTCATGCTCTAGCTAGCCCCAGAATGACGTGTGGCAGCTGGTAGTAACACTCTAATCTCATGCTTTTTACAAACTAAATATGACTGAAACAACATCATGTACTCTCATACACTCATTATGACCAGTTATAATGAATAGCGGGCTATCGCGCTAATCGCGAAACACTCATGCTAACCATGTGCTCAGGCATACTAAACTCATGACACACTATTAATATAGTAAATATTATGTGGTATGTCGCCAGCATGTCCACAATCACGGCACATGAAGGTCCTTCAAAGTAAAAGTTTAATGTGTTCTATTTTCGCATAGCAAAACAAAGTTGATCACAAATTTCTTGATTGACAGGTATCTCGTCCAATCAGTGAAAAGGACGTCATTCTCAAAATATACCTACCTTTTCCGTTTTTTCTGAATTGTCGTTGTGTTTTCTGAAATGTCGTTGTGTTTTCTGAAATGTCGTTGTGTTTTCTGAATTGTCGTTGTGTTTTCTGAATTGTCGTTGTGTTTTCTGAAATGTCGTTGTGTTTTCTGAAATGTCGTTGTGTTTTCTGAATTGTTATTTTGTTTTCTAAATTGTCGTTGTGTTTTCTGAATTGTTATTTTGTTTTTGTAATTGTGATTTGTTTTGCACCTCTCGGCCACCGTAAAAAACTAACTTAATTTTGATACTTAAAAAAAAAAAAAAGCCGATCCAAAACTTTTGAGTAGTAGAGTAAATATCATGTAATAAACTCACAGAGCTGAAGCTGAATGATCTTCATGTTGTTATTGTCGTGATTAAAACACTTCAATATGAATCGGTTCCTCCACACAGAAGTTCAGATAAGTTTACTGCAGCTCTGAAGCAAAAACAGACGCAAATCCGAAACAGTTTATATCGAGATCGAGTTCTCTCAATATATAAATACAATAAATGAGCGAATGATGAACATGTGCTTATGAAAGTGTGATGTTTTCAGCGAACATGAAAAATAGAGAGTCAACGAGTGACAGCTGCCATCCAGCGGTGAAACTGAGTGGGAAACTTCCATTCAGCGCCTCTAGAGGACAGCAGAGCAACTGCAGCTCTCCTGTAGATCATGCTGGATTACAGGTTTGACCCCATAGACACTGGTGTTAAACTTTCTTTTGTAGTATTTCAAAAATGGATATTCTTTACATTTTCAAATTGCACTTAAATGACACAAATAAAGCATGGAAGAATTATTTTCAAAATTATATAAATGACTGCAATCATGAGTTCATCTCTGACTTCGCCTCTTGTCTGTGTGGTCGCGGTTTGTGTTTCCGTTCTCAGTTCGAGATGTGTGAATGATCACATATATTTTATATTTTAATAAATGTGTTTTTCTTTCTCTCATAGATCTGTTCATGTTGTATCAAGCCACAGAGTCTAACAAACACACCAGTAACTTTAGGATCTGATGTGAATATAACCTGTGATCTTGATATAGAGGAGATTTACTGGTACAAACTGAAATTACCGGATCCTCCAGTGTTGATCTTACGCACTTATGATAGAACATATGAAAGATTTAAATATGAAAACAGCATCTTCAAACACAAATACTCAGTGAAAACTAACAGTCGTCTGTTCATCAGAAATATCACCATTGATGAATTAGGAGTTTATTATTGTGTGAAAACTAGTGAACCACTAAATTCAACAACGGCACCAAAATCTACATCAGCGGTGAGTTATTTTCTTACTTTGATGTTCAATGTTGTCATTTAAAATTACTTGTTATTTTAGTATTTATTATTATACATACTATAATACATATAAAAGTATAATAAAAAAATTAATACTTGGTTTATTGTTTTATTGGTCAGTGTATCTTTTGGTCATTTGATTTCCTGTTTGGAATGGAATAACGAGAAATGAAAACCAGCTCGTTTATTCGTTTTTTAGTTTAGTTTAAAGAACGAAAAAAAAGTCTCTGCAGCTTGACACCATATAAGTAAATCTGCAGGAAATAAACAATCATACACATATAAAAACATTAGGAGTATTCTTGAAAATGAAATGATTAGGCTGTTAAAACATCATAAATATACAGTGACATAATTACAAAGTATATAAAAAAAGATTTATTATTTGTTACACTCACAGAATGGAAGTTGCATAATCCTCATTGAATTCAAACAACTGGCAGAGCACTTCCTGATGCAGTCTTGTTTGTTCTTTGGAGATGAACTTCACCTCAGACTAAGAGCTTCATCTCACCCACATCAAGAGGAAGTTAAAGTCAAGTTTAGACTGTCCACAAGTGCAGTCTTTTATTCTATACGTTCATACACTTAGATAATGCATATAATCTCTTGCCTTGCTAAAAGTATGAATCTCATGTGTAACTGTAATAACAATATTAAACTTTATTTTATATAGCGCCTTAAAAACAGCTTCTCAAGGCACTTTACACAATAAAAAAATACAAAGAGAGAAAAACAAAGCATAAAAAAAGAACACACTGGAATACAAAATAATTAAAACCACCAAGAAAAAGTTACGCTAGCCAGCTTGAGAGGAGCACAAATAACGCTTGGGAATTGATATACTGTAGTTAGGAGCGCAGACAGATACTGAGGAACCAGACCATGCAGTGCCTGATGTGTGAGCAGAAGGATTTTAAAATCCTGGACCTGACCCGGAGCCAATTCAGTATTGGAGTGATGTGTTCATTCATTTATCACGACTCCAGTCAAGATCCTAGCAGCAGAATTTTGCACGAATCAAGCGAGCAATTGGTGGCTTTCATATGTGACACCTTCCTAGTAAGCAATTTGAGGTAAAATATGTGCCAGAGAAACTAAGCAAGCAGAGTGTTGAAGAGGAAACAGGTGTGGCATGAATTATGGACATTGTCAATTTTAGAACTGAAAAAATGAAGGAGATTATTACACAACTGATCTGAAACAGGCAGAGAGGTGCCAGTGTTAACTTTGAGGAGTCTGTTTATAGTCTATGACATGTACTGTATATTCGGTTTTGGTTTGGTTTTATTGTTTCGGTTCCCTGCATGTGTGTGTTGACTTTGGGTACGTTTACACGACAACGATGTACTAAAAACTGAAAAGTTTCTGCTTTGCTTTTTTTTGCGTACAGACGAAAACATTGTAAAAATGATCACGTTCACAAGGATCCACGAAAATGACTAAAAAAGCTGTATTATTCATGCCAGGCCAGTAGATGGCGATGCCACTTTGCAAAGAAACACTACACACCTTTAGACTGAATACGTAATACACATGCGCATGACATCACCGCTTTCACAAATTCAGGTTTTTGTAGATGACAAACAGTGACACTGTTACATGAAGGTGATAATGATCGTTTTCAAAACACCGCAAGCTTTTGAAAACGGATTTCAAAGTGCAGTGTTTTAGGCCCCCAAAACGCTGTTGTCATGCAAATGAACGGCCAAAACACATAAAAAGTTTTCCGTTTTAAGTTGAAAATGGTGTCATGTAAACGCCTCCCTAGTTTCCTCATTGAACTTCACACTTGAACTTACTCAGCGTGATAAAAACTACCTAAAATTAAGACTTTTTTTTACTCTTAGGTTTCAACAGGATTATATACAGATAAATAAAACTGAAGCATCCGTCTGACTTCTCTCACTGCGTTCTTGGTCAAAAGAGAGCCAGGGTGGCCAGAGTTAGTTATTTAGTGTTTGATGTTGTTTCTCCTTCTGTCAGTGCCATGCTAATCACTGACCTAATTCTCTAATGCTATGCTAATCACTGATACCACATAGTATTTTCTTTTTTACCAGTCAGTTTTTTAGACTACGTCACTTTCTCTAGCGAAACTTGGCAACATGAAGACAGAGCTTTCTACAGCAAAAGCATGACATGCCAACACTCCTCAGCAATAAATGCTAGAATCACATGAGACGTTTTTAGTAGTGATGGTAGAATTGAAGCTGTTCAAAGCTTCGAATCAATTGAACCAATTGCTTCGCAAAATGATTCACTGTTTTAAAGCGTTCGAAACACCACACGCTGGTGACCCCTGCTGGACAGAACGGTGTAAATGCAACAAAAACTCAGGCCAAAGTGCAGAAAAAAAGAGAAAAACTCGTATTGCAAACACATAGCAAACGTTTTACTGTAAGTAAATATAGAATGCAATCAACTATATTAAGTTAAATCAGCTAATACAATTAAATATCAAGTGTCTGTATAATATGTGTTCTTTTATCAATTTTCAAGGCTTGTTTTGTTTGTTCCATGGCTGGATCAGCTAAATAGGCCAATAAGAGACTAACAGTGAGTAGTACTACAGTACAGATGGTATCAGATGATAATATGGTAATACCATGGTAGGCCTACTTTAATTCATGTGTCATGGTATTTAATAGTAATATAGGTTACTATAGTCATTACCTTTAATCTAAGGTATGTTCAAAAACACATAATACGGCGGTATTTCTTTGTGCTTTGTAGTATGAAACGTATAATGTAAATAGTGTAGGTGAGTCTTTGCAAACAGTAGTAAACAATCCAGGGCACCCCTGCAGAAAACAAACACACACACACACACCTTGCAGAAGGCGCTCTTCTTTACGTTTCACGTGGTCCCATAGGCTGCAGGGTGTCCATTAAAAAGTGATAATGTACACCTAGAAAAGGCGTCCCGTCAATTTGCCTGATGACAGTTCTAAATGATTGCGCTGGCTCAAACTCACTGATCAACTGCTGCGGTCGGGTCGCTGTGGCCACGTTGCTTGGCAACGCCTGTATACGGGAGATATTAAATAGTGCGCTCGACTTAATAAATAAAAAGCCTCACGATTTTTACTCTAAAACACATTAAAGTATTATTAATTGATTAAATATTTATTTCTTTCGTAAGTGACCGTGGTATAAGCGGGATAATGCCCTTTGAGGTGTCCATTAACAGAAATTAATGTACTCCGCTTCGCGTCGGACGGTTCACGCCTCCGCATCGTCCATTAATTTCTGTTAATGGACACCTCGTCGGGCATTATCCCTTACGTAATCACTGTTCACACCTGCTACAAACTTAACAGTTTGTTATTTTTCTCACTCAAGTTGGAGTTAGCAGTTTTGTTTGTCCATATAAATTTGGATTCACATGTGTTGAATATTTAAGGCTACTGTATGTTTAGACATTTTCTTGTTGCTAGGGTGCTTGAATTGAACTTTAGGCTGACTTACAAATAAGCTAATAAAAAATTCAACTCAGTATTTCATGTTACCACATTTACTTGGAATGAAACCATAATAAGTGGCGTAATGCAGTCGTTATCCAATTGATGTAAGAATGAAGTAAGTGTTAGGGGGTAACAGTTTAGGACCCAAGGACCAGATGTTTGAAAGAAGACCCGGAGTCAGAATTATAATAAATTGACGAAAATATTTACTGAAGATAGTTTGCAGTTTCATCAGCAGAAGTCAGCTTCGAGACTCACACAGGAGTTTGTAGGCCGCCTCGCTTACTGTTACAAAGATCACAGCAATTATACACTTCACCAAGGTCTAAGCTAGGTTGCAGTTTCTGATTGGCTAAAAAATAGATAAACATAGTAATTTTACACACATATACAGATAGACAGAAACATATCTCCATAGATTAGGCAGCTGACACTCGGACCCTGAAGTTAGGCACGCTGTGACCTTCCAGGCCGCAGATTTGGGTTGCTGGGTGTCAGCATGTCCCGAACAACAACTCAGTCAATCTTCAATAATGCCAGTGGTTCCTTAACCTGTAACCAAGAAGACTAACACACACACCGACACACAGCTTTACCCAAGGTTGGATTTGGCCAGACTCTAACTATAAATAGGAGAGTCCTCTCAAAACATCAAGATAATGCATTCTTTCTCTCATGGAGAGCAACACTTTAGTCTAACTGGAAAGTAAGGCTTTAACAAAGAATTCCCTTAAACTATTTAGGCGGTGGGCCGGACCTCGAAATTATGAATTTAATACTTACCTCACAGCTGTCTACGTTTTTTTTTGCTGAGGTCATGTAATAAAATCGTACAAGTACTATAGACATTGTTTCCAACTTTGTTGTATGCACATTTGACGCAAAATGTCCTTACAAACTCTTACTTTTTTTTAAACCGGCAAAGAAGCAGGAGTACTAATCATAACGTTAGAAAACCTCCCGTTTCCTTGACAACCAATGTAAATAATGAACACAGATTCTACGGCGGAGGCATCTTTGTCAGTGGCCAGAAAGCTGGGCCATATAGTGAAACTGACGCATAGCTTGTCTAACGGCAGATGAAGTAAAACCGTAAATCTCTGTAAAGTCCTAATCATAAATACAGTGCATGTTCACAATAACGGTTTAAATAAATAAAATAATACATGTTTTACCTCTGATATAAACATTTAGATTAAATATGCCATTCTCATTAATGGTGTTAAACACTTTAACTACATGAAATAATTACTGAGAAGTTACAACATTTTTATATTCAATAAATATAAATATTTGTTGTAGATGCAATGCTTTTGAACACTTCTCCTCTGGCATGCTGTGTTTTAATGTTTTAACTAATTGCTTATGATAATAGCAGATTGTCTGAGAAAATGGTTTCGTGCAAATAATGCACAACAAGGTCTATCTGTTTCCATTAAAAATAGAAATCAATTAAAAATACTATTTGGCCAGTGGAAAAGATTGAGAAAAAAATTTGATTTATTCATTCAAAAACAAGGCAAGGATAGGCTACTAAATTATTTGTATTAATAAAATGAGAGCATATGAATAAAGCGGAGCGGTGTGACGCTTAAATATAAGTTAAAAAACTTAAACATACGTTTAATTTATATAAGTTTAACCCCTTACTAGTCAGCCCCAATTTTGGCAAGTGATGCATACATGACATACCCCAAATAAAAAGGTAGCTGCTCAGAAGTCATTCTGAATAGACACAACCAATATATATTTAAAAATCCAACCCTTGAGAGTTTACAATTCAAGACTCAAAATTAACCAGACTGTTATTAATATTGAGATAAATAAGCTCAAACATAGAAACGAAAACAACAAATATTAAGAATATATTTATTAAATGTATAAAAATTTTATGTGAATTTAGGATTGCAACTTATAACCACAACTAAAACATGGGGATTTTTTAAAGACAATCATCCCGCACATCCTATTCTATAATAAAATCAGCTAATTGAATATTCGAAAATCGTGACTCATCCCTAATTAATATAGTGTTATTGTGTAAGTGGATGACATGACAAGCAGCAAAAGGCAGTGCAATTTGTGTGTAAGTGGGGTCAAATGTTCATAGCAAATTTCAAAATAAACCAATGTAGCAGCATCATAGTGTAAACTACCAGTGTATTTGTGCAAGAGTCAATCAGCTGCCCTTAGGTTACTGGAGGGTGGGGGTGGAAGGAAGAGGCTCTCTATGATTCCCCTATAGAAAATTAAGAGGATGGATTTTTGGGAGATGAGCCTTCCTCAACTGTGGGAGGAAATGCAGAGGTTTTTGGACTTTCTTGGCCAGGTTCTGTTGGTGGTGTCGATAGATCAAGATGGGTCATCTGTGATGTGGATACTAAGCAACTCTGTGATCTTGACCTGCTCCATCATGCTGCTGTTGATGTGATGATTGTCAACGATCACCTCTGTTGTCATTTGGGTGTGGAGAGATATGTATGATGTTGTCCTGTCCGTGTCTGTGAGTTAGATAAACAACTGAATTATATTCAGATAAATAAACACAGAAAGCGCACATTACTCATTTTAAATCACACTTTTCATCTTGACATTTGTATTAAGATGCTAACCATCTTAAACGAGCTTGCCAAGACTACTGCAGTTCTGACCACAAATAATTTTGTTAAATAACTCAAAAACAGCCATCTTTAACTAAAATATTTTTCCACCATACAGTATACCTGTTCTGTTATGTAGGTGAAGCCCAACCACTATCAATCGTGACAATCAACCATAATTGTCTTAAATAACTCCATGACTACCACTATAAAGTTGATTTGAAATCATTTCTTTGTTTTGGTTTGCACTCTTTTTAGCTGATAATTAGTCTAGCTTACTTGTAGCCTAGGTAGCTTGCTGTAACCAACCTGGGGTGCGTTTCCCGAAAGCATCGTTGGCCAACTATGGTCGCAAGTTCCGTCGTTACCAATAGAGTTCAATGGACATTGCGATGAACTTGCGACCATAGTTGGCCAACGATGCTTTCGGGAAACGCACCCCTGGACATACCGTTTACCGTTTACCCCGTGATTCTCCCTTAGTCAGACTTATTTCCTGCTGTCTTCCCGTTTAAATATTTTTCCCGTAATTATCCCGTATTTGAATACTCTTTGCTTAGTTCATTGTGTATGTACCGAATGATTATTTTGGATTAGCCTAAGCAACATACCGTTAGACCTAGCTTTACTGCTCCACTACCAACATTCTTTCGTGGCTAACGTTACTGTTTTCATCAAAAAAAACATTTTATAGCTTGCAGTCTTAAATACAACTTATATGAAAAGCATTAAGATATAAGGGTGTATAATCATTGCAAAACAAATCTTACCTTGACGTTGTCTTGCCGAGACACAACGGTCTCTCCAGGGTGGGTTGATTTGGCTTCAGACTGACGCGACGCCGGTTCAACGAATAACGTGATTGGCCAAATCAATTCAACAAGGTAACAACACGAGCGTTGATTGGATCTCACTCCGGCCAACGTTTGTGATCAGCTAGCGAAATTAAATCTATTTTTATACTTTAATGTGCAACAATTGGCGTTGGAAACAATCGGTAATCTTTTTGTGAATTATTCATACAGACAAATAAAAAAAATGAGCCAGACAGCTGCTGGGTAACTGTCAAATCAAAAACTAAACGAGATAGACGGACTTGGCCCACTGCCTAATTGGCTTGCATACACTGTTAGCAATTGATGTCATTTTTACAATACATTTTACAACAACATGTTGTATTCATGTTTTTATTGTAAATGCAAATGCATGATGGGAAATTTATGGACAGTCGTGTAATTTTATTGTAACTACACTGTAGAAGCATTATTTTACAGCCGCCGCATAGCATTGTGGGATCGCTGCTGTTTGAATTTTGAAATTGCGCGGCCACCAGAGAATACCAGAGAATCAAACATTTTTGGGAGAAGAACACATCTCAGGTATGAAACGTTAACATGAAATCTATTTTATAAGTATATGGATATATTAATACCGTTGATATGAGTGAGTGCTGCTGATTGTTTCGTTTGGTATATTTCAGTGTGTGACATTAGCTTCAGTGACGTTCGCCCCGAGTCGACTAAAAACAACCTGAACTGACCGCAGTTAAGTGGCGTCTTCTTACTCAATCCATACGGAAAAGGAACCACATGCAGGTGCAAGGTACGAGATATTCACAATTTTTCGTTTGGTATATTTCAGTGACATTATCTAGAGTAACGTTAGATCCCTATAACGTTAGCTCAACTCGCCCCGACTCGACTCGCTCACTCCCGGTATAAACAACCTGAACTGACCCTGGTGAAGTGGCGGCGTCTTACTCAATCCATAAGGAAAAGGTAAGCCCGGTAAGCTTCCTTAGCTCAGATTATTATTGCACTGATTACACGTGCTACCGGACAGGCTGTTGTAACGTTATTAGGACTTCTGTTTTGCTGTCTTGTAATCGGGGGTCTTGAAGTCGTGGTTTGCACACTAGCATAAACGTAGCTTGTAGATTTTACGGTCACTGGTATCTTCATTTAATTCTGTAAGTTAGCTATAACTGTGATAAAAGATGAATATAGCATCTGGTATGTTTAGATGTTATAACTATACTTTGTGCTTGGCCAATCAGGGTGAAAGAGCAGTCATGTAAGCTGTCTTTATCTAAAATAAACTGCGTGTGTGCAACTTAAACCAACCAGCATCGTCATTAAATATTTTTTCTAAATATTTTAAATAAGGCTTTCACTGCTTGCTTTGTCTTAAGAGAAGACCCGAGAATGTCATGAACGCTTGATTGAGATATACTTTATTGTCCCCGAAGGGAAATTTGTTTTGGACTCTGTCCATTCCATAGCTTTACAGAGACAACACAAAAAGACACTGTACAAAAAGAATGAACATTTCCTTAGCGCATCCTCTCCCAAACATTCTCTCATATACATTTAAATAGGTACGTATGTATAGTAGTAGACACATTAACGCCTTCCATTGGCACTTATAAAACTTTAAAACTGTTACTTAATTAAAAACTGGCATATTGCACACGTATAACGCGTTTCGTCAACAGTTCATGTTTAGATAATACCAGATTGTTGACAATCATACAGTGTGCTCAAACATTCTAAAACTCTAACAAAACCAGTTGAAACAATTGGATTGAACACTTCAATTGAATTTTTTTTTAATGAAAAACCTTTAAATACTTTAGCTACTATATTTATAATTTAATAAGATAGGGCCTACATTTGGACACATCGAGAGATTTATTCTGAAAGGAATTTTGCCTTTGCCTGTACTGTATCATCAGGCTGGCTATCCGACACTCTCCATATGAAAGAGGGGCGAATAATATGAAGGTAAATCAGTAGCAAAACTCGAGAGCACGTAGATGTGAACTTGAGAACTTGTACAATAAATATTCGTACTTGTACATGAACATTTACACTCACAGCTCAAATGTGAAAACCTGTAAAATAAAAATCTGAAGTTGAATGTTGAAATTTGCACTCGCAGACAATAGTCACAAACCTGTATTCTGAATCTAAAGCTGCAGACAAGTAGACACAAATGTGTAAAATGCCATTCACAGAAATACAACGACAGACACAAACTTGTAATATATATTTTGCGTTTAATCTTACATTCACATTCGCGGTACAACCTCAATTAGGCACTTGCAACTTCTCAAATTTGTCACTGCAATTTCAAATTTCGCGCCTTGACTTTTGCTACTCTTTTCGCGATATATCAGGTGCAAAACTAACTTGTGCACTTGAAACTCAGAGGCGGTGAGAGAGAAAGGGGGGTGGGAGGAGGGGGGGTCAAAGGAGCCGTTTTATTGGTTGGCACCTAGCCAATGAAATGGGACTTCGATGATGTCACGAAACCCACGTGCACTGAAACGCTATTAGACTGATATTAAAAGAAATAAACAATATTATCAAACTCAGTAAACACCATGCTAATAATGCATACTACAGAAAAGCAGATGAGCACAGAATATGAACACAACGCGTTTAATTGAGACAGTGGTATTAAAAGACCAAACTCAGGAAACACCATACAAACAAAGCACACAGAAAAGCACAGAATATGAACGCAACAATTGTACATTATCTTCCCATAGAAAACCAAGAAAACGCTTAATGAGGCTTAATGGATCAACAGTTATATATATAAAAAAACAAAACAATAACAAAAAACATAATTCGTTGCATTATTAATAAAACACAGGCAGCAAGTTTATTTGCACTGAACACACATTTGCTTTCTTTCGTCATATTCTGTGCTCATCTGCTTTTCTGTAGTATGCATTATTAGCATGGTGTTTACTGAGTAAACACAAGCAACCAAAATGGAGGCATACCAAAGTGTGGTGTGGATTTGTTTATATACTGTCTATGGTGTGGATAGGAAAACGATTGTTGATAAGTCTGCCATTGCTGAGTTGGAAGCCTGTAACATCACAGCGTACAATAAATTATGTGCTGCGTTTCAAAAAGGGCAGAAGCTGCGACTTTGCAGACCGTTGCAGACAGTTGTGTACACAGGAATCAGTGTGCAGTGCCATAGATGAAAAAAAGTGGAGAGCTAATAGACATTCCACAAAAGAATAAATAACATGTTGCCAGTGGCTGTATGTACAATCTTATGTGCATTCTGTTTATCCTCACAATCTAATTGTGTTGAAAGTGTTGTTGTTGAGCCATTATGTTTGGCTCAGTTTCTCACAGTTTGTTGAATGTGTTGAATGTATTGAATGTCATTTCAAAGTACAGAATTTCTGTTTAGTTTATGGCTAGGTTTCACCATTGTGCCAAATTGTATTTAATTTAGAATGTTTCATTCAGACATTATATTTTGCACAGTGCTTTATTCTTGCATGCCCAGTTGTGCATTTTTTGCATAATGCACTATTTTCTTTTACGGTTTTATGGAAATCTTCCTGTGCGTATAATAAAAAAAATATTAGACCCAATCACTGCAGTTGTTTTATGTTGTATATAGTTCTTGCGGGGTGATATGTTAGTGAGGTGTTAACATGTTTTTCATTTTAAAAAGAATGGTCCTCATCACTAGTAGTTCCTGCGGGATGACAAGGTAACGCTTGAGTAATTAGTGAGGAGTTAACATGTTTTTCACAAGTAATATAATAAGGTATTTAATTTTATATTTGACATACTGTACAGGCATACATTTCTGTGAGGCACTAGTGATATTATTACAAATCTGTTAGATCTTCAATCTGGAAGATGTGGTTTTGTGCTTAATGCAACATAAATGCAGCCAATGTCTTCATTAAAGGGATACTCCACTTTAAAATTAAAATTCTGTCATCATATACACTCACCCTTATGTTGTTTCAAACCTGTATGAATTTCTTTCTTCTGCTGAACAGAAAGGAAGATATTTAGAAGAATATCAGTAACCAGACAGTTTCTGGTCTCATTGACTTCCATAGTAGGAAAAAAATATACTATGGAAGTCAATGAGACCAGAAACTGTCTGGTTACTGATATTCTTCTAAATATCTTCCTTTCTGTTCAGCAGAAGAAAGAAATTCATACAGGTTTGAAACAACATGAGGGTGATGATGACAGAATTTTAATTTTAAAGTGGAGTATCCCTTTAAGGATGCAAATTGTTTTCGACCAGAACATCAATGTTTATATTCCTATCCTAAAGAGAAGTCCTCCTCAGGCTACTGTAACTTAAAGGTAGGTCTTCAGAGTCTGAGACACATTGAACTGACACTCAATAGAGCTCATAATAGTGAACTAATCCAATCATGAGCGTGTCTGCATCACTTCCTAATTATTAAAAAATGTAAACAAATTATCATTTTTAGTATTATTCTATGTTTAAGTTTGAAATAAACAGAGAACATACGTCCATTCTTTGGTAACAGTAGTCACAATCTCAACATGTAGCTAACGTATTTGGGGGGATATAATATTCAAAAAACTGGTTTCCACAACAAACCCATTTGAGGCACAATCTTCTGAAATGTTATGACCATGTTAAGAGTAAAAAAAGAAAATTGTTCACTTTTTAGACATGTTACTTTTGTGATAATTAATTTGTTATTCTTTATTAATTGGTCATAGTTCACAAGTAGCCTAGTTCTCAATGTGGATATATGTATTTAGTAATAATCAAATACCTAATAAGTAACTACTAAATTTGCTATTACTTACTGCTTAGTTAATCTTGCTTCCATATATAGTTAATAGTATTTAGTTAGTTTAGTTTGGTTAAAAATGTTATAGTACTACCTATTACTTCCTGCATAGCTACTTGTTAACAACGGACCATTATTCTAAAGTGTTACCCAATATAGGTTCAAAACACTGTTATTTTTAGTGTATAGGGCTATGCTGTCAGGGCAGAAGTACGAGTATTTGTGTGTACTTTCATGAAAAGTGTGGTTCTACCACATGTACATTTACTTACGTTTTCATACACACTAAAACATACTGATATTGACAGCACTAAAACTAAATTATTTACGTATTGGCAGCTTTACAGACCTACAAATGTGTACAAATTCGTATTTATGAATATTAAATTTGTGGTATTAATGTTTTGATTCTATTGTATTCAGTTGCCATCTCAATGACATTATGTTTTCATAGTGTGCTCATAGTCTTCAGGCCGATTCGAGAATGCGCAAGAAAAGAACAGGAGGAATTTATCGCACAAACCAATCATATCCAATCATAACCAATCATATCCAAAACATAGACCGATGGAGGCATTTCCTCTCACATGACTTTTCCCCATTCATCCCAATTACCCCCCACTAAACCAACCGCACGCATTTAGGGCTGTTAAAACTCAATGGACTCAGGGGAGGCAAGAAAGACGCTGACTCCCGCTGTAACTTTACCTGCTAGTGTCACTATTTGATACTGTTACTTTAGAAAAAACAGAAACTTTTAAACTTTTTATGTCACATTTTGCAATATTTGCGTTGTTTTATTTTTGTAATATCGGTTATTTTATCATCCATTTTTTTTGAGAAAACACTGCCTCCCTTGCCTCCTCGGAGGAAACGCGCCTGCTATTTATGAATCAAATATATTGAGGAACATTTGCATATTCATAACTCTTCACTACTGTAGATAAATGTGTCATGAAATTCCTTCTTCAATAAAAGTGTTAAAAAAAAAAAAAACAATGTCGGAGCCGATAGCCTCATGGGCAGCAATCCGACATACTATAGAGCGGTTCCGCTTCGGGCTACCTGAGTTTGAGTCCTGATTCGCGAACCTTTTCCGACCCTGCTGCCCCCCTCCCACTTTGCTTCCTGTCCTCTCTCCAACTATACTATCCAAATAAAGGCAAAAAACACCAAAAATAAATCGCAATAAATAAATAAAACCAATGTCCACATGATGATGTCTCTATGAGTCTGGTTCCCATTTAATGATGACAGACTTTACAAGAATGCAGTACTATCCATTGCAGTGCAACATGGTTATATATCAGAAGTGAAAACAGAATTCTTCACCCAACATATACATGCCTAATTCCACATACTTGATTACACAGGCCCTTATCACATGATTACTTTACTACCCTTGTGCATTTGTCCCACCACAAACAGTATATTGCCCTCTAGTGGGAGTAGCAAAAAATGTTAATACAAAAAATCTCTTCCATGTTGTTGTTTCATCTAAATATTTGCCTTGTTAACATGTACTTTTTTATGCAATTTTTAAATTTTGTATTAATGCACCGTATTGATACTTCAGAGATACAAGGGAAGATTTTAAGTGCTTTTGTACTTTTTAGAGATCTTTGTATGCATTGTATGTAACGAGCAATTCAGAGATTCGTCACAATATCTTGTTTCAAAAGAGGGTAAGTAAATGATGACAGAATGTACATTTCTGTCTGTTAACCAATGTGTTATCTGAGGTATAGAGGTATAGATGAATTCAGAATTGTGTTCCAGTGTGAAACAGAGGCTCATTTCAAACTGTGGTCTATGAATCAGAGACCTACACATGACTCATTTTCATCTGTCATTGGGTGTATTTATCTAAACTCTTGATAGCTTGCTCTTTTGCGTATTGGCTCCATTCATATGAAATGTCATCCCACCTGTGGAACGTTTTCCCAGTGCGTTTTTCCAGATCTTTCTGAAATCTGCACACAAACCACTTCCAGTATGGCAGCTCAGAGAAGTCAGGGGTGATGCTCCACTCTGCATAAACATTTCCTGCTTTTCTGTATTCTCTACATGGAATCCACTGACCTGTATAGAACATTTTACCAGTTCTCACTAATGTTGTGCAAAAATCTGCACTGAGACATTCTGTTCCCTCATAACAGCATCCAGTGAGACCATTTACTCGATGGAAAGGAACACTGTGATCTCCAGTATGGTTTTCTACAGTGTTGGTGCAAGTGGCTGCACAGAACGGACACTGAACCCAGCAGCACTGACTGAGATGATCAATCAGAATCTCATCTGGTCTGTCCTTGTGTTCCAGATTTTCTGGAAATGTCTCTGTGCGGAATTTATTTTGTATTTCAGATGATACTGAACCAAGTTCTTCGTGTATCACATCTTCTAGGACGTTGAAATCATCAACACCATCATGACTTACTCCACTGAGGTCCTTTACAGAGAATATCAGCACATCTGAGAGCTGCAGTGTGAAATAATCTAACCACTTCTGAACATCTCCGCTGGTCATGTTAACCAGTCTAGTTGCTCTGTGAGCCGCTGCCATGATCTTCTGCTGCAGGAGTTTAATGTTATCCTTCATCTTGGGCCGAACACTGACTCTGAAGTTATCAGTTATGTACCGATTGACTTCATCTCTGATGAAACTCTTAAAGTGATCTCTGGGACTGTCAAAGTATTTAATGTATTTGTCAAAATCCTCCTCTTCTGCCAGTGTTTTGAGGATGTGTTTCTCTAGTTTAGATCTGTTTCCATTTAGCGATTCACAGTTTGTTTTAATTTCATCAGTCAAATCTCTGGCAGTATCTTTGTAGACACTCTTTTGAATGGGCTCTTTCAGTTTCTGACAGATGATCTCTGCAAAAATGGCAGCTGATGTTGCACCTTGACAGTATTTCTGGAAAATACTGTAGTACTCTTTGCTCTTCTTTTCAAAGTAGAAAACAGGATCGTTGGCTTCCCTGAACTTTCTGTGCTGGTCAGTAATTAACTTGTTTTCTCTCTTACAGATGGACATAACCAAAACCATGTAAAATTCCTTTGTGAACACATACTTTACAGTATCTTCTTCATAAAACATTAATCTTGCCTTGATGTGATCTGCAAGTTCTTGAATGTAGCTTTTGTTGTAGCCCATCTTTGAAATGTTATATGACGTGATCATTTTATCTACATGCTGAGCAATGTCATTGACTAAGTTTTTTATTTGTGTTTCATCTTCCTTAGACAGAGTGTAACTTGATTTCTCTTTGTCTGTTTTGATGTCATTTTTAGCATGTCCTGTAAATCCACTGGATTTCTTTAATTGTACATAATCTGAATAACTCAGCACAGAGAAAACATCCCTGCTCTCTGTCCAGATGTCTACAGGTGCACTTTCATGGATATCACTGAGGAGTTGCTTCATGTCTCTTAATACATTAATGTCTTTGATTGGAAGAGTTTCTCTGGTAATCTTCTTAACACATTTTTTTCCAAAAGGAATCAAACTCTTTTTTCAGGTTTGTTTCATCATTTGCTTTGTCTTTGAGTTTTATTGCAAGTTCTTTGCTCTTTTCCAAGAGAGTATTTTCATGGCGTGTTTTCTGAGCGTCAATCTTTTTCTTCATATCTCGCTGCTGAAGAATCTCATTTAATTTCCTCATTGTTTCTCTCACAGTGTTCTCCTGAAGGTCTTGGATTTTTATATCAAATGATGCTTTCCACTGTATAAGTGTATCTTTATCTTTGTCTTTCTCAAAGAATTCTGACATTGATTTTTCTACTTCTCCACTTTTCACTTTTAGTTTTCCTTTAAGATTGCTTTCGGACACCTCATCAATGGTTTCATTTTCTATGTTGTTGTAGAGTTTGTTCTCTATTTCCAGCATGGCACTGCGAAGACTCCAAGACCACTTGCTGTATTCTGTCTCCAGTTTTCGGTATGTTGCGATTTCTAGAGCATTTTTGAAGCTGAATACAAATCGTTCATTCAATAAAGCCTCCCAGAGATCATTGATACGAACTTTTAGTTGTGTCAGCTCTAACCCATCTGATTTTGAGACATGTTCAAAAAACGTTGTCTTTAGCTCTTGGATGTTTTCACAGTATGATGGGTTTGGTGGTGCCATCGGTGGGCTGCCTTCCCAGAGTTGTGCAAAATATTTCACATCCTTCTGTATATCAAAAGTAATCACATCACTGAAACATTCTGCATCACAGACTTCATCTTTAGCAGCGAGTTTGGTCATCTCATCCAGCGTCTCCTGTAGCCGCCTCCTTCCCTCCATGTTCTTCTCTCCAGCTGTGATGTCTGAGACGTTCTGATGCACAAACATACAGCTGGGATTCAGTTTGACCTTCTTCATCCTCATGAAGGCCTGAACAACGATCTGAAGAATGTCCTGCAGCTCGGATGGGCTTTCTCCAAAGATATTGATCAGTGTCATATTACCAAGACCAACAACAAATGTGGCCATTTCGTTGTCCTGATGTCTTGTTGACCTTCCAGACAGTTCAAGTGCATGAAGCCCCTCAGTATCAACAACCAGAATATAGTCAAACTTCAGCTCTTCTTTCATCTTCATCTCCTCTGACACTCTGATCAGCTGCATGAAAGCTCCTCTGGTGCACCTGCCAGCGCTGACGGCAAACTGCAGTCCAAACATGGCGTTCAGCATAGTGGATTTCCCTGAGCTCTGAATCCCTAAAACTGACAGCACAAAGACTCTCTTGTCTCCCAGTTTCTTGATGAGTTCATGTAGAACAGCAGTAACCCAGACCACAGGAACATGAGCAGCATCTCCATCCATCAGCTCCAGAGGAAATCCAGAGATCATCATGTCTGCGGCAAGACTCGGGAGAGAAGAGAAATTACATGGTAGTCCTTCCTTGTTCTTATTCACTGATTGACATGATTCATAGATCTGACCGATTTCCCTCAGGATGTGCTCCAATCCAAAGGTTGCAGCTTGAAGTTCTTCTGATATCCTATCAAGTTCTGTGTGTTCATCTGTTAAATTTGTTGCCATCTGTTGCTCAGGTATGTCATTTTTCCCTTTTAGTTTTAAGACTTTTGACCATTTTTCATTATACTTGTAATGTAGAGCAGAAAGGTCAGCTGAGGTATATTCATCCAGGAGGATTGCGAGCCATTTCAGAAAAAATGTCTTCTCATTTGGAGATTGTGAATTAATTTTTGTAATAAACAAATTCATGAACTCACCAATGTTCAGCACATGCTGCTGTTCACGGATTTTCTTCATTTCTTGTTTCTGTTTTATTTCCACGTCTATTTCATTCCCCTGAGATCGATGTAGTTCTTTGTTTTTTTCACACCACTGATGCCACAGTTTCCCCTGACAGGGCAGAAATAATTCTTTGATTTCTGTCAGACCTTTTTTCTCCAGTAAACCCATCATCTGCTGGGCTGCTTCTTTCCCTGTTCTGCAGTCATTGTCATAATCCTCATCTACTCTGATACTTGAGTGTTTGGACACATCTTCAAGTCTGAAAATAGAAGATGATTGAGATGAAAAAAATGAGAGACATTTATTTATAGCTTGAATGAGTTCTTCAGATACATCTGACTGATTTCTCTTATTTAGTCCAATTTTGTATTTTCCTTTCCTCATTTCAGTTACTCTAGATTCGTCTTCAGTAAAAAGACAAATGAGTGGCTTTCTGTCCTTGTACAGCTTTTGGATCTGTACTCCACTCTTGTCATTCTGGTCAAGTCGTGGTAGGATAACAACATTGACCGAGGACATTTCAAAGAGGATCTGCAGCTGTTTCTCGTTGGCTCCTGCATCACCGTGAAGGTTGCAAAATGCAACACACTGAGTAAATTTATCTGTGTCTTTCCCAGAAGGGCAGTACCAGGCGATCTCCACCACTCCATCCATCAGTACTCTGGTGTTGCTGCTGCCTGTGCAGTTCCTATGGAAGAATGTGTTGTGTTTCTCATTAATCAGACTGTTCATCAGCTGAGATTTGGATAAGGACAATGAGTCAAACCTGAAGAAAGACACCATAGGTGTTTCTGCCTTCCAGACTGGCTGGATTTTACTGATGATTTCATTGTTGGTATCTTTCATCTTCCAGCTCTTGTTGATTTGTCTGAATGTCCAGAGAGGAAACTCAATCTCTTGTGTGAATGGATCAGGAACAAGCAGAGGCAGAGCGTACTGACACTGAGACAGTTTAGTCACCATCAACTGCTTTAGGAAACTATCAGCATAATAAATCGCGGCCATCTGAACATCCATTGGGTGAATAGCATCTCTTTTGTTTGTTTCTGCTGGACACAAAGATATTTCTCTGAAAATATCGGCATCACCCTCATCTTCAATTAAGTCATTGTTTATTTGTTGTCTGTCGTCCTGTGAATCAATAGTTTTAATGTATCTTGCTCTGTAGTTCATCATCAGCAGTTTTTGTAGGAAAGTCTGAATGAGGTCCTCCTCTGCACAAGACTCATAAGACTGTAATGAATGCCGTGTTAGTTGAAGAACATCTGCAGCTCTTAGTTTACAGTTATCCCTATTATCAAGACAGAGTCTTTGAAAAAGATGCTCTATTTTTTCCCTGATTCCATTTCCTTTGCTTGGGTTCAGTCTTGCACCATCTTCTGAACGACTTTCCAATTTTGCCTAAGAAACAAAACAGCACAAATAAAGAAAGTTTGCTGTGGATTAGGGTATTAACTTACTTTGTAATAATGACGTTTTCTTGTGTAAAGGGATCTAAAATAAAATAATAAGCCTGAGGGATTTCTAAATTCTTGTTCCTCTTCTATTTTTGCACTTCACTCAACACGTACCCCAAGTCTCTCTCTTGTTTCTGTTGTTGTAGTTGATTCAAGGCTCTCTTCAGTTCTTGTGGGTTGATCTTTTGACAGAAAAAATTAGAGAATATTATGGAAAAAAAATCAATGAATAAACAAAAATATAACATGTATTTTAGGCTGTAGCTCATTCTGCATAGAGATAGTTCACCCAAAAAATGACATCATTTACTTACACTCATGTTGTTCCAAATCTGTATAACTGTCTTTCTTCTGTAGAACACAAAAAGTGAATTTTGAAAAATCTATTTTTTATTTTATTTATTTTTTATTTATTTTTTTTCCTTACGATGAAAGCCAGTTGGTTCCAATGTTGCTCTGGACCCTAATGTCTGTTAAAATATCTTATGTTGTATTTCTTAGAAGAAAGACAGTATCAACATAAGGGTGAGTAAATGTATAAAGTAAAGTGTATCTTTCAATTCCTAAGGAATGGATCTGATGAAAAGGACAGAAACAACTCCGTTGTTACGAACTGCTCCGAGACAGGGCAGGTTGAGGATCCAAATACAGTTCGAGTAATCGAGTAATCCAAAATCCAGGCAAGGTTCATACACAAGCAGGCAGTCCATAAAAACAAACAAATCCAGAGGCTAAGACAGGAACGGGAAAACCAGGACAGATAACAAGAACCAGGAACATAGGCAACAGTGTAAACACTCAGAAATGCAGTGTAACAACGTACAAAACTTCGCAGTGAGTGATGGGGTGAACCAGGCTTATATGGGGTGAGCTAAACAAGATAATGAGACACAGGTGAATGTGATGTGTGCTGATGAGTCCAGGCAGAAAATTATGGGAGATGTAGTGAAACATGATAGTCTGATGTGGAGTGCCCTCAGGTGGCTCTCAAGGGCATTCCAGCTGATGACCGTTACATAGCCCCCCCTCAAAGGAGCGGCTTCCAGATGCTCCTAAAATTCTCCAGGAGAGAGGTGGAGCGGAGGCGGACCCGGGAGCGGGATGGAGGGCCAGGCCCATGGAGCGGAAGAGGACCTGGAGACTGCAGCAGGATGGAAGGCCAGAGCGGAGCAGGCTGTGCAGTCGACCAGGGTGGAGCAGGCTGTGTAGTCAACCCCGGCCATCTGTGATGAGGGCTCAGGTTCAGGTGTGGCGGCGGCCATCACTGTTGAGGGTGCAGGTTCAGGCGTGGCGGCGGCCATCTCTGCTGAGGGCTCAGGTTCAGCCGTGGCGACGGCCATCACTGTTGAGGGCTTAGGTTCAGGTGTGGCGGTGGCCATCACTGTTGAGGGTGCAGGTTCAGGCGTGGCGACGGCCATCACTGTTGAGGGCTCAGGTTCAGGCGTGGCGGCGTGCAGTCGACCAGGGCGGAGCAGGCTGTGTAGGCGGTGTTCGGCTCAGGAACAGACACTGGCTCGGGGACAGACACCGGCTCAAGAACAGGCACCTGTGGCCATAATGGCCAGTGTTGCAGTCACTGAGGGCTCAGGCTTAGCGGCAGCCATATCTGCTGAGGTCTCAGGCGGCGTGGCGATGGCCATCTGTGATGAGGGCTCAGGTTCAGGTGTGGCGGCGGCCATCACTGTTGAGGGCTCAGGTTCAGGTGTGGCGGCGGCCATCTCTGCTGAGGGCTCAGGTTCAGGCGTGGCGGCGGCCATCACTGTTGAGGGCTCAGGTTCAGGTGTGGCGGCGGCCATCACTGTTGAGGGCTCAGGTTCAGGCGTGGCGACGGCCATCTGTGATGAGGGCTCAGGTTCAGGTGTGGCGGCGGCCATCACTGTTGAGGGCTCAGGTTCAGGCGTGGCGGCGGCCATCACTGTTGAGGGCTCAGGTTCAGGTGTGGCGGCGGCCATCACTGTTGAGGGCTCAGGTTCAGGCGTGGCGACGGCCATCACTGTTGAGGGCTCAGGTTCAGGTGTGGTGGCGGCCATCTCTGCTGAGGGCTCAGGTTCAGGCGTGGTGGCGGCCATTTCTGCTGAGGGCTCAGGTTCAGGCGTGGCGCCTGCCATCACTGTTGAGGGCTCAGGTTCAGGTGTGGCGGCGGCCATCACTGTTGAGGGCTCAGGTTCAGGCGTGGCGACGGCCATCTGTGATGAGGGCTCAGGTTCAGGTGTGGCGGCGGCCATCACTGTTGAGGGCTCAGGTTCAGGCGTGGCGACGGCCATCACTGTTGAGGGCTCAGGTTCAGGTGTGGCGGCGGCCATCTCTGCTGAGGGCTCAGGTTCAGGCGTGGCGGCGGCCATCATTGTTGAGGGCTCAGGTTCAGGTGTGGCGGCGGCCATCTCTGCTGAGGGCTCAGGTTCAGGCGTGGCGCCGGCCATCTCTGCTGAGGGCTCAGGTTCAGGCGTGGTGGCGGACATTTCTGCTGAGGGCTCAGGTTCAGGCGTGGCGCCTGCCATCACTGTTGAGGGCTCAGGTTCAGGTGTGGCGGCGGCCATCTCTGCTGAGGGCTCAGGTTCAGGCGTGGCGGCGGCCATCACTGTTGCGGGCTCAGGTTCAGGCGTGGCGGCGGCCATCTCTGCTGAGGGCTCAGGTTCAGGCGTGGCGCCGGCCATCTCTGCTGAGGGCTCAGGTTCAGGCGTGGTGGCGGCCATCACTGTTGAGGGGTTAGGTTCAGGGGTAGAGGCAGCCATCTGGTGACACAGGCGTGGAGACACAGGCGTGGAGTCGGTCATCTTGTCCGGAGACACTGGCGTGGCTGACCTGACGTGAAGAGCCTCTGGCTCGGCAGGCATGACGTGAAGAGTCCTTGGCCCTGCAGGCATGACGTGAACAAGCTCAGGCTTGGCAGGCATGACGTGAACAAGCTCAGGCTCGGCAGGACTGACGTGAAGAAGCTCAGGCTCGGTAGGACTGACGTGAAGAAGCTCAGGCTCAGTATGGCGGGACGAGGCTCTGGTGTGACTGCGCTGGTGAGCGGTTTTAGCACTGGAGTTGCCAACTAGAGTGGGCATGACGTGAAGTGGCTCAGGCTTAGAGAATACCGTGGCTTGCAAGGCTCCTCATCCGTAAAGCCCACAGTAAATTATTAGCCGCACAGCAAAAAGGGCAAGGTCAATATATTGAGCTGGAGTCCAGTGAGGGGTATTGTCAGGCAGGAGGTAGTTAAGAAGCTCAATAAGTCCATGGTGAAAAATGTCCTTTAAGACAGCATCATTAAAGTCCACCCCATGGCAAAGCTCACAAAACTCTTTAACATAATCCTCAATCGGACAGTTACCTTGGCCGAGGCGGAAGAGACAAACTGCTGGATCCATGTTGGGCAAAGTTTTCTGTTACAAACTGCTCTGAGACAAGCAGGTTGAGGATCCAAATACAGTTTATTAGAGTAATCCAAAATCCAGTCATACACAGGCAGGCAGTCCATACAAACAAACAAATCCAGAGGGTAAGACAGGAACGGGAAAACCAGGACACAGGCTAGTGATGTTACGTATGACACTGAAGCTTCGATGTGCGTATCTCACATGTGACACAATTTCTAGTGAAGCCCCATTTCGAGGTGTGTATTGGTTTACTAGAGTCACATGATCGACGACAAATGAAGCCCAATCACGTGGAGAACAATCACGTGCGCGTTTCGCTTTGGGTGTCAGAAGGCTCAAAGCCCAGATCTTATTTAACGAGTCATTGTTGGCTCAGTCTGGTTGATGGGTTTGTGAGGAGAGAAAATTAATTTATTTAATGAACAAATAAAACACAAACATGCAAGGCTTTTATTTGTACACATGTGCTGTGGTTGCTTCATCTGCCAGAGCTTCTAACACAGGCTTCTTGGCTGCTTTATTTTGGCACTGTTCTCGACACTCTCGAAGCTTTGAATCTTTTCCCGGAACAGTCAGGGGAAAGCCTCAGTGATTCATGAGGCTTCATTTCCCCATCCCTAACACAGGCAGATAATAACAAGAACAAGGAACATAGACAACAGTGGAAACACTCAGAAATGCAGCGTAACAACATACAAAACTTTGCAGTGAGTGATGGGGTGAACCAGGCTTATATGGGGTGAGCTAAACAAGATAATGAGACACAGGTTAATGTGATAATGAGTGTTGATGAGTCCAGGCAGAGAATTATGGGAGATGTAGTTTGTGAGTGAAACATGATAGTCTGATGTGGAGTGCCCTCAGGTGGTTCTCAAGGACTCCAGCTGATGACCGTTACATCTGTTAACTTTTCAATGCTGAATTTTTCAGCAGGGCAAGCAGCTCTTTTTAATGGAGATCTCTATTGGTAGATGCTTACGTGGAGAACAGAAGAAACATTAGCAAGATACTCACAATGCCTCCCTAAAGTGGCCTGACATCGACACAACAACATGGCAAATGATATCACTTAACCGCACTACTTGATGTAATATAATTTAGAATGAATGTTAAGTTTTCCAATCAAGGCGCAGCTCTGAGTCTGCCCGACATGTGCTATACATTTCAAAGCGCAAAGCACATTACAAAACACAAAGTCCACTCCAAAGGGAGTTACACTGTGTCCTAGGTAACTAGAAGTGACCTGACGCCTCAACACGCGATGAAATATAAATTCTCAATTAATCAGAAAAGATTGACGCAACGGTGATATACAACGATTTTATTATAGAAACAGTTGTATTTATGTGACATCACGGCTGGAACAACAACGTAAAAAATCTGCTTTACACAATTTGTAAACAATTTGCTTTATTTTTTGTAAAAATAATTGAATGTGAGTTTGAGTATCATTTTGCGTGACCTTTATAGACTTACTTAAAGTGACAATTCACCTCAGATCTTGTAAATACATTTTCAAGAACGTTCAAACTTTGAACTTCTATGACAGATTATTCATAATAACTTAATTATGTACTCATCTATTTTGTTGCAAGTGCAGTACGCTCACAGAGAGAGCCCACCCACACACTCTTCTGATTTGCTGTGATTTTTGATTGATTTTGTTGTGTCTGATGTCGCTGGAATCTTATTGAATTGCTCTGTTCACTTAGCAATCTTATTGAAGCACTGTTTATGAAATTAAACTGAAATACCACGATTATAGTCTTACATTTTTTTTCGGAACATACATGTTAAAATATTCCTCATTTAAATAATTCCCGGTCAAGGCATGTGGTGTGTTGTCACCATGTCCAAGAGATACTGCTTTCCACCCCAGATCTAAGGCAGTCATGGTAATGCCAAGTACACACTACACAATATCTTTTGTGGAAATTGCAGACAAATGTCTGAAATCGGTGGCAAATTGGTCCAAATTCATGCGAGTGGCAATAGTGTAGTGTGTATTTTTGCAAATCAGTGCACAGACAACTTGGATTACAAGCTTCTTGCAGGCTACCATTTTTAACAGGAAGAAATCCAGTCTCGTGCAAGAACTCATGTGATCTTATGCTATTTCCTGTATCACTTCTCACATTATGAAATGTGGTTTTTGAGTTTTCTCCAAACTGAGAAAACCAGTTTTTTGAACATTCAAGCATGAAAATCTTGCAGACCTCAAAAACAAAAGCAAGACTTTAACAAAACAACCCATGTATACCAACATATTTGAGTCTATAATAGTATAATTGGTCAATTATGAATGGAAGTGTTAAAAATCAGGGGTAAATAAACATGTCAGAGATCACAAAACCAAATCTGTGTTCTTACCACTTTGATATGTCCTGTCTTGCACATCTTCTCTCTTTCTTAACGCAGTGTTGTACATCTCTCTAGTGTAGCACTGCTGGTTATTCTCAATAAACAGATGCTCAACTCTGCTCATCAGGTCTCTCATCTCTGACTGTTTGGTCATGTTCTTGCTGCAGGTATGATATCTTCCACCACATTTCTTCAGCAGCTGCTCCAGAGCAGAGTTTTTCTTCAGATCATCTATTATAGAGTCAGACTCTTCTTCACTCTCATAGGTGAAGAGAATCATCACAAACTGAAGAACTCGGTCACCAAATACTCTCTGAAGCCACTCAATACCCATCTTATCAGCATCTGTTAGCTGACCCAGTCGCACAACAAAGATGAAGGAGATTATTTTATTTTCACTCACTAGTTGACCAGTGAGGGGATCCAGGTCAAGTGCAGTCTCATGTAAGCCAATCATGTTGATCACTGAGACACGACGTCCTGATATCTTCGTCTGCAAAGGAACGGTCCAGGATATTTCTACATTTCCAATATCTGCTTGTATTTCTCCAAGTAGAATATTGTCATGTTGAAACTGGACTGCTGCAGAGCTTCCAAATAACACAATTGTCAGATTGTGATCTAGAATAAACACAGAAGAACTTTTCTCAGATTCATTAATATGCTGCAACATACACTGTAAAACCTAACTAATGTTTTCTAGTTGACTTTTCTTAAATGTCTTTTGGCATACTATACTTTTGTTACTCAGAAAACCCAAGTTAAAATAAATTGATTTGTTTGAATTAATTCAGTTGAAAATTCATTTTGTCGGGAAAAAAAAAGATAGTTTGGATGGGATCTTAATAAATGTTTTACTCATTTCCCCCTCTTCTGCAGTTATCCTTCTCTTAAGTTGCATTCACTCATCTTGAATGTTGTTAAAGCAACACTAAGGAACTTTTCCTCTTCGGTCTTCCTACAGGTTGGAAGCGTAATTGTCCATTACCGCTGTCGTAAATCATCAGGTAGAGTATGTTGCATGATTTCATGAAAGTATGATGTATTGCGACATCAGAAACGAAGAAAAACTAAATAATGACTGTGGCGAGCAGGACGAGGCCGAGGGCCGTGGGAGGGGCGCGAGGCCGGTGGCGTGATCAGTGATGAGCTACACCTGCGAGACGCACCGGTCTCGGATCTCTCACGGAGGAGCGGAAGCATAAAGGAGGAGCGACGACAGTGAAGAGCGAGAGAGGACAGGCCTGATTTTTATTTGGATGTGTTGTTCCTGTTTTGTGTGTTGCCAATGTAACAAGGTATGATGTTATGGGAAGAAGGAGGCGGGAACCGGCGAACACTTAAAGATTTTAATAAATAAATAATCAAATACAAAAATGAAAGTAAAAGCCAGCAGCCCCTCACGGACGACTGCTGGCAACACACAAAACAGGAACAACACATCCAAATAAAAATCAGGCCTGTCCTCTCTCGCTCTTCACTGTCGTCGCTCCTCCTTTATGCTTCCGCTCCTCCGTGAGAGATCCGAGACCGGTGCGTCTCGCAGGTGTAGCTCATCACTGATCACGCCACCGGCCTCGCGCCCCTCCCACGGCCCTCGGCCTCGTCCTGCTCGCCACAATGACTATTGTAACGCTTGACGTAAAGCAAGTCAAATTTGTAGTTTTCTTATGTCTCATTCGAACTACAGAAACGCGACCCGGTTTGGCAAACTTGCATAGAGTGGTTATAGCAGATATAGGGCTGCAAAGCGAATCCAGAAGTGCCTTTCACCCTGTTACGACTTGATGAACCACTGAAACGATTTTGGTAAAAAATGTTCCTTAGTGTTGCTTTAAGTGTCAATACAACAGAAAATGTTGAGAAAACATCACATAAGTTCATAAATTGTTTTTTAACAAAGTTCGGGAGGAGCACGTTCAGTTAATCAACTCAAATAACGTGATAGGAGGTATATATACAGCAGACTAACCTCTGTCCCACAACAGTTTTCCAGCATCCCTCCCCCATCCCATCTCCTTAATTCTAACTATTCCTATTCCAACCTGGGATGGGGGCGGGAAAATTGGGCCAAATTCCAAGCTCGGAGCCCTCCCCTCGGACAGCACGCCAAATACGCATAACCTTTAAAGGGGCCATGACATGAGAAACCAAATTTGCCTTGATCTTTTGGTATATAAGAGGTCTTTGTACCATTAAAACTTCCTGCAAGTTTCATAGCTTAAGACGTCCTCCCCATTATAAACGAAGCATTTATATAATCAAGCTCTAATTACAGCTCGTTGGGGATCCATGGTAAGAAGTGACGTCACGGTACGAAGTGACATACCAGTCGTTTGCATATGACCACCTCCAGCGCAAGACAACTATGCCTCATTTCGCATCATCGCATCATTGTCAGTCACGCCCACGGGTGTTCAGTGGATGTGCAGCGAGTGGGTCTGTTTACAAGAAGATTGCGATGCCACGCAGATGTGCTGTTCCTGGCTGTGGACAAACAAATGTTTGAATACGCTGCCGAACGATCCAGACGTCAGGGAAAAATGGATGCAGTTTATTTTTTGCAGACGTCCCAGTCACGGCAGTGTTAATTTAATCGTGTGTTCTCTACACTTCAAGGATGACTGTTTTGAGAACAAATCGCAGTATGATGCTGGCTTTGCCAGAAAACTTTTGCTTAAAGATCAGACCGTGCCGACTGATCTGGGCCCAACAACGACGCCGCAAACTGTAAGTAATGTATTTCATCTTAAAACTACTTTTAGCCAATGACGTTAGCCAATCATAACAGTGGGCGTTAACACTGAACTCTTAACCCTTTCGCACGTACGATCACACCGGTGTGATTAGAACAGACAGTGCATCGCGTGACCAACTGCTAAATTCAAATGTGCTTTCGTGCGTTGGCTGGCGCTGAGCCAGAGACAGGCGCGCTCAGAGCTGTCATATATCACAACCTTTCAGTGTTTTCAACCACATAATGTTTATTTTAGGTTTCAGACATATAAATTCACATAAGTACTAAAAAAACAATACATTTAGAGTTTGTAAAATACACACTGATGTCTATGGAAGAGGCAATAATAATCGTGTTGTAAATTCAACAGATCCGATTCTCTGAACTGCGTCTGCGGCACAAACTAAGATGGCGGCGCCCATCACGCATACAGCTCAACTAACGAGATCATTATAAAGGTGTTTAAACAACAAAACACTTCCACTTGCATATATTTGACAATCTGAATATCAGATATTTCATGCCATAGCTAACAAATTAGTGAATATTTTTAATAAAAAAGGAAAAATGACATACGAGCAGATCATCATTCATTCAGCGCTGTTGTTGCTGTGGTGTGTCACGTGACAAGCAATGACGCATCACCATGGAAACCATAAAGTGACACGTTCTAAATAACGGTCGCCTTTAAAAACTCAAGCTGGGGGGTTCAGCCAGAATATTTTAAACTTACGTGTGAAAGGGTTAAGGGGAAACACCCCCAAAACAGACTGTTTGAATCAGAGGATGAGAAACAGGGTGGGAAAAGGTCATAAATCACTCAAATTGTAAAGTTTTTTGTCCAAAAAACTATAGTAATACTATAATTGCACCCAAGGGAACATAATAAAACAAAAACCATGTCATGACCCCTTTAATCTGTCTCAGTGATATTCAAATGGCAAACCGCCGTCCATGTCCGGACCCATATTTTAGAAAGCGATGGTGCATTAACCTTTCCGCCACTCAATGTTGATGTTGATGTAATGTTGCCAGATTCACGTTCATCTGTTTAGGATAAAACTTTTCCATTGAAATGGGCTGGAAAAATCTGATTTTGTTTGTTTTCTTCTCCATTCTGCTGAGCAATGGATTGAAGTCAGATAGTTCAGATGATTCGCTCATCAGATTTGGAGTTTGCTCCTTGTTTCTACAGGCTGTTCATTATCCTGAAAAAGATATTGTAAATTTACTGTCATGTTTTTTCTTTATTTTCTCTTTAGTCTTTAAATGTGCAAAAGATAAACTCTAAAGAGTTTACTTTTCTCGACATCTCACTTTATATTTAGCTTGTTCACCATCTTGTTATGAAACTCTAGAGACTTGAACTCTTCCTGCTTAGAGTGAATGCAAATATAGGTGTAGATCCAGTCGAACAGGATTTGCAGTTTACATAAACATAGTCTGATGTATATTAAATCACGTGGTATTTTTTCTAAAAACATCTGACCAACCATCTGTCATTTAAACCCCACATCCATGTAACTTGTTAATTCTTAATACAAGCAATTACTTATACTGTGTTGATGTCTGTTTAATAAGTAAAATGGCCTATAAATGTCTGTAATCTAAAAAAAATAAAAAAAATAATCCAGTGGCCATCCAAGAGCAGGACTGGACACACCTTTAGCAGGTCACCTGGTTACTTTTTATTGTTTTATGAATACTGTGAATTCCTACATACTGCCCATTTCACATACTATATTATAACAGAGGACATATTGTGAAGCAGGGTGTATCTGTCTGTCACATGACATAAGTGGAAATGTTTGTTCTCTTTTGTGATCATACAATCAGTCTCATTCACTAATCACTGCAAACATTTTAAACAAATCACCCACGTTTTTTTGTGATTTATAATAGAATTAGGCAACGTTGTGAGAAATGGTCTGTAGTTTTAGTTTGGCTATGTCCTAGATGAAAAGTTAAAATTCTACTGTCTTAGATATAAAGTTAACCAATAAAGTTCAAAAATGAAGAGAGTTGAAGAGAGTTGGTGTTGGTTGTGAACTGGTCAATTTTAACATTGCGTTAATAATTCACCTTCAGAAATGTAATTAAAAAAAGCTAAGTAACTTTAAAAGGTACAATTCTAAAGTACTATTATTTACTGTTTATAGTATAAAGCATTGTATAAACACCAAGAATAAGAAATATATGTAAAGAATTTACCGTCTCCTCCGCGTTGAAAAAGTCTCTTCAGCTGGCAGATGAATGTAATGAAGCCAAATGTTGCGCATGCGCAGAAGTCAGATTAATTTTTTCATATTTCAGCATGCTTCTTGTTTTCTCACTCCTAGTCCTGTAGTCCTCTAGCCCGCGTGAACCAGAGGAAGCTTCACATTTCCTTAAAATGCCATTCTTGCGTACATGTCTATTATTTTATCATTAACTCACATATCAGATAATATAGGTAAATGGAAACAAAAATGTGCTCATGGTGGTTTTTTTCTATAATCAATGGACTCCCAAATGACAGACCCTGTTTTTAGTTATTAATCATGGTTAACACCTGCTATCATTAATGTGATAACAACCAAACATAGATAAAAGCTCTCTAAAAAATGTATTATAAAACAGTTCACTTAAGTTTACAAAGCAGATGAAATTACGTGGGGTGTAGGCTAATACTCACATTTGAAGCTGTATATCCTTGTGTTGTTGAGGATTATACAGTATATTCGCAAGAAAGGTCATGTTATTTATTTAGTTAGTGAGTTATCTTTGTTGCGTTTTCTCTATTAATGTAATGTTTATTCTTAATAGTTTACAAAAAATACAAGTACAGGGGAATCTGTGTCTACCATGAATGGCCTGCAGAGGGCAGCAGAGCTCTTGTACACAATATTGACCCTTTTCACACTAAACTATATGATAAACGTCTATAAAAGTGAATTGCAACAATAGGATTCATACATCTACATCTGTACAGACTCCAATGTGAATGTGAATGTTTTAATGCTTTTTAATGTTTTAGTTTTTGCTTTGCTTTTCTCCATGAGGCCATAGTTTAAGCATTTCTAGCATTTATTTATTTTCTCCAATCATCTGAGAATGACTCAATTCATGTAAAGCGGCCCTGACAGTAGCAGTCTATTAACTGTTGGATGTTCACAGTGATATAAACTACAGTAACAAGTGTAAAGGTGATTTCCATGCATTCAAACACCTGTCAGTCTCTACACTAAACATGCAGCTGTAGATATACAGACAAAGCAATGCTGCTGTTTCCACTTGAGGTTTAGACAACTGTGAGAACTGAGATACATAAATGTACTGGAAAAACACTCGATTCACAGTTTAACCTCAACTCTAGACAAAGGTGACAGGCTCTGTTTATCATTGGCTGTCAACTGACCAAATGTTTCTGGTTTTGGTTTGTGCTTCAGATGAGTTTAAACACATGATATAGCCTGTATCTTGTTTCTTTCATTTAAAAAAATAAATAAAAAAAGTTTCACAAATATTATTATAATACATTACTCACGGCATTACTCACGGCAGGCCATTTTTAAACAACCACTTTTCTTTTTTCCATTTAATTTATTGTTCATTACAATCACATATATAAATTTTATATGCAAATGCTGACTGAATTAACTAAACATCAATATGATCGAAAGACCATTTATCAATGAATCTGACAATGATGTTTAATGTGTGAATCATAAAGTCATAAAATAAGTCTATATATTTTTTCCCAGACAATAACTGTAGAAATGTAGATTAAGTGCAAATAGAGAAACAGACTTTATAATCAATTTTCAACTATTTTATTGGTGTAAAAGTAAAAAAACAGCCCCAGTCTCTCCAATACTCCTGATATTACACTGTAAAACTATATATTCTTGACATGAAGCACAATGTGAAGCACATGATATTTTATGAACATGTCTTATAGTCACACATACAGGAGCTGCATTTAGATGCTGAATATTTGCAGCTCATAAATTCCCTCTCAGCATCCTGAAAACAATATTGAGAAAACAATATTAGCATTTCAGCTGCAGTTCAACTAAAACTAATTAAAACAAAAGGTTACTTTAGTTTTTTTTGTAATAAAAGGTCATCAGCTTACACAATACTTACAGTGATGAATTTTAGTATTGATATGAATGATTTCATAAAATTTACCTGACTGGTTTGGGTCCTGAGGCTGATACATAACTTTTGTCAGCAGTAAATCAGCATTATAAATGTTTTTTTCCAGCCGTTCTGTTTTTCTAACCGCAAAAACTAAAAATGAAACAGTGAATTCAGATTAAAAATCCTTAAATTGTAACAGTATATATGGAGACACAAACAAAATAATAGTCAAATTAATAGAAAAAATCTTCACCTGCCTATTGGAGAAGAAGAGCAGCATCTTTATATTGTTATAAATGTCATCACACACTAATATTGTTCATTTCCTGATTTGGTTTTTCTTAAAGAAGAGTCACTCACCGATCAGCACAATGAGCAGAAGCCCGTTCATCAGTCCAGATATGATGATAATAATCTGCCATTGTGTCTGATTCTGATCAATAAACTCCACCGCTGTGTGATTGTGACACTCAGTCAGTGGAGTTGATTCTGGAAAGAAAGAAAAAAGTGAATGAAGTAAATGACACATGTTAGCATCAATGTCTTGATCACTGAAAGAGTAAATGAACTCACCGGTGAAGTGCAGTCTGGTGCTGTTGCTGAGTTTTGGAGGAGTGCCTGTGTTCATACAGTAATAAACTCCTAATTCATCAGCCGTTACATTATTAATAACCAGACGATGTTTAAATATCACAGAATATTTCTTTATGAATGTTTTATTATTGTAAAAAGGTGACTTTGGTTTTGAGAATGACCGTAGAATCACTGTTGGAGGATCTGGTGTTTTCAGTAAAATCCAATAAACCTCATTTTCATCAAGATCACAGTTTATGGTCACATTTGATCCCAAATCAGTGAGTTGATCTGAGACTGCAGCTCCACAACAGATTAATACATCTATAAGACAGAAACACGCATCACAATGAAGATAGCTGACTTAAAATTGTGAAGTCAGATAAATAACAATTTATGAAACCGCTGCAAGATTAATAATCATATGTACACTGCAGTTCAAAAGTTTTGGATAGGTACGATTTTTAATGTTTTAAGAAGTCTCTTTTGCTCACCATGGCTGTAATTATTTCATTAAAAAAAAAACAGTAATGTTAAATATTATGACAATTTAAAATACTGTAACTGTTTTCTATTTGAACTATTTTAAAATGTAATTTATTCCTGTGGTCAAATCTGAATTTTCAGCATCATTACTCCAGTCTTCAGTGTCACATGATCCTTCAGAAATCATTCTGATATGATGATTTAATGCTCAAGAAACATTTATTATTATTATCAATGTTGAAAACAGTTTTGTACAATGTTTTTTTATGATTCTTTGATGAATAGAAAGTTCAAAAGGACACCATTTATTTGAAATAGAATATTTTGTAACATTAAAAATGTCTTTACGGTCACTTTAATTAATCCTTGATGAATAAAAGTATTGATTTATTTTATTTCTAAAAAATAATCTTTAAAAAAAATAATTACTGACCCCAAACTTTTGAACAGTAGTCTTTAATGTTACAAAAGATTTCTATTTCAGATAAATTCTGTTCTTTTAAACTTTCTATTCATCAGAGGATCCTGAAATAAAAATGTAAATAATTGTTTTTAACATTGATAATAATGAGAAATGTTTCTTGAGCATCAAATCATCATATTAGAATGATTTCTGAAGGATCATGTGACACTGAAGACTGGAGTAATGATGCTGAAAATTCAGCTTTGATCACAGGATTAAACTACACTTTACTATATATTCACATAGAAAACAGCTGTTTCAAATTATAATAATATTCACAATATTGCTGTTTTCTTTTTATTAAATAAATGCACACTGCAAAAAATGCTTTTCTTACGTAGTATTCTTGTCTGGTTTCCAGTCCAAATATCTAAAAATTCTTAAATCAAGATGCATTTACTAGATAAGTAAAATTAGATAAGATATTATGTCTTGTTTTCTCTCAAAATTACGTGAGTAAAACCAGCAAAATGATCTGTCCATGGGGTAAGAAAAATAATCTTAATTGAAACAGAAACAAGATTATTTTTCTTACCCCAGATAGTGTAGCTTGTTTTAAGCAAAAACTAACTTAATTTTGATTTATATTAATAAATCACTTAATTTTGATTTAAACTTAATTTAAACTTTTGACTGTTAGTGTAAATATCATGTAATAAACTCACAGAGCTGAAGCTGAATGATCTTCATGTTGTTATTGTCGTGATTAAAACACTTCAATATGAATCGGTTCCTCCACACAGAAGTTCAGATGAAGTTTACTGCAGCTCTGAAGCAAAAACAGACGCAAATCAGACAGTTCAGATCGAGTTCTCTCAACATATAAATACAATAAATGAGCGAATGATGAACGTGTGCTTATGAAAGTGTGATGTTTTCAGCGAACATGAAAAATAGAGAGAGTCACGAGTGACAGCTGCCATCCAGCGGTGAAACTGAGTGGGAAACTTCCATTCAGCGCCTCTAGAGGACAGCAGAGCAACTGCAGCTCTCCTGTAGATCATGCTGGATTACTGGTTTACCCCATAGACACTGGTGTTAAGCTTTCTTTTGTAGTATTTCAAAAATGGATATTCTTTACATTTTCAAATTGCACTTCAAATTACACAAATCAAGCTTGGAAGAATTATTTTCAAAATTATATAAATAACTGCAATCATGAGTTCATCTCTGACTTCCCCTCTCGTCTGTGTGGTCGAGGTTTGTGTTTCCGCTCTCAGTTCGAGATGTGTGTATGATCACATATAGCAGATATTATTCATCTGGATCAGACAATGAAGATCATACAGCTGCAGATCTGTGAGTTTCTCATTTCTCATTTGATTGAGTCAGTTTTCTTTTGATTTTATATCTTAATAAATGTGTTTTTCTTTCTCTCATAGATCTGTTCATGTTGTATCAAGCCACAGAGAGTCTAACAAACACACCAGTAACTTTAGGATCTGATGTGATTATAACCTGTGATCTTGATATAGAGGAGATTTACTGGTACAAACAGAAATTACCGGATCCTCCAGTGTTGATCTTACGCACTTATGATAGAGCATATGAAGGACCTAAATATGAAAACAGCAGCTTTATACACAAATACTCAGTGAAAACTAACAGTCGTCTGTTCATCAAAAATATCACCATTGATGAATTAGGAGTTTATTATTGTGTGAAAACTAGTGAACCAACTAAATTCAACAACGGCACAAAAATCTACATCAGCGGTGAGTTATTTTCTTACTTTGATGTTCAATGTTGGAATTTAAAATGACTTATTTTAGTATTTATTATTATACATACTACTACATATAAAAGTATAAAAATGTTTTAATACTTGTTTTATTGTTTTGTCTCAACACTAAATAGATTTTTATATTATTATTATTATTATGACAGAATTTGTCCACAGGAATCAGACTCCAGAATCCGAGTCACATGACGCTCCACAACAGCAGAAATCCTGGAGGAATCTGACCATCATCATCACATCTGTCCTGCTCAGCACTTCTGTCATCATTGCAGTTATTGGTACTTTTTACTTATTTACTGTTAAGACAAACTCATACATATATCTATACAAATATAACACTAACTACGTGCTTTTTGTTGGCTTTTCTAGATTAATATCACATCTTTTGTTGTTCTTATATAATCAACTGCTCATGTTTGTATCATAACTCTGTTTAATGAGTCTGTGTGATGTTTAATTCGCTGCTGTTTCAGGTTTGGTGAAGATATGCTCAAACTCAGCATGTAAAGAAAGTAACAGTGGAGACGTGAATGAGACGCAGGTGAGAACAGACATTTATAGAAACAGTAACTTACCGTCATCTCACATCTTCACTGCTGTTTTTAATCGCAAGCGTGGGTTAGTACTTCAGATCATGTGAAAATAATCTATAATTACAACTATGCTGTGCTAACTATAGTTTAACATTAATATCTTATCTCCTTCAGTTTGCTGAAAGCGTCTTGCTGAAGCATCTCAGTGGAAGCAGGTTTAGTCAGACCGAGTGCAGCTTCTCTCTTCTACAGTCAGTAACAGATGAAGGAGGATTTACAGAACAATCAGACCATCTCAATGATTTATGAGCAACACTTCAGATCTAAATAATGTTAGTAAATGTCCTTTTAGTTGTGCTTTGGAAACTTGTTGGCTTGAACAAATTTCTTGCATTTGAGGTTTTAGAAACTGCAGTCGAAGGCTAAACCTCCACTCTAGACAAAGGTGACAGACTCTGTTTATCACTGGTTTTCAACTGACCAAACCACTGGAACATGTTTCTGGTTTTGGTTTGTGCTTCAGTTGAGTTTAATCACATGTGTAGCCTGTAACTTTTTTATTCTGAAAACAAAAAGTCCAAAAAATAAAAATATGCAGGTTTATGCAAGATTCCTCAGAACAATATGATCATTGTTTTACAATTGACAATACAGGGGGGAAAACTAAATTAGCAATAAAAAATTATTGGACGATCAGAACTTAAAACATTAAAAACAGAAGTTCTTGTTCCTGTCACATTAACATGAAATCTGAAATATTTTATAAATGGATTTTTTAATTATTATTTAATTTTTGTGAATTAAACTGCCTGTCCACATTTGGAGAGCTGTTGGGGCTGGGTGTCATTTCTTATGAAAATAATAATTTTGAGTTATAGTTTGGTCTTGGTTTGTTGTCTTACCTCTGAAGTGTTTTCACTGTTAACAAGAATATTGTCGTCTGTTCTGGTTTTTGCAGTGATGGATTTGACTCTTAAGGAATTGTTATTTTTCTCACTCAAGTTGGAGTTAGCAGTTTTGTTTGTCCATATAAATCTGGATTCACATATGATGAATATTTTAATAGGCTACTGTATATTTAGACATTTTCTTGTTGCTATAGGTGGCTTGAATTGACTTTAGGCTGACTTACAAATAAGCTAATAAAAAAATAAACTCAGTATTTCATGTTACCACATTTATTTGGAATGAAACCATAATAAGTGGCGTAATGCAGTCGTTATCCAATTGATGTAAAAATGAAGTAAAAATCGAAAACGTTTTCTACATGAAATTATTCAACCTATGAAATCATTTGTACTACACACAAGTGTTAGGGGGTAACAGTTTAGGACCCAAGGACTAGACGTTAGAAAGAAGAGCCGGAGTCAGAATTATAATAAATTGAAGAAAAGTTTTACTGAAGATAGTTTGCAGTTTCATCAGCAGAAGTTCAGCTTCAAGACTCACACAGGAGTTCGTAGGCTAAAAAATAGATAAACATATACATTTTCCACACATATACAGATAGACAGAAGCATATCTATAGATTGATTAGGCAGCTGACACTCAGACCCTGAAGTTAGACTCGTCGTGACCTTCCAGGTCGCAGATTTGGGTTGCTGGGTGCCAGCATGTCCTGAACAACAACTCAGTCAATCTCCAATAATGGAAGTGGTTCCTTAACCTGTAACCAAGAAGACTAACACACACACCGACACACAGCTTTTTCCAGGTTGGATTTGGCCAAACTCTAACTATAAACAGGAGAGTCCTCTCAAAACATCAAGATAACAAGTTCTTTCTCTCAAGGAGAGCTAAGGTGATGATACACAGGGCAACTTTTTGAGCAATGTTGCTGGGCAATGTTGCCGTCAACGGGCAACCAGATGAGACACAGGGCCCACGACTGATCTAAATTATCCAGATAGAAATGTATTGCCCATTTTCAATGGGAAAGTGCCCAAGCAACAATCGCTCGGCAACATTGCCCAGCAACATTGCTCAAAAAGTTGCCCTGTGTATCATCACCTCTACACTTTAGTCTCACTGGAAAGTAAGGCTTTAACAAAGAAATGGTCCCTTAAACTATTGGCTTCAATGACCCCTGTGTGTTATAACATGTTAAAGACCTTTCTCAAACACAAAACGAGTCCATATTTCATTTCTGGAAGCCAGGCTAAATAAGCAAGCACTGTTACTGCATTCAGATATCAAATACATACATTAAAGAATACATGAAAAGAACATTTCAGTATTCACACTGGTAACTTGTATAACAAAGTAAAATCTTAAGAAAGTCATTAAACTCATGTGATATTTAGAAGGAAAAACATTGATTAATACCTTGATTATAATCACTCATTACATATACATTGAACCTATACACTTTCAGTCTGAGTTAACAGTCAAATAAAATAAGAGTAAAATATTCAATACATTTTTTAGCTTATAGATAGTCATTTAAATACATTTGAAAATATATTCACAATTAAAAGCAGATGTTTTTATCAACGACATGAAAATAACTGAACAACAAAATACATTGTATCAATGGAGACACAGCAACAGCAGTCCTGTAATAAAGCAATTGAAACAAGAGTTTTAAAACACCTCACAAAAGATTTTGATATAATTGTTAGATTGCTACATCCTGCCGACTATGCCAATGGATTTCCACATCAGAAATATCAGATCCGATCCCGGACGGCAGATCCTGTCAAATTATATCTGTTTGTGTCCAAAACCAGTGAAACCTGTTAACCCTAAAACAGGCAAGAGTGGAAAATGATCATCAAAAAATTATTTCATGTCACTTTTAATATCATCTGGACTTAAGTAAAACATTTCCAAAGAATTGTTTTTTTTTAAATATGTGATATAGTTTGGATTTTATGAATAGTATCTCCCAGGACACGTTGGCCTATTAGGGTATAAAAAAGGCCCAAGTCATCAATGTTTCTGTGATTTATTTGATGCAAAAAAAAAAAAAAAAAAAAAATTGTAATATGCTAAATATGCTGCACGTATGACATGTCTAAGTGTCCTAAAATTGAGGCATATATATTTTTTGCATTTTTTCACTGCAGAAGAGTACACTAGCCCTTGAGGTCCTCTGTCTTGCTGGCATTAGCTCCATCCCTAATCAATCATATAATGCGATTTATGATACAACTTTTAATTTTCTACGTAACCCTGAAGACTTCAGTTAGACTTTTCAGGTGTGTTTGATCAGGGTTGGAGGATTGGACACCCCTGTTTTACCATAAAATGAGCTGTGTGAAACATAGCAGAAAATATCTTGTTAAAAATACAAAGATGTAGTCAACTAAATGTAATAATATCAGTTTTATTTGAATATTAGAATATTCTATTGTTATATTCCAATTAATCACAATTGATTCGCATCCAAAATAAAAATTTGTGTTAACATAAAAAGTGTGTACTGTGTATAATTATTTTGTATAAATACACACACATGCATGTATATATTTAAGAAAAATTTGTTATTTATATATAAAATATTTATATTTTTATATAATATAAATTATGTATAAATATAAATACAGTATATACATGCAAATATTTGTTAAATATATACTGTTGAAACACTGTTGCCAGTAAGTTACTGTAATTAAGATTTACAGTACTATAACAGTATTTCAGTTTTACAGTAACTACATGGTACTGTAATTGTGTAATACTGTGCATTACTGTACAAATGAAGCCAATCAGTACACTACTGCAATTTTTTTTATTTGTACTAAATATAAATTAGATTTCATAATTTTGATATATAATTTTATTTTTGTCCTACATAAATACTACTGACATACAAACCAATTAGACAAAGTTATTACAAAATACCATTTTTTTTATTTAAAACATTTCATATATATATCACAAAATAATTTACACAATTTACAAATAACATACATTTTTACACATTAATGGGTGAGTTTAGGGACAACGTTTTTTGTGTTAATTTTAACTCATTCATTGTGTTAATGATTTTAACAAAGTAAATATGTCAGAAAGGTTAGCACAAAGATGTGTAAACATGTTAAATTAACACATTATGTGCTGTCCTTCACTGCACACATTGTTAAAAACATACATAAAATCATAAACAAAATGTTAGCATTTGGCAAAATGAATGTAGAGTCATTGGTTGTTTAGCTTATACAAGTATTATAATGAAATATCAACCATTACATTCATAAAACTGCAGAATATAAATACATTTTAAGCAGTCAAAAAGGAAATGTCCAACACAGGACAAAACACAGTTCTTTTCACAATACATGACACATAACCCTACCTTCAAAATAATTTCACTTATTTCCAAAAATGTGTTGGATTCATGTACACTGGTGGCCAAAAGAAGTATTTAAGTGTCTTAATGTTTTTGAAAGAAGTCTCTTTGATGCTCAAGAAACATTTCTTATTATTATCAATGTCTGACTGTCTACTCCTCCATCTTTTCTACAACATAGGAGAGAGAGAAAATATTAGTGTCAAAATATTTTTAACCTCCTTTTTTACATTTTTATTATTATTTTTACAATAACTTAAGAATATATATTTGTAAACTGCTTTTGTCAATAGCATATTCAAACATTTCAACTGAACTAAATTAAATTATGCCAGATTAAATTTTAATACTTACATATCCTAAATTCTGTCCAAAAAAGACAGAACGACTGAAATCGATGATTTAGCCCATTTCAGCTTGTCTGCAGTGAAGGAGTACCTGTTTGAGACAAATACACAGTAAGACACATGCAAGAAATCACTGAGTGATGATCGTTTCCCCTTCCTACAGTAGTTAACCCACCTGTGCGCTGATATTAGGACCTTCCTGGTCAGGTGGGACTGCAAAGGTAGAGAGTCTTCAGCCTTATAAAATATCAAAGTAATGCAAAAATATAAACTTAAGTTGTTTAGAATGCTAGATTTGGTATGAATGAATTAGTGAGAGTTTTAGTGCAGTGCTTACCTGGATACATTTAATCTGGTTAGACTGAACAAAGACAATGGTCCATCTTCTGATTGGTTCATTTGCTGTGTAATAAATATAAAGTTAGACATGATGCAAAGGTCACTTATTTGATATAAAGTTAGCCAATTTTAAAGAGAATTTATAAGATATTGTAAGCTACCTAGTCTGCACCAGTGGCTCCAAAGCACTTATCACATATTTCTAATCATTTCAGCAAACTTATCTCAAAATATATCACAAATGGCCTAACGTTACCTCTGGAATCTTGCTAGAAGTCACTGGTGCGAATTGGCGCTTTGTTGCAGTTGCCTTTAAACACATACAAAAATGGAAGTAATTCCATTAAAAAAAAAAACTATAATATGTTATAGTTTGCAAACTAAAACTAGAAAGGTGGCCACAAGCCAAATAAAACTTAGCTAACATAAAATGTTATTTTTTCATCAGTAGGCCAACATTATCTACAACCAAAACAGAATTTCACACTAGTTAATTTATTGTTAATGTAAACTAAGCGGTGCTCGTTGGCCTATTTTAACTCGACAATTCAATAATCTAACAAAGTCTGTAAAATGAAACGTTAGCGCAGTTCAAGTTCGTTACCGCCATGTTGACGAGTATAACATAGGTTAAACTGGGCACAAACCTGTCAACACACACAGAATGTTTTTTTACCTTGCTTGCTGGTCTCTCTCTCGGTGAAGTGAATTCCGTCTCTTCCCCGGGCCAGACACGAACTGCGCGATCCAACAAAAGACAGTCAGACCCCAGTGATATTACACTGGATGCTCCGGCACGACACGACAAATCCCAGACAGTGTAGTGATGCGCCGTTATATTTCTGACGTACTCCGAGTCCAAGCGCTCGCGCTATTTCTGACAAGGGACAAACAGGTTTGCATTTTGCATTAATGGTCCGGTCGCTTCAATGTGTCCAATATAGACAGCCTCTGGCTATTATAGCGTTGTAGACACGCGGTGTAAGGCAAAAATTAGGAAATAAAAAGCACGATGGAATGGTGCCAGCCAGAGAGGCCGTTACGTCAAATACAGTAGTATACAGCAAATTTAAAAAATGCAGTAAGTCTCTGTATGTGGTGTTTGACATCACAGAAAATTCCCATGATGCAATGGGAATCACAGTTATTTACTGTAAAGAGAAATAGCAGTATAATACTGGGGGATTTAAAGTAAATAACTGTAGAAATTACAGAAAAGTCTAACAGTGTATTTATATATACAAAATAATTATACACAGTAATTTTTGCAATGGTAGGCCATTCCGATTTGACGTCATTATAGCTGCAGAAATTTGATTGGCTGCTGGTGGCAATGCTTTTTAATGTATCCTTGTGATATTAGAAGATATATATTAGGACATTCACCAAAGAATATGTATACGGACAAGCGGCCTACAAGGAGTTATTCGGAAAATGTTATATTAAATCAGAGATATACATTTTGCTCCCTACATGTGACAACTATTTCCCATGTTCTTCATCTGTCTGGCTGTGAGATGCAAGCCTTTTCTAATTAAAGAAAAAACCTTCAAGCCTGGCTAAACTTTGCAAAAACATATAGGCTATCCAGTCTCCAAAACCATGTGGAAAAGTGTGTTCAGATCTGATGAGACCAAGATTGAACTTTTTGGTCAAAATTACAAAAGGTATGTTTGCACGATCAAAACGTCCCCGTTCACAGAGGAGTGGGAAAATATTCCCAAATCAAGATGTGACTCCTATCCAAACAGACTGCTGTAATAAAATAAAATGTAAATGTATTATGCAGTTAGTTTTTTCTCTCTCTGTCACTATGGCATAATGGTAGGTTGTAGTTTTTACATTAAATGGGCAAAAGTTCTGATATTATTTATTTTATGACAAAAATCAGCTGTTTTAAGAGGGATGTGTAAACTTTTTATCTACTGTAGCTTGAAAGCTCAAGGAGGAGATACTATTCAGAAATGTCTCAGAAGAAGAACAAGAAGTTTAAATAGTGAAATAGTGAGCACACTCTGAGCATGTATTTACTATCAGTGTAAAGGCATCCTTCTCCAGCCCCTCCTTCTTCTGTTCGGGCTTGGGACCGGCACATGCAATTCCATAAAATGTTCTGTGGCGAAGTTCTGGAACACATACATCATTGCAATATTTAAAGCTGCACTATGCAAGAATTGTACCTTAATATAACAGCTTCAAAGTCATTTCGGTGGTAAACAAACTCCTAGTAGGGCGAATAATCCTGGTAGTAAAGCTCGGGGGGGACGCCTCTGGAAAAACCAGCAATGCAAGTTTGAGAGAGGCGCCCCCGACAAATCTCGCGAGAACACGACTTGCTTTACGGCAACGATGTCACACACATCAACAACAACATGAAGCACGAAGACACTTGCGCGCATTTCAGACGTGACTCTTGGAAGACTCGACGATGGAAAAAAACAAAGAAAGCGCAGTCGGAAGAGTGTAGGAAAAGGAAGAGAGAATCTGACTGTGTGAGGAACCGGACAAGAGTCCCATAGTCCCACTCGGTCAGGCTTTCACTCGTTGGCGCGAGCTAAAAAGCAGCACTGGATGCAACAGCGATGCTGACCTGGCGATCTTGTTGATGGACTAGTAAGTAAATCTCTTTTTTGGAAACGACGCTGTTGAAGTTGATTCCTGCGATTATCATGAGAACAGTTGTCAATATCTCACACAATTATCAGGACATAAATAAGCCTAGAGGTTGTAAATAGTGTAAACGAGCACAATTTACAAACTATCACAAACAGGACAAGCGGTCAGTGGACGCGGCGAGAGCGCGCAAGTGATTTTTCTAAATACACCAGTTCTGCTGTTATTCAGTGTTTAATTTGACTCAAGGTAAGCCTTTCTTCGATTCTCTGCTTATTTTTAATTTTTACCTTCTCACAAATCCGTATTTTATCTAGACGCGTTATAACTTAAATAACAGCCGCGAGTGAAAATTATTATTGCAGTTTAATTGCACTGAAATATTGCCTGCTAGCAGCTAGTTTCGATTTGGGCCATTTTCGCTGTATTTGCTTAATTGCTCGCCGAGACAGCAACTGTAGAAAGATATAAATACTAGGAGATTCAGATCACAAACAGGACAAGCGGTCAGTTAGTGGACGCGGCGAGAGCGCGTAAGTGGTTTTTCTAAATACACCAGTTCTGCTGTTATTCAGTGTTATTTTTGACTCAAGGTAATTAGCCTATCTTGGATTCTATGCTTATTTTTCATTTTCTTTCAGTCTTCAACTCTATAGTCTACCCCCAGCTGAAAACCCATCTCTTCCGTGAGCACTTGAAACGCAAGTGAAAGCGCTCTGAAAGCGCATAAAACTTTCAAACTTTCACAGAGACCTCAAAACAGAAAGCACAAAGCCTTTCTTTAAAACGAATTTCGTTTTGTATTAATTGTATCTTAATTTTAATAAATTAACCAATTTCCTGGATTTACATAAAAAGTATAGGCTATAGCAATCACTGAACTGGAGATCATCATGAACCGAACCGTAGCCTCGCCTCACACAGGCCTAAAAAATGTGAAATATATTTACAGAAAGCTGATTCTAAACAAAACCATCCAAAACAAAATAAAACTATGTAGCCTAATAAATGTGCATTTCTCCGGTGCGTTCACTAGCCTGCCTACTGCGAAGATCACGAGTCAATCGTCAACTTCATCTTTGCAGCCGACACAGAAATTAATAAACAACTAAAATGTCTTATTTCAATATTTTACATATTCATAATTATTACTTTTGCTGGTTCTCTGAGGCAGCTTTTTATGTTTATTGCGTTTTGGAAAAGACCTCTTCACATACAAACACGTTTCACCAAGGCACAGCGGCCCTTCAGCACATAAGAAAAAAAGCACGGACTTACTAATTACGAAACTTTGATGTGGTTGAACAGGTGAAACAGTCACAAATTCCACTGCAACTCAAACCTTCTCAGTATGAGTTATGAAGGAAGAGAACAGCATTACAGTTTTCAGCGCGTCTTCCTCTGATTGCTGTGTTGTGACTGAATTTACGACAGTGCAAGTATTCCACAGCGACTCTAGGGGTCGTTGTTTGACAAAAACACAATTCCTGCATAGTGCAGCTTTAATAAGAAACTGAAACTTACTTACAATATGAGGTTCATGTTGATCATGCATGCTGAATGTACTTACAGCTGAAGAAAAAAAAGCCGATACAAAGAATGGAAATAATGATTACAGTCATCTCAGGTTGTGGTTTTGTTCCCTGGCTGAAGCTCTCTCTTATTGGTTTCTCTGTCATTAGAAAAGTTCAAAAGAAAACCACATGAAAACATGAATGCATCCTTGAATGTTGCTCCATAAGAGAGTATGCTGACATATAACTAGTGTGGTCATGCAATTATAGCATTAAGATCCTGTTACTCTTTGAAAGAAAAGATCATTTTGTTTTTACATACCTTCAATGATAAGATAGGAATCCCGCTTTATTGATTCCTCTATGATATAGCATATATACTCTCCTCCATCACTGTTTCGTATACTGTTGAGTTTGAGCGAGAAGTTTCCGTTCAGATATTCTTTAGGAAAGGTTTCAGCTCGGTTCTTGAATACAGGATCCTGCCCCTCTACTGATCCTGTACCATTAATTATGTCATACACATTCAGCATGTTTTGTCTCCAACGCACAGTGATGTCTTGAATTGAAGGCTGATGCTCTTCAGAAGAACAAGGAATAACAATGGAGCCACCAATAACACCCACAATGGTCTCTGGGCACACTAAAACAGAGAGAAGATCAAATATATATAGAGGTAAATATATATATATATATATATATATAGACTGTTAAACTTTAATGCTCACCTTGAATTGTCCAGAAGACCATCAGATGAAAGAAAATTATCGCTGAACTTTAAACACAAAAAAAGTTTAAATTTACATTCATCAACACATAATCCAATGAAACACGGGTCAAGGTAATGGAAACTTTTCTAGGATAAACCAAGGGCAGAGCAAAAATGGGTCATTTTTCAAACAGATGAATAAAATAATTTAATAACAATAATAGTTATAATAGTTATAATAAATGAAATTTAAGACCAAACCTGTGATGGAAATACACATTATATTACATGCATATATGTAATATTTAACCCAAGTAATTTAAATTATTTAATATTCACTACTTGTTTATTGAACTAAAATCAATGTAACATTTGCAATCGTGAGAATATTCAGCAAAATTGCTCCCGTCATGTTATGTTACTTAACTATATCACATGTTATAAATAAAAAACTCAACATTTTGAATTTTTACCTCAGTATGTTTCTTCTCTGAGTTTTTTTGTGTTTGCCGTTATGCTCATTTGTTTTGATTTCTTCCTATAAAACCTATCACAGAGACAAGCAGTGCGAGCCTCAACTGCGTTACCAAAAAATGCTTACATTATCATTATCAATAGCAGTTTATTAGGGGTGTAACGGTTCACAAAAATCACAGCTCGGTTCGATACGATACACTTGTGTCACGGTTCGGTACGTTTTTGATACAGCAAAAAGAAAGAAAAGCCAGAGAAATTTCCTTGATTTAATTTTTTTTAATTCTTTTTTTTTATTATTAAAACTAACATCATAAATATTGTTTTTTACTTTGATTTTTTTTTTTTACTTTGAGCAATTCTGGAGCTATAATTGACTCTTCTTAGGAGCATATAAAACAAAACAGCTCCTTGGAAAAAATTAAATGTAATATTGTAGTAGTTATAAACAAATGTTTATTTTAGTTCAGATTAACATTTGAGGGCAGCAATTGTATTCATAATGTCAAAATAAAACCAACGTAATGTTACTTGAAGGCATTATGCCTACTATTCCTGCCAAACTTCCATGGTTGCAGTTAGTGTTACTACAGTAAATCCATGGGGAATGTTGCTGATCTTTGGACACTGGATAGTTCATTCATGGCACAATGTTTCTTCCTGGTTTCCACGCGCTGTTTGATCCGTTAATAACGGAGAAATGTGAATGTTTCTCACTAGATCTCGCAGCGATGTTATTACTTCTGTGGCGAATACAAATGCTTTCTTTACTGGATCTCTTAGCGCTGTGTAGTAACAGTGTCGCTTGATCAGGATCGTCTCGCGCTGCACTGGTCCAAACTGATAAACGGTCCTTCAACCACACAATAACGAGTAGTTTCATTCCGCTTGCCATTTGATGTCGGACAATGTTGTGGTCGCGCCGGCGTGTCTTAGGCCTTAGGCCGTGTGTCCACCAAAGCGTTTTTAGCCAGCTGAAAACGCCTAACGTTAGCTATGGGCGCTTGAGAGCGTTTTGGCAGCGTTGCGTTTTTTTCAGTTGAGACACTTTGCTCGTTATGATACGGAATATCCGCGAAAGTGTTAGTAACTCATTTCACACATATTTTGTTTCTGTGTTGATTCTATATTAAAATTCCGATACAATGTAATGTATTTTCTCTGGCTCTTGTTTTAAATGATTTTGTTCCGTTATTATGCACGTTGTTGTCATCTGTTGACGTTGTACTTGCAGAATGTGAAGGTTGGTCGGTGTGGCATTAGTCCCGCCCCTCCTCCACTGTGATTGGTCGGTTGGGTAAAAAGTGACAGTGATGAGCGCAGCGTTTTACCCAAAGTTGAACATTCTTCAACTCTCGGCGACCTGTTAAAAAAGCCGAGCGCTCGGCGCTTCAGCGTGAAAAAAACGCTCAGCGCCTCGCTACGCTCATGGCGTTTTAAAAACGCGGCGCTCCCATTGAAAACAATTGAAAAAACACGCCAGCTGCGAGTAAAAACGCTTTGGTGGACACACGGCCTTACATTATCAGCGCGGGAGCGCGCTTGCCACGCGCGACCCGCCTACATTTGAAATAACGAAATTTTGGTCGGCAGGAAAAATGGTCCAACGAACCGTTCGGTTTGAAAATGCGTACCTAAAACCGAACCGAAAGCCTCGTACCGACCGGTTCAATACGAATACGCGTATCGTTACACCTCTACTGTTTATGTAATAAAATCTGAATCATTCTTGCGATTCGATGCTTCACTGGTTATTTGACGGACATTAGGTCCGTCAGACTGGAGAAATTTTAGCGGTAACGTGACCAGAAATATTTAAGACCTATTGAATCTGAATTTAAGGCATTTTAATACTTTAAGGCCTTTTTTTAGGAAAACTTTATTTAAGACATTAAGACTTTTTAAGGACCCGCGGCCACCCTGATATCATAAAGCTAGTCTTAAATGAAATGTTAAACAGATTTAGTCCAGGCAAAGTAGCGTTTTACGACAGACTAATTGACCCTTCGCTAAGCCCCGCCCTCCTTAGTTACTGTTGCTACGCCTGTCAAGCTTTTGCGCCTGGCACGTCTATTACAGTGTGTATGCACTGGTTTCAGACATTCCCAAGGAGATAATTAGTCATTTTTGGCGAAAATCTGAGAGAGCAAGACAAAAGGGACTGCAGTATGCATTCGAGGGATATATCCACAACATAATATGCAACCGATTAGAGAACAATGAAAGTACCCATCAAAAGTAACATTTTTTGTATTACAAGTTTCTTTGAAAATGAATTTGAATATGCAAATAAGCTATACACTAATCGAATATACCCAAAATACACCCACATTTTTTCAAAAATTATTTAATTATGAACACAGATTCTACAGCGGAGGCAAAGTAATCTTTGTCAGTGACCAGGAAGCTGCGTTCTTGAAATTTAAATTTTGCTTTAATCATTAAAAATGTAATTTTAGTAATGTAGTTCAGTAATACTGAGGTAAAAATGAGGTGTTTTATCCATTTAGCCTCAAATGTAAAAAGCCCTGTAACCCCCTTTTCCCAGACAAGTTGGGCAAAGTTTGTTCAACGTACACACAAATTATTTTTATTAATGAAATGTAACGGCACATCCGTTTGTCATTATTTTCCTAATGTCTGGTAGGCCTACCGTTAAACATGTTTTCACGTGAATGAATAATGATATGCAGATGAGGATATATGCATAGTAAAACTAGGCGTTGTAAACTCCATATGGTTATTTCGGGGAGGAGACGCATGTGCGCACAATCTAACGCTGATGAAATTTTTGGCTTTTGGGCGCACGTACACTTTTAGTAAGGATCCTACGCACAGTTTTATAAATGAGGCCCCAGAGCATGTGAGTAAAGCGGAGCGGTGTGACGCTTGCATATAAGTTAAAAAACTTAAACATATGTTTCATTTATATACGTTTAAACCCTTACTAGTCAGCCCCAATTTTGGCAAGTGATGCATACATGACATACCCAAAATAAAAAGGTTGCTGCTCAGAAGTCATTCTGAATAGACACATAACCAACATATATTTAGAAATCCAACCCTTGAGAGTTTACATTTCACGACTCAAAATTAACCAGACTGTTATTAATATTGAGATATATAAGCTCAAACATAGAAACAAAAACAACAAATATTAAGAATATATTTATTAAATGTATAAATATTTTATGTGAATTTAGGATTGCAACTTATAACCACAACTAAAACATGGGGATTTTTTAAATTTGGATTTGGCTTCAGACTGACGCGACGCCGGTTCAACGAATAACGTGATTGGCCAAATCAATTCAACAAGGTAACAACACAACCGTTGATTGGATCTCACTCCGGCCAACGTTTGTGATCAGCTAGCGAAATTAAATCTATTTTTATACTGTGCAACAATTGGCGTTGGAAACAATCGGTAATCTTTTTTGTGAATTATTCATACAGACAAATAAAAAAAATGAGCCAGACAGCTGCTGGGTAACTGTCAAATCAGAAACTAAACGAGATAGACGGACTTGGCCCACTGCCTATACCCTTTCCCTTAGCTTCCGGAAAAACAGGTGTTGCAAGTGAAATATTCAGACAAACATACCAGGTTTCCATCGTGACCAACCGATCCTGCAGGCTAAATATGTCGCACGGGGATTTCTCTCTTAAGTATCCTGTTGGGCTCTCTCACACAAGCGTGCCGCACACATAGACAGTAAAAGAAATGGACACAGCGACCCCATTGGATTCAACGGAGACAAAGTGAAGCCAATTAGAAACTCTTACTTCCTGGGGGTCCAGCGTACTGCGCAGACTCAAACTGAGCTCGACGACGTAGATGTGACGTGAGCAAACCGTCTGTCTTCTAGTAGCTGTGCCAAGATCAATCTGAATCATTCCCTTCCGAAACTCGCAGAGACGGAGAGTGTGAGTAGGAGCTGTCCATGATCTTGGAGCAGGAGAAACTTCTTGTAGGTGTTCTGATTAATTACTTTGTCATTTTGCCTCGACGTCCTCCCGATTGCCCGCGAGCTTCTCCTCCTGTCCATACGGTAATTTCCTACTGTGCGACAGAGAGTCGCGTGGCTGTGACGCAATCGTTAGCCTACTTTTACAAAAACTGCTTCTACAGGGCCATAACGTAAGATACAAGGTAATGGAGCATTTTATACATTGTCGTGTTTCTTTAGAAATAAATAATGGACAAATGGAGTCTTTAAACGCCTCAGATGTGAAGTTATTCGCTGTCAAAGTGACGCCAAAATGAATGGGAGTCAATGGGATGCTAACTGCAGGTGGGGTTCCGTTAGCCAATGGCGGCGTCCGGGGGTACTTCAAAATAATACAAATCCCTGCACCCTTGGGGGCCGCACAACAAGCCCTGAAAAGTGAAGCCAAAACGTCTCGATCGCCCCCCGGTGGCTGGTCCTAGTATAGGTTATAAGCCCCGCCTCCCCGTATTATTCAACGGGACGCGAGACCAACTAAACAATTAAATTACACTTTAAATATCTTTTTCCAAAGGTGGTTTCTTTCATTTGCTGTCGTTTTTATCACGCTGATGTAAGTTCAAGTGTCTGTTTCAAAAATAAGTTGGTTTTTAGTTAGTTACGTGATGCGGTGGTGTAACGTCATGATTGACAGCTGTGATTGACAGATTCTCCGAGCGAAGTAGTCACTGAAGCACCAACGGACATTTTTTTCGGGATCTTCGGAGGACTGAGGTGATTGCATTTACTTTATTTTAATAAGCCTCTTGTCCTACTGCAATCAATTTTTAAAAAAGTGTGCAGAATGCACTTTCCCTGCGAGAGTGAGGGCGGAGCGTTGATTTCGCGGCTTTACTTCCAGCTCACGACTGCGCAGGTCTGGTCCCGAAATCGCTACTGCGCAGACTCAAGTTCCAATATGTCAGCGCCATATCGGGATTCTGGCGGCTTCAGTTCTCATCAATGGAAGAGAGCGAAGGGGCGTCGTCCATCTTTTTTTACAGTCTATGCTCTCACATCACCAACGCCACGTGCTCAGGTTGTGTCCACAGAAAATATTTTGTTTTAATATCGGAGACGATTATCACGTTCGAGGAACAATACCGTCATGTTTGCGAGGTTAATCCGAATAAGGAGCTTGATGGCGCCAGTCTGAAATAAACTGAACCGTTTTTGTAGCACTAGCATCGGAATTAGAGATGTGAAGTTCGGCACCGAAGCTTCGAAGCTTCTATCAGAGCCCGTCTACGGAGAGCCTTGGCACTCCCTATTCGCCCCATTGTATCGATCTTGGTTGCAGTTCCATTAAAGGAGAACTTGGTAACTTTTTTAACTTAATAAAACTGTCTAGAAATCATTTGGATGGTTAAACAACCTGTTCTGGTGATATTGGTGACTTTCCCCGCTCCCCCCAGCGTTCCCAGGCGGAAAACCAACCTTGCAACTTGGGGACTACCGTCCCGGCAAGATAGAAATTGGAAGTCTCGTGAGAAGCGAGAACGAGAACGAGAACGAGCGCGAAACACGAATCGCTTTACGGCAATTCAACATAAACACACACGCGTGTATGATGTATTACCAGATTACCCACCTCGGTAGACATAGCTCCACACGATACAGTTGGCTTGCTCCGATCATAACAAACGCACATGAGCAGCGGTAGAGAGGGGGAGGAGGCCGCCGCAAGTGAGTTTTTTACGACCGTGTTGTGAAATATACGCCCCCCCACAGCTGTAGGGGGAGCTTGTGGGGAAAACATGCGACAACAAAAGGAAAAATCAGCGAAGAAGTGACTTGAGTTCGCTAGAGTTGCCGAGTTCTCCTTTAAAATTCCACTGGAGGTGATCGCGGGCGAGTGCAGACTGAATGGGAGTCAATGGGGCTAGACGGCTAAATGTGTCTCTTTCACCCGATTGCCGTTGAAAAATCTCAGATTTTATTGTAGGTTTTGCAAGTTCAACATGAGTTATAGGTCGAAAGTTGAATGAACGAGTACTTATTTCTTTTCGATTTCTTACAGGTTGAGTTGTTGTTGCCCATTACACGCTAGCATTCTGCTAAAGACGTCAGCATTCTGACGTCATTGACATTTTAAAAGACTTTTTAAACCAAATAAGTGACTCTAAAAAATATAACACCCAGCAATGTGTAATTTCTTTGCATCTCCTTTCGAATACAACATTCAAATTACTAGACAAAAAATTATATCCTGAGAAAAGTGGATTTTGAGGGTTTTTCGCCATAGACCTCCATTCATTCTGCACTCGCCTGCGAGCGCCCCCGCATGGACAGAGACGTGTTACTGCAGCCAGTCCAGAAACCGGAAGTAACCAGAGAGTGCCAATTCTCTTCCTATTAGACATTCTTCTGCTTCTATCCAAAACAAAACAAAACATCTTCTTCTTCTTTATTTATTTATTGGCGGTTAGCAACTATTTCTTGTGCATTACCGCCACCACTGGACTGGAGTAAGGAACCGGAGTTACTAACTATTCTGTACTGTTTTAAACAAAAACAAATAAACAAACAGATAAAGTAGAGTTTATATCCTTTTAAAAAGGCCTGTACTTTTCAAAAAAGAAAGTAAAAAAAACAAAAATTTCTCCTGAACTTCTTTCCAAAAAAAGACGCTAAGTGTGAACATAGCCTTATGCTGCATTCCAGTCCAAAATTGGCATGCCTTTCACTCTTTTACCTGATCGCTGATCAGTTTTATACATTTACATACATGTACATGTAATTAAAAGGAATAATAGTAGTTAATAGTCTCTTATTGGCCTATTTAGCTGATCCAGCCATGGAACAAACAAAACAAGCCCTGAAAATTGATAAAAGAACACATATTATACAGACACTTGATATTTAATTGTATTAGCTGATTTAACTAAGTATAGTTGATTGCATTTTATACATTTTACTTCCAATAAAATGTTTGCTATGTGTTTGCAATACGTGTTTTTCTCTTTTTTTTCTGCACTTTGGCCTGAGTTTTTGTTGCATTCACACAGTTCTGGCCAGCAGGGGTCACCAGCGTGTGGCGTTTCGAACGCTTTAAAACAGTGAATCATTTTGCGAAGCAGTTGGTTCAATTGACCCTTCGCAAAGACCCGCCCACCTTAGTTACTGTCGCTATGTCCAGAGAATGTCTAATATGGCTATGTCCGACAAGCTACGCTGCTCTCACGCCACACTGTGTTCTCACGCAGTGAAAAATACATCGCGGAGCAGAGAGGAGACTTACAACACGCTGACAGACCAGGTTACTTTTCGGTTACTTTTGATATTAAACATATTAAACAAAGTCTCACCTTTCAAATTTGGTCATTTTTTAAAAGAAACTGAAACGATACATGAGTCATTCCACGAAACCGGTACGATTTGAGTCCCTCTGAAGTTTTTAAGTGTATTTTACCTATTGGGTCACCAAAATCTATTCTTAAAAGCTTTTTGTATCAATTGAAATGTCTCCTTTAATAAAGTTTAAAAATAATGACATACATATTATCTTTATATTAGAAATTATCTTGTTTTTCAGTTGACACCACCTATTTTGTCATGTCCCTCATGGCCTTCTTTGAAAGTGTACTTGGAATATGAATAATATAATTAGAAAAAAGTCCATACATTTTGCCATTCCCATGAATATCTATCTGTGCTTTTTTGCTGGTAATGTTTTTTTTCTAAGTAAATTCATGATTATTTATTAAAATCACATTATTTAGTTCCGTCCCTCAGTAATCCCTCAACCCCGTTACACAAACCATTCTCCCCCATAAAACTAATGAACAGATCCTTATATGTGATATCAATAACATGAATTAACATCATAGAAGTCTTCTGAACAACACTGTGTGTAGACACAGGCAAGTTACCACCTTCTTTTATAACTATAACTTATTTAGAATCTGATATTGTGGTCGTCAAGCTCAACGACTCAACCCCGTTACATCAAATAAAGATAGAATTCTATTACTTGTGAAAATTATCTTTGTTATTTCAAAAATATACATGATTTCTTAATACAATGAATGCCATGTACTCTCTTGTTGTTCACTACATGTAGAGCAGTGGCCATTTTCAAGCAAAAAATCACAACCCCGTCACACTCAACCCCGTTACTTTTTTGCCACGAAGCGCGCGCACATGCAAAAAAACACACAAAAACATGTTCGCACAGACACACAAACACATCAAAAAAGCACACAAGTAATATGTTTTATTTTGATGACCTATTTAGTCAGTTTATAATGTTCTAATGTATTTAAAGTTATTGTTGTTTTTCCTGCAGTCGGGTTAATAAAACTGAGTTGCAATTGCAATTTATATATGTTGTTTTTCTTGGTTACATAATGAAATACAGTGCTCATAGAAAATCTTTCAGTGAATTTGAGAAAAAAACAACGATGTATATGTTTAGCTGAATTTGTCTCTTCAACCCCGTTACCATCTTCAACCCTGTTAATCTTAGTCTCAACCCCGTCACACCTACATTTTTATTCATTTTTTTTTAAGTTTATGAATAAGTAATTTAATGTTTGTTGAACTTAGTCAGAAATGTTAAGAGCAATCATAAGAATACTGATTTTAGTTAAAATTCTGAAGTTAAGCCACATCTTTGATCAAAAATGATGAGGTTGCTGTCACAAAAAGTGCCCATTTCAGGCTTTAGTATAGCATATGTGTAAAATTATATGTAAATTTTACATTTACAATTACTGAATTAGTGTGAGGGACATATGATTAATAGGAAAATGTTGATTTCATTACAAATATATTTTATAATCATATTCAGAGAGCTCCCATAGTGTCCATAACGGGGTTGAAGACTAATAGTGCCCATAGCTTAAAATAATTACCAATAATAATAGGGATTTGATGCCTGAGGTGGGAAAATATGATTTTCTGGAAGTTAAACATGTAATTAATGTTGTGGGTTGTTCAGAAAAGTAATACATAAAAGTAAAAAATCCAAAAATGTGTTTGTCCAAATCGTACCGGTTTCGTGGAATGACTCACATAACGTTTTGTGGCTCTTAAATGTGTCTGACAGATCGCTGTAGAGCATCAGTTAAAGCTGCTCGTGATCATCTCTTCCTACGGTGACCGGGAGGGGACATGTTCGGTTCACTTATTTTTGTCGTGGCCACAACATATAAACTCGTGGGAACGTGATATTAAGTCGTGGGAACGTCATAATATCTCGTGGGAACGTCATATTAAGTCGTGGCCACGAGATCATTTTGTTGAGGTAACGACATCATTATGTCGTGGCCACGCGTTGAGGGAGCCACAGCGGCCAATAGTGTAACCGTACCATAGACTGGGCTACAGCAGAGATGGAGATGACAGAAGAAATAACATTTTACTTTAAATAAGGAATGTCATATAAAGATATAGTGCGGCCTTTGGCATTAAGACATGTGTACGTTATAAAGATAAGCGCATTCTTAGACTTTTTTTGTCGCACGCATATTTAGGGACCGTCTCAAAATTACATGCGACATTGGCATAAACATTTCTAACTTCAATAGCATTTCGACAATGACTTACAGTCATAAAACCAACTGTACATTGTTCACCCAGGTCTCATGTATGATGCACACCTTTTAGATTTTTGATATTTATGACAATAAACTGCTAAATCATATGCAAATCAGGGCTCCAGACTAACTTTTTTTATTAGGAGCGCTGTAGCCCCTGACTTAAAATTTTAGGAGCGCAAGCAGAAAATTTAGGGGCACACCTTCACATTTTCCCCCTAAATAACTATTACAGACAAATGCTTTGATAATAAATAGATTAAGCGTACAGAAATTATGGTGCAGTTTTATTTTAAGATCACAGGGCTCCAGACTGACATCTGAGGGCCGCGGCTCTAAGTTCTACAGAAAGTATTTGGTAGCACTGTGGGATGACAAAGCACTGAGCTAAATTTGAGGTGTATAGATAAAGTTAAATTTAATTATTATCCTTCATAATGTCTTAATATTATTTCAAAAGCAAAATGAGTGACAAAATAGATATTAGGGAGTGAAAATAGCCAATAAGCACCCTCAGCAGCTGTTTACAATGGTAATTTAGTCTTCTTTTAAAAAAAAATAAGTGTGAGTTTTCCTACTTCTTGAAACTTTCAGTTTTATAAATAGAGACAATCTTTAAAGGATGAACAAAAATGTTTTGGTCGACACATTAAAAAAAAATTTTTTAATAGGATATAGTATTTGAAATATTGTAGGCCTATTTCACTACTGTATGGGGTCATACACAAAATATGACAATATTTAAAGTTTAGTAGTATTAACATATACCATGTGTCACTTTTGGGTTAATATTTGATTGATTTATGACCCCCTGTCACTCATGATTGACAGGTGATCCGTGTGTCAAGAAAACAGTCTCTGATTTACAGTGCCAAACTGACTGGTCATTTGTTGAATCCTGGGTAACTGGCTCCTTCCAGTCTGTTGGGGGTAAACTGTTGCTGATTGTATTTTCCTTTGATTGTTGGGGGTGGAATTCACCCAAGCAAGTATTACGCAATGTTGACACCCTGAGTGTCAAAATCTTTGCTGGTTGATCAATAGGGTAGCCTATATGTTAATTGAGTCAAAATATTTGAGTCAAGACATTCAGGAATACCATTACACCTACAAAACACTGGCTATATTCATTAAAATAATATGTCTGGAGATGTTTTAAGAACAACTGTGTGTGTGTGTGTGTGTGCGCGTGCGTGCGTGCGTGCGTGCGTGCGTGCGTGCGTGTGTGTGTGTGTGTGTGTGTGTGCATCTCAGTAGGATCAGTAGTACCTGAACTATAGGTTTATGTTAATGCCTAAGACGACACGTTCATCAAGCCAAAGAGTCCTATACCCACACACCCCATACTATATTCTTCTCAATAAGAAAAGGTGTTGTTGGTTTTTTTTTTCTAGAACATCTGTATCTGTTTCCTGACGCCAATAGGATCAGTGTTAAAAAATACAAAGAATCAAAACATTTATCTAACTCACAGTGAAGGTGTTTACGAGTGGAACTGGCGGGGGAAGAGTGCATCCTAAATGGGTTTGTTAATGGTTTTAGGACAGTTGCTTAGGCTAGATGTTTAAAGAATGACACTTCATCAAAAGCTTTCTGGTGATTCTCTGGGCTCGCACACAAAAACATCTTTTAAGTGTATATAAATTTGTTTGTTACTTTTGTTATTTTAGTATTTTTTACAGAAAATGTTTTAGTTTTAACCCAGCCCATAGAGTGTGTGTGTGTGTGTGTGTGTGTGTGTGTGTGTTGCAAAACAACAAATTACATATTTTTACTTCAATTCTGGGTAAAATAAAATGCATAGGGATTTTAAACATTCAAACATTTATACTTTTTTTTTTGTTTTGTTTTTTGCCACAAAAAGCAATGAAAGTTGCCCCTTTTCTTTAAATAAAACTTTTACTTTATTTTATTTTTTAAAACAGACTGATGACCAGCATCTTTTATTAGAACTGTAGCCAAACAGTTTCCTCACATGAGTAAAACACAATTTTCACTTAGAAAACTTTTTAAATGTATGACTGAACCTTTTTTCTTTTGACAAACCTACATTTCAAATTATACCTGAGGTGTGTAACAACCACAAGGGATACATGTTGATTCCATGTTTCAGTGTACAGTGCAAACATGCAATATTCAAGAAATCTAATCTTACGGTAAATCTTTGTGAGGCCAGAACACAACACTTTGTGTTGAGTGATCCAGACAAAGCTTCATGCTAGAAAATATCATGGAAGTCACTAGCACTTCAACATCCAGCACAAAATTAAAGAGAAGAGCTTAAAAAAAAATATTGGGTAATATCAAGGTTCTATGGTTCTATTAAAGCGACACAATATATAGTTATATATATATTTGTGTGTGTGTGTGTGTGTGTGTGTGTGTGTGTGTGTGTATCTGTGTAAATAGTTGTGCTAAACTCTTTGTGTGTATTTTTACACGCCATCATATTTTGTCAGGGCAAAGTTTCACACTCGTGAAGTATTATTATTTTATTGTTTGTATGTAATGCCATTTTTATCATTTTCTTTACTACTTCAATGTATGGATATATATTCAATATTGTATGTGCATGAAATAAAAGGTTGAGTCACTTAACTTGTTATTCTTTTGTGACCATGTCTGAGCTCATATAAAAAAGTAACTATTACACAACTTGCGACCCTGATTCTTTAGGAGGTAAACAAACAAAAAAACATATGCTCTGGTGAATTGTTCACAAAAAGATCCATAACATGCATTGAGATAGTAGGTTGGAATTTCATTCTGTGCAGACTTTGTTAACTTCTATGATAATGTTAAGATGAAGTTATGTTATGATGGTTCAGTTAAAGACTTTTAGGTGACATTGTCATATTAAATTGTCTTGAGTAAAAATAAAACTCAATGTTGTATAGCACAGATCGATAATAATTTAAATGTTTTTCAAAAATATACAAACACTTTTAAACAGTATTCCACAATCTGAATAAAACATTATCATGTCTGTATCATAGAGATGCTTAGAAGCAAGGGAAATTGGATCCAATCACAGTTTTATTAAACAAAAACACTTCAACATATTGCAAGGAACACAGAGATGGGGACAAGTAACAGAAACAGATGCAACTCAATACAATGCAATATCATTGTACAAATAGAGTACAATGAACAAATCTTCAGGTTTGCTGTAACACAGCCCTATTCAATACATATTCACACCCATTACCATGATTAAATACTAATTGATCTTTTAGCAATGCTCAAAATAAATTCAACTCAACTTTAACAGCTTTGTCTATTGTTGTGAAAATGGTGTGTATGTCGCTCCACTGAAAATATAGACTCGTTTTGCAGCATTCTGATGAGAATGAACCTGACTGGCCTATTCCAGAGTGAGACTCATCGTTGCTTTGACACGTACCACACATCGGGTGTTGTGCCATCCCAGTTGAAAAAGTACCCATTTTCCCCCCCACCAATACCTATAAAATCTCCATTTTTTGGGGTATAGAAAAATGGCAAGTCTATGGCAGTCGAAAGCAGATAAGGACATTCGATGTATAATCTTTGTAAGGTTCCATAGCGTAGAGTTTGACTGTGTGTGTGTGTGTGTGTGTGTGTGTGTGTGATCCCTTTTCAAACACAAATCTTCCTACACGATCATCAGACATCAGAAAGTCCTGTTTCACAAAATCTTCATCTTCATGGAGAAACTCTGTCAAACTAATTTTCTGGCGTAGATATAGTGAAGGTCTTCATCTGTTTAAGCTTGTTAACTGGTCAGTCCTGTTCAGCTGTTGCTGATCTTGTCAGTGTTACACACATCTCTCTAGATGTTTCAGTAGTTTTTGGAGTAGCCATTGTAACACTAGAGTTGTAGAATGTCTGTTTTATTTATTTAATTACTATCCTAAATCTTATTTAAATACCAAATTCAGGAGGCTGGGCTGTAGGTGTCAAACGTCCAGGGTTGTAATGCTCTAAGGATGTGACACCTTCAGTAGTCATAAAACACCACACTTAGGGACATTAACCTGTTTGGTTTTTTTCCTTCAAACAATAGTGATAAAAGTAATTTGCTGGTAAATCTGATGCACTGAATTTTGTTTTACACCATAGTTTGTGAAGGTCTCTGATAGACAGATGTCTTCATACCTTTGTTTTACTGTGTTTTTAAAAAACATTACATAGATGTTTTATTACATTAAATATATAAGAGTTCCTTGTGCTGCATTCTATATCCACATACCACCCCAAAATTCATGGGAGCATTGTCTTATTTGAACAAGGAGATGCAGAGAACACCTAGAGCTCACTAAAATTACAGCAGATTAGAGGAAACAGTTGTTTTTCAAAGTTGCTTTGCAAAGTGTAAGGAAAACAGACACACACACACACACACACACACACACACACACACACACACACACACACACACACACACACACACACACACACAACTGTGCAAACACATGGTAAATAAAATCAAAGTAGCATGAAAATACAATAAAATAACCCCCAAATGTCTCCAAACTGTTACATGCTACAATGAAACTTTGAAACAATGAAACTTTGGAACAATGAAACACACTACAATGAAAACGTTGTGCCTTGTGAGAACACTAACACTGTTAAACATGCAGGACAATAACTGTTCCAATTCAACTCTGATGTGACTGAGCTTGTTTCACATAATAAATTATCACAGTAATAAACAGTTCACATGCATTTGCTAGCTAACTATTGAAATGTACAATATGCTAAAACATTTTGGTGTTGTGCTGTTGAGAACTAAAACTGCACGTTTTCATTAAAAAGGAGAACAAAATGTTGAGACATAAAACACAAGTTCTGTTTTCTGGATCAAACCTAAAAGACAGATGCCTAAAACACTGGTGTCAAAGTATTGGTGTGTACAGAATAATAATAAAAAAAAAGGCATGAATCATCTCACCTTTCACTTAAAATTACTACTTATCAATTGTAATTCATTTACTTAACAGTTGTGTAGAGACATAGACAAAAGAACTGTGTATCTATGACTGTGCGGTGAAATGCAGAGTTTTAAGTGTAATAGTTCTAAAAGTTTGAAGTGTAATGGTTGAATAGGTAACAGAAAAAGGACGTAACTCACTCTTCATGTTGGGTCGGTGTGTCTTGCGATCCCACAGCGTAGATAGACCAGAATGATGTCCTAAAATAAATGTCATTTGTTTAGTCTCAACCAGTGTCATGTAGAAGGACTGACATTTAATTCTCAAAATGCTGCATTTGTTCATGTTTTCATTCTTCCGATGAACATATTTGACCACGCTCAGAGAGTGGTACAAAAGACTGTACAAAAACAGAGAAACTAATTGTAAAGCGTGACATAGTTTAGTGGAAAAATATCATTTTACATACTGTATCGACATAAACGAGGAATTCTGTATTCTTTATGGCTAATTGTCTCTTTTCCTATATGCCTTACACAAATTGACCTTGAATTTACTTTTGTGCAAACATAATTCCTGTATAATGATTATGTTTGAATGTTGTTTTGAATGTCTATAGTCTTTACAAGGACGTGCAACTTTATAGTTCTTAATGTGTTTGCATTACAACAGTGTGGCATAGTTCCTCTAACAAATCTGACAGAAGAGCAAAAAAAAATAAAAATTACAAAGATTTTTAGCACATATAGTAACTTTATTTGAGTCAAAGAAGATGGTGATAACAATTGAAAAACTATAATCTTTAATGTTAAGCGGGTTGTTGAAATAAACTATTCTGCGGACGTTAAACAACTTAATATAATGTTAAGTATAATATAATATAATATGAAATACTGATTTGTCAAAAAGAGAAAGTTCAGTCATATATTTAAAAAGCCTCTTAAATGAAAGGCCTGCGTTCATCACACACGTTTTCCCATGTGTGGAATAGCATGAACTTACATAGTTTTGTCTTCACCTAAAACTAAACACAGACCAACAAACAAAGAAATGTGAACAGTGTCATCTCAACAAGATGACTAAATCTAGTGGAGTAATAAAAAGTCATTTGCGAAACCATATTTACAAACGTGTAACAAACTAACAAATTGTTCATCATTTGAGTTTTCTACATTCTGTATGCATCATAAATGATGTTTGTATGGCGTAACTTATTTTCTTAGTGATTTGGGGTCTTGAATTTACATGGTGAATTTCTACACACGTCATTTTTTTATTTTATCTGCGGGGTTTGCCAGCCTCAATCTTAAATGAAAGTGCAGTTCTCAGTGTAATAGTCAGATGTGATTCAGTTGTAACAGATTAAGTGAAAAACAGCATAACTTACTTTTCGTGTTGATGCTTTGTGTAATCCGAAATCATAGATAGCTGTAAAGTTGCACTAAAAGAAATATCAATTTAGTCAAACACTCTCAAGCAGAAAGACTTTCACTTAAATTCTTAATTTGCATTTATTCCTATAAACACTGAATGTTGACAGTTCTCAAAGAAGAGTCCAACAAACAAAATAGTGCTATCTGAATAAAGTGACTAACACTAGTGGAGTGATAAAAACATCACTTACAAAACAAAATTTACAAACTTTCACAATTGCTCACGAATGGATTTTGTGTATTTATTATAAATGTTACTTTTCAATGTATGCTGAGTCCTCTTTTCTTACTGATTTGGTCTTTTGAATTTTACAGGTGTTTTGGACACACCTATATTTATAGTAACTCCTATAAATATTATGTTTAAAAGTTATTCAAGAGTGTGAAACTTTGCATCACAGCGGTGTGACATACCCCTGACAAAATATGTTGGGGTGTAAAAATACACACAAAGAGTTTAGCACAACTATTTACACAGATACACACACACACACACACACACACACACACACACACACACACACAAATATATATATAACTATATATTGTGTCGCTTTAATAGAACCATAGAACCTTGATATTACCCAATATTTTTTTTTAAGCTCTTCTCTTTAATTTTGTGCTGGATGTTGAAGTGCTAGTGACTTCCATGATATTTTCTAGCATGAAGCTTTGTCTGGATCACTCAACACAAAGTGTTGTGTTCTGGCCTCACAAAGATTTACCGTAAGATTAGATTTCTTGAATATTGCATGTTTGCACTGTACACTGAAACATGGAATCAACATGTATCCCTTGTGGTTGTTACACACCTCAGGTATAATTTGAAATGTAGGTTTGTCAAAAGAAAAAAGGTTCAGTCATACATTTAAAAAGTTTTCTAAGTGAAAATTGTGTTTTACTCATGTGAGGAAACTGTTTGGCTACAGTTCTAATAAAAGATGCTGGTCATCAGTCTGTTTTAAAAAATAAAATAAAGTAAAAGTTTTATTTAAAGAAAAGGGGCAACTTTCATTGCTTTTTGTGGCAAAAAACAAAACAAAAAAAAAAGTATAAATGTTTGAATGTTTAAAATCCCTATGCATTTTATTTTACCCAGAATTGAAGTAAAAATATGTAATTTGTTGTTTTGCAACACACACACACACACACACACACACACACACACTCTATGGGCTGGGTTAAAACTAAAACATTTTCTGTAAAAAATACTAAAATAACAAAAGTAACAAACAAATTTATATACACTTAAAAGATGTTTTTGTGTGCGAGCCCAGAGAATCACCAGAAAGCTTTTGATGAAGTGTCATTCTTTAAACATCTAGCCTAAGCAACTGTCCTAAAACCATTAACAAACCCATTTAGGATGCACTCTTCCCCCGCCAGTTCCACTCGTAAACACCTTCACTGTGAGTTAGATAAATGTTTTGATTCTTTGTATTTTTTAACACTGATCCTATTGGCGTCAGGAAACAGATACAGATGTTCTAGAAAAAAACATCAACAACTACACCTTTTCTTATTGAGAAGAATATAGTATGGGGTGTGTGGGTATAGGACTCTTTGGCTTGATGAACGTGTCTGATTCTTTATCTAAGGCATTAACATAAACCTATAGTTCAGGTACTACTGAGGTGCTCTCACACACACACACACACGCACACACACACACACACACACACACACACACACACACACACACACACACACACACACACACAGTTGTTCTTAAAACATCTCCAGACATATTATTTTAATGAATATAGCCAGTGTTTTGTAGGTGTAATGGTATTCCTGAATGTCTTGACTCAAATATTTTGACTCAATTAACATATAGGCTACCCTATTGATCAACCAGCAAAGATTTTGACACTCAGGGTGTCAACATTGCGTAATACTTGCTTGGGTGAATTCCACCCCCAACAATCAAAGGAAAATACAATCAGCAACAGTTTACCCCCAACAGACTGGAAGGAGCCAGTTACCCAGGATTCAACAAATGACCAGTCAGTTTGGCACTGTAAATCAGAGACTGTTTTCTTGACACATGGATTACCTGTCAATCATGAGTGACAGGGGGTCATAAATCAATCAAATATTAACCCAAAAGTGACACATGGTATATGTTAATACTACTAAGCTCAATAGCATTTGAAGACAATGACTTAGTCATAAAACCAACTGTACATTGTTCACCCAGGTCTCATGTATGATGCACACCTTTAATATTTTTGATATTTATGACAATAAACTGCTAAATCATATGCAAATATTGCTATGTATTTCACTACTGTATGGGATCATATACAGAATATGACAATATTTAAAGCTCAATAGCATTTGAAGACAATGACTTACAGTCATAAAACCAACTGTACATTGTTCATCTAGGTGTCAGGTATGTGGCAGTAGTGAAATAGGCCTACAATATTTGCATATGATTTAGCAGTTTATTGTCATAAATATCAAAAATCTAAAAGGTGTGCATCATACATGAGACCTGGGTGAACAATGTACAGTTGGGTTTATGACTGTAAGTCATTGTCGAAATGCTATTGAAGTTAGAAATGTTTATGCCAATGTCGCATGTAATTTTGAGACGGTCCCTAAATATGCGTGCGACAAAAAAAGTCTAAGAATGCGCTTATCTTTATAACGTACACATGTCTTAATGCCAAAGGCCGCACTATATCTTTATATGACATTCCTTATTTAAAGTAAAATGTTATTTCTTCTGTCATCTCCATCTCTGCTGTAGCCCAGTCTATGGTACGGTTACACTATTGGCCGCTGTGGCTCCCTCAACGCGTGGCCACGACATAATGATGTCGTTACCTCAACAAAATGATCTCGTGGCCACGAGAAAAATATATCGTTCCCTCAACATATGATCTTGAGGCCACGACTTTGCATCGCGTGGCCACGACATAATGATGTCGTTACCTCAACAAAATGATCTCGTGGCCACGACTTAATATGACGTTCCCACGACTTAATATCACGTTCCCACGAGTTTATATGTTGTGGCCACGACAAAAATAAGTGAACCGAACATGTCCCCTCCCGGTCACCGTACTTCTAGTTCATTAATAGCATCAAATAAACATGAATGAACATAAGAAGCAATGTTGTTTTAAACCGCGGAAAGGCGTCAGTACACTCCGATTTTCAAATCCTCCCATGTTAATCTGCTATCTCTCCTGACTGCTTTGTCGGACAAAATGGCGGATGGCGGATTATGATTGGTTAGATCGCCTGTCAATCAAGCTCCCTGCGAAGGGTCAATTGATTTGAAGCTTTGAAAAGCTTCATTTCTACCATCACTACTAAAATCGTCTCATGATTCTAGCATTTATTGCTGAGGAGTGTTGGCATGTCATGTCCCACCTTCTTCCTGTGGTGTCTTCAGTGTTGCCAGAGCCCGTCTACGGAGAGCCTGGCCACTCCCTATTAAGTCCTATTGTACCGAATTTTGGTTGTAGTTCCACCAGAGTTCCACTGGGGGCGATCGCCCATGAGTGCAAAATGAATGGGAGTCTATGGGGCTAGACGGCTAAATTTGTCTCTTTCACCCGATTGCCGTTGAGAAATCTCAGATTTGATTGTAGGTTTTGCAAGTTCAACATGGGTTATAGGTCGAAAGTTGAATGAACGAGTACTTATGTCCTTTCGATTTCTTACAGGTTGAGTTGTTGTTGCCCATAACACGCTAGCATTCTGCTAATGAACGCTGATTGGTTAGTGATGGACTGATTACGACCAGAGATACCGCTTGATGGCATCGTGGCATCCGAAGCGGGACCAGAAACAAACAAAACAAAAACTCTTCTAGCACGTGTATTTACCTGTGTCAGCTGTGTTGTCGATGCCTCGAGAGAAAAGAAATTGCAGAGCGCGAAACGCACCAAAGTGACTGAAGGATTGCCGTAACGCAGTATCTCTGGTCGTACGGTGTGTATGACGTCTTCGACATTTTAAAAGACTTTTTAAAGCAAATAAGTGACTCTAAAAAATCTAACACCCAGCAGTGTGTAATTTATTTGCATCTCCTTTCGAATACAACATTCAAATTACTAGACAAAAAATTATATCCTGAGAAAAGTGGATTTTGATGGGTATAGAGCCATAGACCTCCATTCATTCTGCACTCGCCTGCGAGCGCCCCCGCATGGACAGAGACTTGTTACTGCAGCCAGTCCAGAAACCGGAAGTAACCAGAGAGTGCCAATTCTCTTCCTATTAGACATTCTCTGGTGTTGCCAAGTTTCGCTAGAGAAAGTGACGTAGTCTAAAAAATTGACTGGTGAAAAAAAAAAAAAAAAAAACTTACAGTCAGTTATGCAGCTGTAAGCGCAGCTGTTGGCACAGCCTTACATGCCTCTGACACCTCAACGCTAATTCAAACAGAGATCAGCGATATTGCCATGGCATTGACAGAAGGAGAAACAGCATCAAACACTAATAACTAATAGGCTTATAGTTGCCTATACTAAGCGGACATTAGAGAAGTCAGATGGGTGCTTCAGTTTGAGTGGGCTTGTCCTGGGCAGTTTGAAAACCCCTGGTGGTCTAATGCCTTCACTTTTTAATATGTAGGCCTATGTGCAGTATTTTTTAGCTGTAACTATTAATAAGTTTGACTGTAGCCTAGAATGTTTGCTTAAAAGGTTTGGTATGTTATGTGTTATTTATCTGTATATAATCTTGTTGAGTAAAAAAAGAGGGGGGAGGGGTCTTGTGGGGCCTGATCTTGGGCATTAAATGAACATGTACATGAGACAAACTACATTTTCAAATAATACAAAATTTCCAAATATGGTTTCTGTCATATTAGGTAGTTTTTATCACACTGATGTAAGTTCAAGTGTGAAGTTCAACATTTAAATAAGTTTGAACAAGGTGAACTTTAAGTGTGTGATTAACTGGCACACACGAGGAAACTAGGGGGCCGTTTACATGACACCATTTTCAACTTAAAACGGAAAACTTTTTATGCGTTTTGGCCGTTCATTTGCATGACAACAGCGTTTTGGGGGCCTAAGAAAACACAAGCTTTTGAAAACGGGTTTCAAAGTGCAGTGAATTGAAAACGATACCATTATCGCCTTCGTGTAACGGTGTCATCTACAAAAACCTGAATTTGTGAAAGCGTTGATGTCATACGCATGTGTATTACGTGTTCAGTTTAAAGGTGTGTAGTGTTTCTTTACAAAGTGACATCGCCATCTACTGGCCTGGCATGAATGATACAGCTTTTTTAGTCATTTTCGTGGATCCTTGTGAACGGGATCATTTTTACAATGTTTTCGTCTGTACGCAAAAAAAAAAAAAAAAAAAAAGCAAAGCAAAACCTCTTCAGTTTTTAGTACATCGTTGTCGTGTAAACGTACCCTAAGTCAACACACACATGCAGGGAACCGAAACAATAAAACCAAACCAAAACCGAATATACAGTACATGTCATAGACTATAAACAGACTCCTCAAAGTTAACACTGGCACCTCTCTGCCTGTTTCAGATCAGTTGTGTAATAATCTCCTTCATTTTTTCAGTTCTAAAATTGACAATGTCCATAATTCATGCCACACCTGTTTCCTCTTCAACACTCCGCTTGCCTAGTTTCTCTGGCACATCTTTTACTGTTTTTTCCTCAAATTGAGTCAGAGTTGCTAACTAGGAAGGTGTCACATATGAAAGCCACCACTTGCTCGCTTGATCCCTTCCCTATACAAGCTTATTCAAATCTTGTTTTAACTCTGTGTGTCCGGCTGTTCTCAGCATCATTAACGCTCTCTACGCACTGATGTTGTACGAGCAGCATTGAAAACTGCTGCTGTAACACCTGTTCCAAAAAGCATAATGTTGATTGATCATATTTATTTGTTGATTGATCATAAATGATCAATTTAAATAATTATCGCCCCTTATCAAACCTTCCCTTTCTGGCAAAAACACTAGAACGAGTTGTGGTTTTGCATCTCATGATCTTACTGTTAATAATCTTTTCGAGCCCCTTGAGTCTGGTTTTCGTAAACCCAATAGCACAGAGGCAGCTTTGGTCAAGGTCACCAATGATCTGTTAATAGCTTCAGATTCTGGTTCTCTCTCCATCCTTATCCTTCTTGATCTTAGTGGTGCTTTTGATACTGTCAATCACAACCTCTCACTTAACTGACTCAAAACTGTCTTTGGTGTTTCTGAGACTGGTTTAGATATTATCTCTCTGATCGCCGGCAGTTTGTTTTCATGAGTGGTTTCAGGTCTGAGATTGGCTCTATCACTACTGGTGTCCCTCAGGGTTCAACTTTAGGCCCTTTGCTTTTTAGCATTTATATATTTCCTCTTGGATTGTTTTTAAGATCACTTAGGCTTAATTATCACTTCTATATTTGATTCGAGTTTGTCTTTTGAACCACATGTGCAATATACTGTAAAGAATTCCTTTTTTCATCTCAGAAATATTGCTAGACTTCGCCCTATGCTATCTTTTCCTGTGACTAAAAGGCTTATCAATACTTTTTTTTTTTTTCACACATTGACAACTGCAATGCACTTCTTGCTTGGGGTTCATAAAACCACACTCAACAAATTGCAATGCGTTGCAAAAAAATTTTAGGAGTTAGGAGAAATGAACACATCACTCGGTCAGGTTCAGAGTTGATTTTAAAATCCTTCTGCTCACATCAGGCACTGCATAGTCTTGCCCCTCAGTATCTGGTGGTTTTAATTATTTTGTATTCCAGTGTGTTCTTCTGTTTTTTCCTTTTACGTTTTGTATTTCTATCTTTGTATTTTTATTTATTTTTCTTATTGTGTAAATTGCCTTGAGAAGCTGCTTTTAAGATGCAATATAAAATAAAGTTTATTATTGTTATTACCGTTACACATGAGATTCATACTAAGTGTATGAACGTATAGAATAAAAGACTGCACTTGTGGACAGTCTAAACTTGACTTTAACTTCCTCTTGATGTGAGTAAAATGAAGCTCTTAGTCTGAGGTGAAGTTCATCTCCAAAGAGGTGTGAAACAAACAAGACTGCATCATGAGGTGCTCTGCCAGTCGTTTTAACAAAATGAGGATTATACAACTTCCACTCTGTGAGTATTACAAATTATAAATATCTTTTTATATACTTTGTGTCACTGTATATTTATGATGTTTTAACAGCCTAATAATTTCATTTTCAAGTGGAATATTCCTAATGTTTTATGTGTATGATTGTTTATTTCCTGCAGATTTACTTATATGGTGTCAAGCTGCAGAGACTTTGACGACACAGTTTACAGATTTGGGTCAAACTGTGACTATAAACTGTGAACTTGGTTTAGAAGAGGTGACATGGCTGTTGCTGAATCTACCAGATCCTCCGGTTGTGATATTACGCTCCTTCTCAAACCCACCAACAGCATTTTACTTCAACAAAATATTCAAAAAGAAATATTCTGTGCAATCAAATCGTCTGATCATAAATAACATCACTATCAATGAGTTAGGTGATTATTACTGCACAAACTCAGACATAACTGTAAGATTCAGCGGCGGCACCAGACTGCACATCACTGGTGAGAGATCTTTCAATTATCGCTTCATACTTGTTATCCATTGCATACTTTTTTTTAGACACTTAGGATTCTCAATAGTTGCTCTAAACAGCTTTTTATTTACAGCCCCAACTCAATTAACCGAGTTAACTGAGTGTCAGAGTCACACCGCAGTGAAGGACATTCAGCAGAATCAGACGCCATGGAGGACATTTACTATCATCTCTGCTCTGCTGAATGCTGTTCTGGTCATTGTGGTTATTGGTGAGTTTGTTTAAGTTACAACAATGTGACTCCATCTGTAAAAAACACAAATATAATAAGCTTCTACAATGGATTGGTTAAGTTCTAATTTGTTGTGATTGTGTCACATATTTTGTGTAATAAACTGAATTCACCGTTAGGGCTGTTAAAGGTGTTTGCTGTTGGAAATAAAATACCTGGAGGACGATTACAAGAACTTCATACAACTGATCTACAGCAAACACAAGAAGTTCAACCTCAAGAATCACACCAACCACTGGTAAATTACATGTGACATCTCTCATTTCAAGAAAACAAGAAAACAAAAAAGTTGGTACTTATAGAATCATTTTCTCTATTACACTTTAAAATGAAGAGTTGATGGTTCCATGAAGAACCTTTAACATCCATGCAATCATTTACATATCACAGAAAAAGGACTTCATGGTTAAATTGTTCTTTAGATTTTTAAATGTTCTTCACACTAAGAAAAGCCCTTTCCACTCCATGCGCATTGTTTCTCTCTCCTGCTAAGATGTAAAGTGCTATATAAGGAGCTGTGGATGACACGGTTATTTTTTAACAACAGTAGCAGAAATACCGTGAGCAGCAAAATAGATACTTTAACTAAAACACTGCAGAGAATGAGAATGCAGCAAATACAATTATTTGTATCTGTCATGCAGAAAATACAATTATTTTTTGTCTGTCATAAAGATGAATCAGACCGTTTAACTAAACCAGGTTTGTGATGCATGTTATGCAGGTTATTTTGTGGTGCAGATTTTTTCATACATTCAACTAATCAGCATATTAAGAGCATTTTCATAATAAACAATGTTATTGGAAAATTATTTAAAGATGGCAAGGGAAGACAAAAAACTTTTTAATTACTTGTTAAATTTGTTTTATCCTCATGATGAGAGTTTTGATTATTAGATTATGTACGTGTTTTTGTCTTTAGTAGTTTATTACTTTGTGCAAAATATAAAAATAGTCCATACTTTTCTTAAGAGGTAAACCCTGCACTCCCAGTATGTTTTCTCAGTTACAAGGCCTTCTATGCTCCGTACACGTAGGTGTCTAAATAAAAAAATCATGATAAAACATCTGATCTAACCTTTTTATATTCATAACCAATTGGGAGAAATATTTACTTTTTTTGGTAAATATTGGTAAACATTCTTAGACATCACAACTTTGGCTCTCTGGGCCCAATATTCTCATCTTTGATGACTATTTTGAGTGTTTAGTTTTTTTTTTCTACAAGTACTAAGTACTAGGGCTGCCCGATGGAAATAATAATAATAATAATAACAGTACCAAAAATGCATTGTCCAGACCTCTGCTGGGAAGGAAATATAGAGACCGCTTAATTGAATACCCCTGTTTTAGGAACTGGTCATTGAAAGGTTTTTAGCGTAGCATCAGTTATGGCAGGTCACGTTAGTCAAGCTCACATCAGCTGACTCTCAGCTGATCCACGTCTACCTATAGGAATACGACGCCTATCAATGTATACATATGTAGCAGAGCGGGCGCGGTTTGGCTCAAATTGATATAATTTCCGACTACGCCACCTGGGGAATTTCACCCCAAGAATTTAACACAACCTCTAAACACAGGCACACACAGGTTCTAATCACTGTTGGAATCAGAGACATAGGTAATGAAAAAGATTTTATTAATTATTAAAAGACATAATGATTATAAAAGGCGTTGACCAGCAATCACTCTCATCTATTTGCTTAAAGGACAAGTTCGGTATTTTACACTTAAATCCCTGTTTACAGATCGTTTCTGATGAAATAGAACGGTTAAGATTAAAATTTGGACACATGCTGCTGTCCCGAGAATTTTAGGTTTATTTCGCTTTCCCCCCCACCTACACAATGGCAGCTTATGGGTACTGGAACAATCCTTCCTAAAACGCATTAAACTTTCGTTTACAAAGACGTGAAACTCACCGAGTGGTCAGGGGTGTTCACTGATATGCTCACACAAAAATCGCTGCAAAAGATGCTTTCTAACAGGTGTTTTACCATTCGTTGTAAAACTGTGGATCTATTTTTCCAAACGTCTCACACCCGTAGATTCTTCCGTTGAGAGCTTGAATAATAGACACTCCAGCCCAGTTGGTGGCGATAATGCACCTTTGCCAATTGCAAGCAAACCGCTGGCATTTCATTAAATACACAGAAGAAGCAGAAGAAGAAGCGGCGTGGAGTACCGTACCTCACACAGCTCTTTCAATACAAGTCAATGGAGTTGGACAAAAACTACGATAAAACCTGTTGGAAAGCATCTTTTGCAGCGATTTTTGTGTGAGCATATCAGTGAACACCCCTGACCACTCGGTGAGTTTCACCTCTTTGTAATCGAAAGTTTAATGCGTTTTAGGAAGGATTGTTCCAGTGCCCATAGGCTGCCATTGTGTAGGTGGGGGGGGGAGCGAAATAAACCTAAAATTCTCGGGCCAGCAGCATGTGTCCACATTTTAATCTTAACCGTTCTATTTCATCAGAAACGATCTGTAAACAGGGCTTTAAGTGTAAAATACCGAACTTGTCCTTTAATTCTATCGTTGGCAGCAGAGGAACCTGGGCTTACCCACAGGGGCAGTCTCAAGATATCACCCTTATGAAAATTACTCTATTCGCAGTGCACACACACTCAACGACTCATGTCAGAGAAGACCACGACACACAGTGAAGACGTCACCACCTAAATGGTCACTCGCCTGCCCCCGGGTGCCCAGGCCCTGCTAACAAACAAAAGAAAAAAAGACATTGTCAACCAGTGATATGCAAAAAGAACTAAATGATATAACCATAAGTCATCAATACAATAATCAAACCAAAATAAACACATTCAAAAAGATAAATCAATTAAAAGAAATAAACAGAAGACAACCAAAAAAAAACTCAAAACATATCACTGAGAACAGAATTTACTGGAAACAGTGCACTGGAACAGTCCCCTCGAGACAGTTCACTCAAGACGATTCACTCGAGACAGTTCACTCAAGACGATTCACTCGAGACAGTTCCCTCGAGACAGAACACTCAAGACAGTTCACTCGAAACAGTTCAAACAAAACAGAACAGTTGGAAGAGTTAAAACAGAACAGTCAAAACAAATAAAACAGAACAGCAGTCGATGAGGAGCAGAGCAAACGGCACTTTACGATGAAGCACAGGGCAGATAATTCTCATGCAAGACGCCGCTATTGTCCTTATCGCGTGCCTAAAAACAAAACAAAAAGGTGTTACACCGCGATTCCCTCTCCCTTGGCTTCACGCTCGAGCAGTATACTCACAAAACATGCTGTCCCGGGATTACTATCCCCGAACTATGCGGTGGATGGAGCCAAATGTCTCCGACAAAACTCGTTGGCAGAAAGCGCAGATAGATCTTACACTACGTTAAGCATACAGATTAGTCAGACTACCCACTCAGCCAAAGCAAAACTTCATTTACAAAACACCGTTGCATACAAATGCTTCCCTTACCTGTCTCAAATGTCCATACTGAACTCCCCAGAAAGCACACAGACTGGCAAACAGCACTGACAGTGAATAAGCAGCTTCAGCGATCTTTTACGAGCAACACCTGACACTGCACTCCAGCAAAAAGCAGCAGGGCGCCTGGGTGACGTCACGGCCCCGGATAGTGACGCACACTAAGGAACCGGTAACCCATGCTCTTATACGCACTGGATGCCAGGCCATTGGCCAAACCATGACAAGTAGGAGGGGTCATAACCCTTCCTGCTACACATATATAAGCTCCTTCGGTCTCAGCAGCGATCGCGTATCTCAGGAGCTTATTACCCTCCTCCATCCCCAGCTCCACCTCTCGCCCAGTCAGGATTTGGTGTTCTGATTCCCCTTGAATCAGAATAAATTCTTGAATCATATTGTACTTTAAAATCTCGAATTAATGATATCAGCAATACATCCATGATGGTTCTGTTCTGTTTACCCTAAGGAGGGTTATTGCTGCATGGATGCGCAGGGAGTTCTCGCCCAGAACAGAACCAGACCGCCAATCCAAACTGTATGCTAATCTTCAATCGTATTTGACGATAGTGGTCCTGACAGAAATGGCTCTTCTATGGAATCACTACAAAAACCCACTTTTGGAACCTCTATTTTTAAGAGTGTACAAGACAACTGCAGTGTGTTATTTACCAGTGTTTACAATTTCTAATATTATTTTCCTCATTGCTCTTTCAGTACAACTTTTCAAAGGTGCATAAAACGTTCAGGCCCAGTCAAGTCGACAGCACCTTTGATCCTGTAAAGCTGGCAAAATCCCAAACGCAAGTATGTTACACATTATACAGTTTCAAGGATCATCAATAAAAAGAAATTCAGAGGGACAGATGTATTACTGTATTACTACATCAGGGTCATGTATTACTATATAGTCATTGTTTTTGGAGTACAAACGTTATCAAGTTTTTTTGGGGGAATATTTTTAGTGCAACATTACTCTTGCTTTTTTGCTTAAATAGAACCTATATTTTAAGAACCGCATTGTACTCTTAACGTCCCACTTTCCCTTTCACTCCTTATGCATGGTTTTTTCATATACCTGAAATGACTGGTTTAAACTGGTTTTGTTTAAACATTTGTCTGATATTTGTTTTGTAAGTGTAGCCTGACATAATGGAAAGTTTATTGACTGCATGGCAACCACACCCAGATTTGTGAAGAAATTGTAAAGAGAGCTGCTTATGTTTTGTATTGAGAATGGTACATGGTAATATATGTAATTCAGGTTTATTAAAAGTTCAATCTAAAGATAAAATGGTGATAAAGCATTGAAAGATATAGTAATGAAGCTGTACAATATACATTTTTATGACAAATATATCTATGATATGCATCTAACACAAAAAAAGAGAATTAATAAAAGTGCAGTGAAAATGATTTCCTCTCTTGTCTGTGTGGTCGAGGTTTAATCTGCTGATGTTTCCGCTCACAGTAAGAGGTTGTCAGAGTCAAAACACACAAACACTAGACGAATGTTATAATGCAGCTAGAGCAAGAATCAAGGCTCATCAGGACAACATTCTCGCACATAGAAGCACAATTACACAACATTTTAAGATGAACAGGTGCTCTTTTGGTTATCAACTGTAATAACCAATGTGCTCACTCACAGAATCAAACACTACTGTTATTTATATAGCACATCTCCCTTTATGAATTATAATACCATTTGGTCCATTGGGTCAGATTGCTTTCCAACCTCAAGCGAACCGCCCCAAAGATCGTTTGTATAGCGAGACCACCTCGTTCAGGCGATCTCAGAGCGATTGTTTTGGTGCGGATCCGAGCACGATTGCCATGTTCACATATACCTAAACGAAATGAACCAAGAGAGAAAACACACCAGGTTCTGAAACAAACGCTCAGGTGTGAAAGCACCCTAACAAATATACTAGTAACTTTAGGAGCTGATGTGATTATAACCTGTGATCTTGATATAGAGGAGATTTAATTAAGTTCCTAAACGTAAGTTAATGAGGAGCGAGCCCATCTAATCTTTCAATCAACAGCCCGGGTATCTACTTATCTCTCTCCAGTCTCAGCTGTTCCAGAATCCGGTAGTGCCATACTGATGACAAACTGTCCTTTCTTCCCGAGTCACCAACAGTCACATCTCGCGTAAGATTGGATCTCACGGAGCCAAACATGCTCCTGTCGCAAAATCCAAGGCTCATACAAACCACACTCTAGAATACCCCTCTCTCCTCCACCCTCAAGATTTCAAGTTTAAACTGTGCCTCGTCCATCTTCTTCACAGACTTCATCTCTACATTCTACCACTGCTAATCCACCGATTCCATCCATTATAAAAAGGATACGTCAACAGCCTACGTCAGGTCCTCTCCAGCTCTGAAATCCATTTCCCCCGCAGATCATCAAAAGTTCAACTCTACGATCTCTTCATTAGTTCTAACAAAAAGTTCCAACATTCCAACAAACACTCCAACATCTCATAAAAGCAAGTCTCAGCCCTCATCCACTTTTGTTTCTCTCCCGGCCCAGTGTTCTGAACGTAAACATTCACAGCACATGAATTCCCATATGCAGTTGACTCCACTCCCCTGGTAAGAACCAACTATCCCAACTTAATCTACTGTACTTCCTTCTGCTTTTCCAGTTCTTTTCAATCCTTTTCATGATAACCCATGCACCAGGATGCCATCGCAGACGGTTACTTTTCTCTCGACCCACAAACCAACCTACTCAGAGAGCGGATCCTAGCACGAGACTGTCTTAGCTAGTGGTCCCTCCTCCCTCTCCTCCATCCTTCGGTGAACTCCAATTCACCTCATTCCTCTCTTCTCCCTTCTGTTCCCCAATTTTCTTCAACCATTCTTCTCGGTAAAGATCCAAGCGTGAGGCTGCGTCCGCTCTTTTTGCCCAACAACCCTCCCCTTCCTCTTGCTTCAGCCCATTCCAGCAGTCTTTGACACCAGCCAGTAATGGGGCTTCTTCTTCAGGTCCAATTTGCCGGCTTATTCTCTCGCTACAGCAGTCCCTCTTCCAGCTACTCCCAACAGTTGCAATGGAACCACCTCCAGTCTCAGCCCACCTCCGTTCCCTAATTCTATCAGGTACAGACATCTTCCTTCTCTGTTTACTTCAGTTCCCATTAATGAATAACCATAATTAATGAAGTAATTTGCGCTTTTATTTCCTACAAGACACAAGGAATTAAATCTTTACACCTACCACAAGCTTTTTGCAGCTACTGTAAATGCGCCGCCCATGTCACCCACTGGAACCAATGTCCATATTGGGGACCTCTAGACATCAAACTATACAACCGAGTCTTCATAGGAGTTCCAAGCCTCTCTTGCACCATCTACAAGTCTAACATTCATTCAACGTCAGAATATCCCCAAACCAGGCCAGATCTTCCAACCCATCCAGTAACATCCCAAGCTCAAATATCTACTGCATATGTCCCCCACTCAAGGAGTGACCGTAACCAGATTTTCACTTCAGTTTCAGGCAGACAAGTCCATCTTTAAGGCCTGAAGGAAGGTTTTGACCCTGGTCTGGAAGTACCTGATTCCAGCTTGATCTGCAATAACTTGCAATCTGCGACAGCCGAACCTGACATGGTGGAATCCCCCATCAAAATTAGATTCTGGATTCATGATTGGCCCTTTTGTTTCTCCGCCTTTCCAATTATTCTGCATAAGTTCAATTGGAGTAGCCACCAGAATATTTTCTGGCAAAAAATTATCCTCATTGATCTTTGATCATTGATCAATGATCCTCATGGAAATTCCCAACCCAGTATCAATAGTTTAATTCCATTAGATGAATTCTCCCTGCACTACCATGACATAGACCAAGCATTCATTATCATAAAAAAACGCTGGTTTTGGAGCCTGGCTAGCAAAGGTTGACAAAATATCTGCTTTTAAAGTCATGCCCATTCACCCAGATTTCTGGCATCTGTTTGGCATTCGTTGGTACAAAAAATTCTACTTCTCAGTCTGTCTAACTTTAACTCAAAATATTTGACATGCTTTCTGAAGCGCTCTGCTGTATCCTACAAAACAATCATGCAATCCCATACCTCATCCATCTCCTCAACGACTTCCTTGTCATTTCATCAAGTCATATTCCTGCAGCAAAACACCTAACTTCTCATCCAAACGGTGAGTCTCGTTCACTTATAATTGTGTGGATTATTTTGTATTTATACACACAAGAGAACTTCTCATGAAATATCTCCGCCTAATTCACAACACATTCGTACGCACATGAATTTGTTCTTAACATGGTTCTGATGTAAGTGAATTTGGAGACTTCTAAAAAGCAGCCGCATGCACGAGGTTAGACATTTCCATAAAACATGCCCAAAGTGAGGGCTTTTCCTTAAAGCCTTTTGTCATGCTCGTCAAACTTATAGTTTAATTATAGAATTTTAATATGGATTATATAATACAATAATTGCAACATACTTCAATATAATTATAGTCGTGTTAGGATGAAATATAACTTCTTAACTTGATTATAAGGTTGTGCAGTGCAAGTGCTTTTTGCATATATGTGGTTTCAGTTTTTGTTGAATCATGATCTGTTCTTAAAATCATTTGCACGCACATTTCACGCACAAATTTGTGCATTCGCATGCTTAGTGAATGAGACCTAGTGTTCTCCAAACTAGGAGCTCTCCTCTCCTAAAATAAAACCGAGGGCACATCTACATTCTTGGAATTCCTCGGAATCCTTCTAGACTCTGTCAAATTCCAAGCTTCTCTCCCCTAAGAGAAAATAGATTGCATAATCAAAATCGCATCAAATGTGCTAGAAGCTAACCATTGCAGCAAGCGTGATTTGCTTACTCTCCTAGGGCCACCTAAATTACGCAATGCGCATAATTCCTCAAGGCCGGCCTGCTAACTCTCGCTACCTCAGCCTCAGGTCTAGAAGACATCATTTCACTGAGCCAACCATGTCGGGTAGACTTGAAATAATGGATCATGTTCCTCAAGCAATGGGACGGGATAACCTTTTTCTACAACAATTTTTTGTCCCGACCTTTCGACATCACCTTGTTCACCGACAACCTTGTTCACCACATAGGTTTTGGAGGTTTCTACAGAGGACATTGGTTCGCCTCAACCTGCTGAATCAACCAACCTGTTCAAACTGTTCCCCATAGTAGTAACAGCCTATCTATGGGGTTCTGAATGGTCAACAAAAAACATCCTGTTTCACTGTGACAATTCTGCCACCGTATTAAAGGGATACTTCAGGATTTAGCATTAAGCTTTGTATTAGTAGAAAACCTGTAGTATTTTCGAATTACTGTGCTTTCCACCCTCATATCCCCCTGAAAGGAGAAATTTATGTATTTTTTGTCTGGAAAAAGTCCTCAAATGACGCAAAAATCGTCATTTTGCATCATCGGAGGATTTTCTGGCCAGAGGCTAAAGACTACAGCCAGTAGATGGCGTTGTTCCGCATGTTTTCAGCCCGCCCATAGAGGGTGGGATCTCACTCACATAATGTACACACAGTCAGCCGTCTTTCTTTGGAAGCTAAGCTTGCAGGCTCTTGTTCTGTGAAGAAAGCTGAGTAGTAGGAGAAAGCTGAGTAGTAGGGGTTACCATCCTCCTTTTCCCGGACTTGTCCGGCGGACGAGATCGTTCAAAATGTCCGGGATTCAGCTTTTGCTTTCTGCGGTCGCCATTCATTGTTTACATGCACACCTCTTGTTTCAATCTAACTGAATTCATTTTGATTGGTGAATCTGAATGTAGTGTTTACATGAACGCTAAACAAGTGATCGGTTGATGTGCGTTTTAACATTGCTAAGAAAATTCCCGCTCCTCCGTGAGAGATGCGAGACCCGGCGCATCTCAGTAACGACGCCACCGGCCTCGCGTCGTTCTCCCGCAGCCGTCAGCCTCGTCCTGCTCGCCACAGTAAACATGATGAATGGCGACTGTAGAACGCAAAAGCCGAATCCCGGACATTTTGGGCGATCTCGAAATCCCAGGCAGACTCGTCACGGAGACTCACTGGTAGCCTAACCTTGATGTTTTCAACTGCGCTCTCTAACCGGTAGGCGTGGCCTCCTAGGGCAGCGAAGCAAGTGCATTCTGGGAGTTGTTGTCTTTCATCCACATAAGCCAAAAATACATTTTCTGGCTTTTCTCAGTCTAGAAAGCTCCAAATTAAAAATATTCTTCACATTTCTTCTACATAAATGACCTATTTTAAATACACATTCATCTTTTCAGAGGTGAAGTATCCCTTTAACAAAGGCTGTTCTAATGCTCCAAAAACCATGCCCTTCCTAAGACGTCTCATTTGGATTTCTGCCTGTCACCAATTCATCATCAAAGCTGAACATATCCTAGGTCACCAAAATCAAATCGCTGATGCTTTATCTCTTTTTCAGAAATTCAGAACATTAGCTCCAAAAGCAGACTCTCCAGTTCCTCCTTATTCAGAACTCATATCCCTCTAGACCAGCCATACCCTATCCACGAATACCCTATTTCAAGCCATTTCTCCCAGAACACTCACAACAGAGCTCACAACATGGTTTTTCCAGAGTTTTCCCTCCTCTCAATATCCTCCTTCATTACTTACCTCCATCATATCAATTCACTTCAGCTAGGAACAAAGTCTACCTCAGTGGCATTTATTTCTTTTTCAAGGTCATCCACGGGCAACAGTGCCCCAACATTTCAAACCCTCAGCTATCCCTTCTCATCAAAGGTTTAGAAAAAATTTTTTCCCTCGTCCAAACTCCAGGCAACCTTTAACCATTGACATTCTTAGCATCTGCCTAACCACTCTCCACTCAGGTTTATTTTCCCCTACAAAACGAGAACCCTTGATGTCTTTCATTGTCTTCCTCAGAGTCTCAGAACTTACCATCAACTCAAACTTCAACCCAGCTATCCATCTTACATCAAGTAATAAACAGTGACAATACATTTAAAAATCAAACAAAGCAAAACAGATCAATTGAAAAACGATCATTCAATTTTCATTTTCAATTTGCCAACCCCCATTTAACCATACCAGTCCATAGCCCTTTTTACTTCACCAGAGGAAATCCCAAATTACCTCTTCTCTCGACCCTCTTTTTATCGATGATAAAAACCTCCCTGCCTCCAGACATTGGTTTCAAATGAATCCTCTACAGATCTGACATCGCAACCAAACATTTCTCTTCCCATTCCTTCCGCATAGGGGCAGCCACCACAGTAGCTCGGAGGGGCCTTTCCGAGCACCAAATTAAAATGCTAGGTTGATGGTCGTCCCATGCTTTTGAAACATATGTTCGATCAGCAGCGTTGCTACTGCGCAGAAGCAGGTCCCAAATATGTGCAAGATGTCAGCGCCATATTAGGACTTTGGCAGCACCAATGGAAGAGAGTGAAGGGGCGTGGTTCATCTTTTTTTACAGTCTATGCTCGGTGCACATATGGTACCGCCCACGCCCAGCTGACTGGGACTAGCTGTAGCACTTTACAATCGACACAGTGTCCAATTTAAATGAGACAATAAATTGTACCATTTTTGTAGCATCGAAATAGTAGCCTATTGTGGTTACTTTCCATTTATGGCTCACTAAAATCTAGTGGTTGTTTTCGAAACACTGCTTCATGAAGCTTCAAGACCTTTATGAATCTTTTGTTTCGAAGCAGTGGTTCGGAGCGTGTATCAGACTACCAAAGTCATGTGATTTCAGTAAACAAAGCTTCATTACGCCATAACTGTTTTTAATAGAACTTGAAACGTTTCAAAATTTCAATGGTTCACCGCTGGGGGGCGATAATCTGTGAACCCATGAATCAAGTCTTTTAACCAGTTTTATATATTTGTAGACATTTTAATTAGATATAGTGTAATTAAAAGGGATGATAGTAGTTAATAGTCTCTTATTGACCTATTTAGCTGATCCAGCCATGGAACAAACAAAACAAGCCCTGAAAATTGATAAAAGAACACATATTATACAGACACTTGATATTTAATTGTATTATCTGATTTAACTAAGGATAGTTGATTGCATTTTATATTTACTTTCAATAAAAATGTTTGCTATGTGTTTGCAATACATGTTTTTCTTGTTTTTTATGCACTTTGGCCTGGGTTTTTGTTGCATTTACACTGTTCTGGCCAGCAGGGGTCACCAGCGTGTGGCCAGTGAATCATTTTGCGAAGCAATTGGTTCAATTGATTCGAAGCTTTGAAAAGCTTAAAGGTATAGCGGAGGATTTTTTTACTTCCGGGTGGAATGCCTATACTATTGGTCCTCCTAATTGTCAATCATTCTGGTGAATCAATCAAACTTTTCAAAAAGTGGAGAGGGCGGGTCTTATCTAAAATTCGGAAAGATCCTCCGCTATACCTTTAATTTCTACCATCACTACTAAAAATGTCTCATGATTCGAGCATTTATTGCTGAGGAGTGTTGGCATGTCATGTTTTTGCTGTAGAAAGCGCTGTCTTCATTGTTGCCAAGTTTCGGCAAGTGACGTAGTAAAAAAAAAAAAAAACTTACAGTCAGTTATGCAGCTCTGATACTATGTGGTATCAGTGATTAGCATAGCATTAGACCATTAGGTCAGTGATTTGCATGGCATTAACAGAAGGAGAAACAGCATCAAACACTAAATAACTAATAGGCTAATAGTCACCTGTAGCGAACATGGCAACCCTGGCTCTCTTTTGACCAAGAACGCAGTGAGAGAAGTCAGACGAATACTTCAGTTTGAGTGGGCTTGTCCTGGGCAGTTTCAAAACCCCTGGTGGTCTAATCTAATCCCTTCACTTTTTAATATGTATGTGCAGTATTTTTTAGCTGTGACTATTAACAAGTTTGACTGTAGAATGTTTGCTTAAAAAGTTTGCTATGTTATGTGTTCTGTATATAATTCTGTTGAAACCTAAGAGTAAAAAAAGTATTGTGGGGCCTAACAGTTAGTTTATCATGACAAACAACATTTTTAAATAATACAAATTTTTCCAAATATGGTTTCTGTCATTTTAGGTAGTTTTTATCACGCTGATGTAAGTTCAAGTGTGAAGTTCAACGAGGAAACTAGGGGCCGTTTACATGACACCATTTTCAACTTAAAATGGAAAACGTTTTATGTGTTTTGGCCGTTCATTTGCATGACAACAGCGTTGTGGGGGCCTAAGAAAACACAAGCTTTTGAAAATGGGTTTCAAAGTGCAGTGTATTGAAAACGATACCATTATCGCCTTCGTGTAACGGTGTCATCTACAAAAACCCGAATTTGTGAAAGCGGTGATGTCATGCGCATGTGTATTACCTGTTCAGTCTAAAGGTGTGTAGTGTTTCTTTACAAAGTGACATCGCCATCTACTGGCCTGGCATGAATAATACAGCTTTTTTTTAATACAGTCATTTTTGTGGATCCGTTGTGTAATAATCTCCTTAATTTTTTTAGTTCTAAAATTGACAATGTCCATAACCTAATTCATGCTACACCTGATTCCTCTTCAACACTCTGCTTGCCTAGTTTCTCTGGCACATCTTTTACAATTTTTTCCTCAAATTGACTCTAGAGAGGTGTCACATATGAAAACCACCACTTGCTCGCTTGATCCCCTCCCTACAAGCTTATTGCAGAGATGGGGTTTGGGTCTGGGTCTGTGGGACTGTTTCTGGGGATTCACTTTTTATTTTACCTACCCTTTGTCCTACCCAGTGACTATGCACCTTACTTTTATTTAACGTAGCGTGTACGTGTCGAACGATGGAATCGCCGATGATCACAGCATCGCGTTCTGTTTCGCGAAGAGGGGAGAAGCGGTTTTGTGTGGATATCTCGAAAACCGGGAGGGTCGGAGAGAGTTTTCTTGGTCTAGACCTGACTCGCGTCTTCCGCTGCGGAAATATCCAGGCTTCGTGATGGCATGTTGGAGCCGGAGTGAACGAGACCATGGCTGATCGCGACCTCGACGCTCGGGACCGATGCTGAGTAACGCACGGAGTAGACGAGGTCGGAGTCAGCGGGTTAGTAACGTTAATCTCTGATTTGTGTGCATCGGCGCGTGATGTTTCAAGAGCCAAACGCCGGTCTATCAGCTCGGCTTTTCTCACTAAAAGGTCGTGGATCTGTTTCTCAACAGCTTTCAGCTCGGACTGCAGTGCGTGCAGCTCAAATGTGTCCTCACCTGCACCAAAAGGTAGACTACTTACATCTGATATATTCACCATTTTAACAGATGGACAGTACGTTAAGTTAGCAACGACGCTACCAGTGATGCTATCAATATTAATACTAATTTATGGCTGAAGTCTTGGATATAATCCGTCTTTTTAGTGGTACGGGTGTAGAGTAGACGCACGATAGGCGAAAAAATGTTTGTTTGTAAGTGAGTGTGGAGAAGACGCGTTCAGCCGTGATCCACGGACGTAACCTATAGGAGTATCCAGCGTTGGATCACTAATAGGCTTGAGACGCGTCTGCTCAACAGTCCGCGTTGTAACTATGAGGTGAGGAAAGTAGAAAATGTTCGTTGTAAGTGAGTTTAAAGAGAAATCAAGAATTATAAATCAATCGGTGGAGCTCCAAAGACAACAACGCGTTCAGACGCGACGCATGCGCATTCGAAACAGGAACTTGGGGGCTCATATTAATGCTCATGAGTAGCCTAAATGGGTCCCATTCAAACCTTAACATCAAGTATTTTACTGTTATATGTCAACAAGATTCAACAAGACATTTTCACCTGGCTATACCCAATGTTTAGATCTGGTTTGTTATTTATGCAAATTAGCACATCTGTAATTAGATTATGCACCGTTTGTCCATGTTAACAAACAATTTAAAAAAACTTGTTATACATTTTTTGTTTGTCTTTATGCAAGTAATCAACTCAGTAATTTTCATGGTGATATCTAAAGGTTAAAATGTTTACCCTATTCACGTAAGAAAAAGAATGAATAGGCGTATGAATAGGATATATTTGGGTCTTTTTCGAAACTTTCCCCTAATGGGATTCTTCTGGGCTTTTTATTCCTTACTCAGGACATATTGAGGATACAAAATCAGTTGAGTTTGCTTCTGTTGCAATTTGTTCAAGGTTGACCCCCATTTTGGCTTAAAATGACTGGACTAAAAATGCTTATCAATACTTTTGTTTTTTCCCACATTGACAACTGCAATGCACTTCTTGCTGGGGTTCATAAAACCACACTCAACAAATTGCAATGCGTGCAAAATTCTGCTGCTATGATCTTGACTAGAGTCAGGAGAAATGAACACATCACTCCAATACTGATTTGGCTCCGGGTCAGGTCCAGGTTTTTAAAATCCTTCTGCTCACACATCAGGCACTGCATGGTCTTGCCCCTCAGTATCTGTCTGCGTCATTTGTGCTCCTCTCAAGCTGGTTAGCTTAAAGGTATAGCGGAGGATCTTTCCGAATTTTAGATAAGACCCGCCCTCTCCACTTTTTGAAAAGTTTGATTGATTCACCAGAATGATTGACAATTAGGAGGACCAATAGTATAGGTCACCCACCCGGAAGTAAAAAAATCCTCCGCTATACCTTTAAAGGTGCCGTAGAATGGATTATTTTATTATTTTATAATGTTTCCTGGGGTGCCCTTATAATGTTAGTATGTTTTTTAGATCAAAATTTGTTATAATTTAGAAATAAAAGGCATATTTCCTAGCCTGATTTCATTCCCTGGATTGAACGCTCTGTTTGAAGGGGCGTGTCTGCTGTGAGACTTCAGTGTTGTTGCCCACTGCTGTGATTGGCTGACATGCTTGCATATGAAATATCTGGCATTACATGTAGAGCTATCTGGAAAACTTTTACTATTACAGCTTTTATACGTTTTTACTATTACAGCTATCGGGATTAACGAATCATGAGAAGTTTTTTAAGTATTTAGATCTATTCCAGCATTGAGCAGATGACAGCCCGTTGATCGCGTGAATGAAGATCTTATCACTGCAACGCGATCTACTGATGCATAAACAGTGTTGAACGACTTTGAGAGAAAGATTATCTGTCTGAACTTGAACAATTACACATCAGAAATTCACATAACCCACTGGTTCTCCAGGGCCCAGTTTTTCAAAAGTAATCCAGTGGGATTTCGGATCACGGATTGGATCAAATCTTGGAAATGGGTTTTTCAAAAGCAAAAGAGGGATTCTGAACTAAGATCAGATCATGTAATCCGATCTTAAATTTGATCTGGATCAAACCTGCCCTTTGGGTTTTTCAGAACTTTGAACTCGGTTTGGGATCTATTTGATCCAAAAAAACAGGATTATCCTGATCCCATCAGAAGGGTGGATTCAGTTGTGATTTTTCGAACCAAATAAAACCAGAGAGGTTTTTTTTTTAAGTGAATGATCACAAAATCAATGTTTACTGATGATATATACATTTCTTCATATTTGAAGCATATATGAAGCATGTCACATCTAATGAGATATGGTAAAACAACAAAATCTACAATTTAACATTATAACAAAATAAGGAAAGTAAAATGTTTCTGTTTATTACAGTGTTTCTGTTTCTTAAAATTAAAATAAACAATGGTTATTTGTGGCCACCGGTATTTTGCCAACTGTTGTTCTTTGCTAAGCCAGTAGGCTACACTGTTGGTTCCATTTAAGGCTCTAGTAAACAGGATTTGGTGATCCTGAAAAGTTCCTATCCGGATCAGATTGATCCAATCCGATGTTGCTTTGAAAAACTGGCTCAAAAGTAAGATGGATTACGTGATCACGGATCGCAAAAAAAAGGATTACTAAATCCGGATCAATTTTATCCGGATTAAACCTTTTGAAAAACCGGGCCCAGAGGCTCGGATGAAGGAGCTAAAAAAATACTTTTGTGTTCATTTGTACATCCAAACACTGAGCAACTGCCATCGTTCGCTCGTTTGCAAGCCACGATGTCTCTCGAGGAAAAAACAATATCGCGCTGGATCTAGATAACACAGTGTAAATTATTGTTAATAAAATCACTACTTACCGCTTGCGGGAATATAACGTTAGTTGAAATTGCCCCCTTCGTCCATTTGAGACGCCAAGAGAAGCCTGGCTGCTTGATATATGTTCCAGGTTAGAAAAACAGTCCGTGGTGAAACGGGCAGAGCAACTAACAACTTCGAATTAAACTGTAGCGGTATCAGATTATAGATAGATCTGCCATTTTCCCTATGATCCTCCTCCTGCTTGTTTCTTCACCTGCAGAACTTCTGATGATTCGGCTGCGCAGTTTCGCCTGGCACTGAGCATGGGCTGGCATATGCAAATTTTTAGAGGCGTACATATTAATGATCCCAACTGTTGCGTCACAGTTGGTGTTATGTGGAGATTCGCCTGTTTTTCAGGGGTGTTTTTCAAAAACGAGATTTAAATAAGAAAGGGAAAACTATGGTGTTTGAGACTCACTGTATGTCATGTCCATGTACTGAACTCTTGTTATTTAACTATGCCAAGATAAATTCAATTTCACATTCTAGGGCACCTTTAACTTTTTCTTGATGGCTTTAATTATTTGTATTCCAGTGTTTTCCTTTGTTTTTTAACGCTTTGTATTTCTATCTTTGTATTTTTATTTACTTATTTATTTTTCTCTCTCTGTATTTTATATTGTGTAAAGTGCCTTGAGAAGCTGCTTTAAAGGCACTATATAAATAAAGTTTATTACTATTATTATTATTACAGTTACACATGAGATTCATACTTTTAGCAAGGCATTATCTAAGTGTATGAACGTATAGAATAAAAGACTGCACTTGTGGCCAGTCTAAACTTAACTTTAACTTCCTCTTGATGTGGGTAAAATGAAGCTCTTAGTCTGAGGTGAAGTTCATCTCCAAAGAGGTGTGAAACAAACAAGACTGCATCAGGAAGTGCTCTGGCAGTTGATTAAACAAAACGAGGATTATGCAGCTTCCACTCTGTGAGTATTACAAATAATAAATATCTTTTTATATACTTTGTAATCATGTCACTGTATATTTATGATGTTTTAACAGCCTAATCATTTCATTTTCAAGAATACTCCTAATGTTTTTATATGTATGATTGTTTATTTCCTGCAGATTTACTTGCAGATTGTATATGGTGTCAAGCTGCAGAGACTTTAACAACATAGTTTGCAGATTTGGGTCAAACTTTGACTATAAACTGTGAACTTGGTTTAGATGATGTGACATGGCTGTTGCTATAGAGTACTTGTGATGATTCCATTCCAACCTGTGTTCCCCTGTCTTGTGTGTTCCTGGACTTTTATGTTATTTCCTGTCTTGCTCCATATTTTGTAGTCCTTTGTAGTTTTTCTTGTTGATTAGTTCCTGATTGTTCCCAGTTGTGTCTTTGTCTTTGTATCTCCCCTTGAGTCAGTGTATATATACCCAAGTGTTCCAGTCTTGGTTTGTTGGTTGTTGTCTTGGTACTAGTGATGGTGAAATGAAGCTTTGTGAAGCACTGGGGCTTTCCCCCTCGACTGTATCATAAAATGGTTCATTACTCGAAGCTTTTCAATACGTTGAACACTAACGACATCTTGTGGTCAAAAGGTGGAAAAGCTGCCTTTCTGTCCCAGATGACCAATCCAATTTTTTTATTTTTTATTATTGTTTCATTTAATAAATCACTTTGTGCTCTGTAAACCACAAAGCAATACAATTAATCCTCATAATTGATGTGTTAGTGTTGATGTAGTTCTTATACAATGTATGAACAAACAACTGTATGAATTAATTTATGAAAAATAATAATAAATAGGACTAATTAACTTGTACAGAAACAATTCTTATGAATCTGCTTTGATCAACAAATGCAACCTTATTCACATAAACTTTAGCTTCAGTCATAATCCTACGAGTTCATAGGCAAGGCTCATGTAGGCATATATAATCAAAATAAAAGAAAATTGTTGTGGAATGGTGAAGTGCTTGTGAACTAGGTAATTTGAACATATAATTTGGTAGTAAAAACATAAAGTGTTGCATATTTTATTGGTGCAAAGATGAGTATGGCATGTGTAGGCCTTTTTTGTACAACATTTGCAACTGTTTTTATCACTTAATAAGAAGCACCACAATTTTAAATGTGTGTCTTCTGTTAGTTACATAGCGACTACTGAACAGACATGTAGAAGTTTATTTTAAAATGCAAAGTATTGAAAATATAATAAATAAAAGCTCTGTAAACAATTGCATTTTTTGAAAGACTACAAGTGTTTCCTATCGAGTAATCAAAAGTTAGCCTGACATTATAGGAAGTTCTTTGACTGCATGGCAACCACACCTCAGATGTGTGAAGAAATTGTAACGAGAGCTGCAGATGCTGTGAAGAGAGCTGCTTATGTGTTGTATTGAGAATGGTATGCATGTATATTTGGAATTCATGTTTATTAAAAATAAAGACTACTACACAAATGGATGTTTACAAAATGAATGCCAAGTAGATTGAGCAACGGATTGGACAAAGCAATGAATGGGTAATTAGAAATCTATGGGGGAGTCTATTGCGATCTTTCTGGATGCAGGAATGAAATAGTAAATAAGCATTTACTATGAATACAGATAACGTGTCTAAAGTATCTATCTGTATATTCTGACCCTAGATAAACAGTCTCTACACAAAAAGCAATCTCATATAGCAACAACCTTGGCTTATATTTACGTTTCACATGGTCAGTTGATCAGTGTATCTTTCCGCTCACAGTGGCAGTAGACTGGATTGCTTTCTAACCGTTGAAGAGCCGCACTGAGTACTGGAGGTTTGTTGCTGGTTCTTGTGTAATCCGGAGAACTGTAGGTCAGGCGGTGGTCAATCTGCAGGATCCTTTGCAGGCTAGAGGTTACAAAGGCAAGAGTCGTGCAGGACAGATGTTGAATGTTGAAGTCCTCTGCAGATGCGGTTGGGCTGCTTGAAGGTACGTGCGGTTGAAGGTTTACTTGCGAGAGTATAACCTTGGTCGTGCTGTTGTTCCTTCCCTCGTCAGGTCAGAAACTCAGAACGAGGGTGTGTTTGCTTGGGAAAGCTTTTATTCCTTCCAGTTGGGGAGGGGATTACTAATTCCCGCCTTTCTACTGTAATGCTGTGGTTGGGTCGTAGCATTCCAAGTGTCCGCCCATCAACGTCCCACCTTTCCATCCTGTGGAGCTTGTTGCATTATCCCAAAATACACAGTTAAATAAAACAGTGTCTTTAGAACCTTTCTCAAAGCCCTTGTGGCAGTGTCCTGAACTCGTAGAGTCCAAACTTGATGCAAATTGGTTGAGGTAGATCACCCAGATGTCCATTTCTGTGTCAGTGAGTGAGATTACATTGGCGGTTATTCCAGGAGCGGTTTCCACTGAGTGCGCACAGTTCCCTGGATGAATAAGGAGATGTATATGACATGTTCCTTATAGTTTTCTGTCCTTTTTTGTGGTTTCAAGCCAATGTTAGTATAGAGACTGTATTTATCTTTGGGCCTTTCTTTGTTCTTACTGTGCTCTAGCCAGAAACGGTTAGGTGGCCCTGGGCAGTACATGGTCATTCACACCTTGGTTTCAGGAATGGAGGGCTGAGCTGAACAATGGGCAAATGGTGATGAGATTAGTCTGTGATCAGTGGAAAGTGGATGTCCTCATTCTTGCTATTCACCTCTGACAATCCTGATCAAAATGGTCACTTGTGTCGGCACTGATGGCCTTGTGGGCAGCGCACCGACATATAGCGCTGAACAGCAGAAGTACAATTTCCAAGATGTTCATGTCTTTCTTTCTTCAGTCGATTTTTCACCATATAGTGGACTTCAACAGGGACCAACGGTGTCCTTAACACCAGGATTTCAACACTAGAGATTTCGTCACTGGCAACGGTTTCTCATATTCAAAATATGAGAGTGATGGCGGTCCAAGGCAGCTCTCTGGGCGCGCTCTTCAGATGTTTGCACACAGAAAACTTATTGAAATGTAATTATTGTATCGCCTACCTGTAATAATATCAGCTCTTGCACAGCTGCTATAGTGTGAATATTTATATTATGTTCATTCGATACATTTACTTCATAGACAGCCTTCTCTGACATATCCATTCTACTCTCTGTTTGCTCTGTTGTTGCTGGAGTACAAGTACAAATACACAAGCGCAGTATCGGACCTGATACCGAAGTAACTGGTATCGGTCCATCCCTAATTGAAAGATATAGAAACGAAGCTGTTCAATATATGACATATACATCTATAATGTGCATCTAACACTCACACACAGAGTAATTAATAAAAGTGAAAATGAAAAATGAGTTCAGATCTCGTCTGTGTGGTCGAGGTTTGTGTTTCCACTCACAGTTCGAGATGTGTGAATGATCACATATAGCAGATATTATTCATCTGGATCAGACAATGAAGATCATACAGCTGCAGATCTGTGAGTTTCTCATATCTCATTTGATTGAGTCAGTTTTCTTTTGATTTTATATCTTAATAAATGTGTTTTTCTTTCTCTCATAGATCTGTTCATGTTGTATCAAGCCACAGAGAGTCTAACAAACACACCAGTAACTTTAGGATCTGATGTGATTATAACCTGTGATCTTGATATAAAGGAGATTTACTGGTACAAACTGAAATTACCGGATCCTCCAGTGTTGATCTTACGCACTTATCTTAGCACAGTTGAAGGAAGTGAATATGAAAACAGCAGCTTTAAACAAATACTCAGTGAAAACTAACAGTCGTCTGTTCATCAAAAATATCACCATTGATGAATTAGGAGTTTATTATTGTGTGAAAACTAGTGAACCACTAAAATTCAACAACGGCACCAAAATCTACATCAGCGGTGAGTTATTTTCTTACTTTGATGTTCAATGTTGGAATTTAAAATTACTTATTTTAGTATTTATTATTATACTTACTATATTACATATAAAATTATAAAAATGTTTTAATACTTGTTTTATTGTTTTGGATCAACACTAAATCGATTTTATTATTATTATTATTATTATTATTATTATTATTATTATTATTATTTTGACAGAATTTGTCCACAGGAATCAGACTCCAGAATCCGAGTCACATGACGCTCCACAACAGCAGAAATCCTGGAGGAATCTGACCATCATCATCACATCTGTCCTGCTCAGCACTTATCTCATCATTGCAGTTATTGGTACTTTTTACTTATTTTACTGTTAAGATAAACTGTATATATATCTATACAAATATAACACTTACTACGTGCTTTTTGTTGGCTTTCTTTAGATTAATATCACGTCTTTTGTTGGTCTTACAGTATATAATAATAATCTGCTCATGTTTGATTCATAACTTGTTTAATGAGTCTGTGTGATGTTTAATTCGCTGCTGTTTCAGGTTTGGTGAAGATATGCTCAAACTCAGCATGTAAAGAAAGTAACAGTGGAGACGTGAATGAGACGCAGGTGAGAACAGACATTTATAGAAACGGTAACTTACCGTCATCTCACATCTTCACTGCTGTTTTTAATCGCAAGCGTGGGTTAGTACTTCAGATCATGTGAAAATAATCTATAATTACAACTATGCTGTGCTAACTATAGTTTAACATTAATATCTTATCTCCTTCAGTTTGCTGAAAGCGTCTTGCTGAAGCATCTCAGTGGAAGCAGGTTTAGTCAGACCGAGTGCAGCTTCTCTCTTCTACAGTCAATGACAGATGAAGGAGGATTTACAGAACAATCAGACCATCTCAATGATTTATGATTTATTTATTAACACTTCAGATCTCAATAATGTTAGTAAATGTCCTTTTAGTTGTGCTTTGAAAACATGTTGGCTTGAACAAATTACTTGCTGTTTTAGAAACTGCAGTCGAAGGCTAAACCTCCACTCTAGGTGACAGACTCTGTTCATCACTGGTTGTGAACTGACCAAACCACTGGAACATGTTTCTGGTTTTGGTTTGTGCTTCAGTTGAGTTTAACCACATGGTGTAGCCTTTAAATTATTTAATTAATATAAAATTATTTAAATTATTATTAATTATTGGACGATCACAACTTAAAAACATTAAAAACAGAGTTCTTGTTCTTGTCACATCAACATGAAATCTGAAATATTTTATAAATGGATCTTTTAATTATTAATAATTTTTTTGTAAATTAAACTGCCTGTCCACATATGGAGAGCTGTTGGAGCTGCGTGTCATTTCTTATGAAAATACTGTTTCATCAGGGAAGTAGTGTAATTTACTGTATTGCATTTCTTTCTTTTTTGAGTTATAGTTTGGTCTTGGTTTGTTGTCTTACCTCTGAAGTTGTGTTTTCACTGTTAACAAGAATATTGTCGTCTGTTCTGGTTTTTGCAGGGATGGATTTGACTCTTAAAGGGGACATATCATGCTAAATCCACTTTTTTAGCCCTTAAATGCATTTTGTTGTATATTTGGAGTGTTTAGAAGTACAGAAAAGTTGAAATTATTCTCTTCAGGTGCTTCGTTGATATCTTTATATTCTGTTTTGGTCATATTTTTCAACCTGTTCAGATTTTTCTTTTATCTATGACGTTTTGTGAACTATTACGTCACAGTATTTGCAGCGGAACTGCCAAATAAGGACATTGACTTCCAGCCCAACACTTCGAGCAATCCGCCATTTCTATTTCTCGCTGCAATTTTGTAGTCCAAGCTAAAAGATGCAGAAGTTACGAGAGGGTAAGTTAAAATGTTCGGTTGTTGGATGTAGTAACCCACACGCTTCATTACACCGTCTAATGTAGATGAACTGCAGCGCTTGTGACAGGGCACATGTTTAACTGAAAGAACGAGCAGAGAGAGAGAGACCCGGTCGCGCGCATGCACTCTCTCTCTTTTCGGAGCCAGGCAAAAATGTAAACAAGACACCGTCTCCAAACTAGACGCTGTCTTGCTCTCTCTCCCTCGCACATATTAATCAAAATAAATCGACACGGTGGTAAAAGGTCGGAAGACCAAAGTTTCATGTGTAAATACAGTAACACACCATTGCGATACATCCATATGAAGACGTTGTTCTGCAGGTTTGTCGTCTTCATTTTCATCTCGCTCCGGCTCCGACTCTGGCTCGAACATGTAAGGCTGGCTGGACAAGTCTTCCGTTGTTGACATTTTGTTAATAACGTGTGAATAAAAAGTTTCTGTGCCACTATAATCGTATCTCTGCTATCAAACTACAAAAATGGCCGAACGGGGTGGAGTTGAACCTCTGCATCCTGGAGAGGGGCGGGGTATGAAGTGTCTCAATTGTATTAAAAGAGACCGCACCAAAACGAGTTGCTCTCAGACGCACATCAGAAAAGGGGTAGAAAAGGGGCCTGTGGAGCTATAATAATGAGGAATTCAGACCCAAGCATTGCAGTTCCGCTTTATATAGACTACAAATGTATGATTTATATGTTAAAAGGAACGATTTAAAAGCATGATATGTCTCCTTTAAGGAATTGTTATTTTTCTCACTCAAGTTGGAGTTAGCAGTTTTGTTTGTCCATATAAATTTGGATTCACATTCACAATATTTTAATAGGCTACTGTATATTTAGACATTGTCTTGTTGCTGTAGGTGGCTTGAATTGACTTTAGGCTGACTTACAAATAAGCTAATAAAAAAATTCAACTCAGTATTTCATGTTACCACATTTATTTGGAATGAAACCATAATAAGTGGCGTAATGCAGTCGTTATCCAATTGATGTAAAAATGAAGTAAAAATCAATACGTTTTCTACATGAAATTATTCAACCTATGAAATCATTTGTACTACACACAAGTGTTAGGGGGTAACAGTTTAGGACCCAAGAACCAGATGTTAGAAAGAAGAGCCGGAGTCAGAATTATAATAAATTGAAGAAAAGTTTTACTGAAGATAGTTTGCAGTTTCATCAGCAGAAGTTCAGCTTCAAGACTCACACAGGAGTTCGTAGGCTAAAAAATAGATAAACATATACATTTTCCACACATATACAGATAGACAGAAGCATATCTCCATAGATTAGGCAGCTGACACTCAGACCCTGAAGTTAGACTCGTCGTGACCTTCCAGGTCGCAGATTTGGGTTGCTGGGTGCCAGCATGTCCTGAACAACAACTCAGTCAATCTCCAATAATGGAAGTGGTTCCCTAACCTGTAACCAAGAAGACTAACACACACACCGACACACAGCTTTTCCAAGGTTGGATTTGGCCAAACTCTAACTATAAACAGGAGAGTCCTCTCAAAACATCAAGATAACAAGTTCTTTCTCTCAAGGAGAGCTAAGGTGATGATACACAGGGCAACTTTTTGAGCAATGTTGCTGGGCAATGTTGCCGTCAACGGGCAACCAGATGAGACACAGGGCCCACGACTGATCTAAATTATCCAGATAGAAATGTATTGCCCATTTTCAATGGGAAAGTGCCCAAGCAACAATCGCTCGGCAACATTGCCCAGCAACATTGCTCAAAAAGTTGCCCTGTGTATCATCACCTCTACACTTTAGTCTCACTGGAAAGTAAGGCTTTAACAAAGAAATGGTCCCTTAAACTATTGGCTTCAATGACCCCTGTGTGTTATAACATGTTAAAGACCTTTCTCAAACACAAAACGAGTCCATATTTCATTTCTGGAAGCCAGGCTAAATAAGCAAGCACTGTTACTGCATTCAGATATCAAATACATACATTAAAGAATACATGAAAAGAACATTTCAGTATTCACACTGGTGGCTTCTATAACAAAGTAAAATCTTAAGAAAGTCATTAAACTCATGTGATATTTAGAAGGAAAAACATTGATTAATACCTTGATTATAATCACTCATTACATATAGGCTACATTGAACCTATACACTTTCAGTCTGAGTTAACAGTCAAATAAAATAAGAGTAAAATATTCAATACATTTTTTATCTTATAGATAGTCATTTAAATACATTTGAAAATATATTCATATTAAAAAGCAGATGTTTTTATCAACGACATGAAAATAATTGACCAACAAAATACATTGTATCACTAGAGACACAGCAACAGCAGTCCTGTAATAAAGCAATTGAAACAAGAGTTTTAAAACACCTCACAAAAGATTTTGATATAATTGTTAGATTGCTACATCCTGCCGACTATGCCAATGGATTTCCACATCAGAAATATCAGATCCGATCCCGGACGGCAGATCCTGTCAAATTATATCTGTTTGTGTCCAAAACCAGTGAAACCTGTTAACCCTAAAACAGGCAAGAGTGGAAAATGATCATCAAAAAATTATTTCATGTCACTTTTAATATCATCTGGACTTAAGTAAAACATTTCCAAAGAATTGTTTTTTTTAAATATGTGATATAGTTTGGATTTTATGAATAGTATCTCCCAGGACACGTTGCCCTATTAGGGTATAAAAAAAAGCCCAAGTCATCAATGTTTCTGTTATTTGTTTGATGCAAAAAAAAAAAAGTAATGCTAAATATGCTGAACGTATGACATGTCTAAGTGTCCTAAAATTGAGGCATATATATTTCTTGTATTTTTTCACTGCAGAAGAGTACACTAGCCCTTGAGGTCCTCTGTCTTGCTGGCATTAGCTCCATCCCTAATCAATCATATAATGCGATTTATGATACAACTTTTAATTTTCTAAGTAACCCTGAAGACTTTAGTTAGACTTTTCAGGTGTGTTTGATCAGGGTTGGAGCTCAACTCTGCAGGACAGTAGGACTGGACACCCCTGTTTTACCATAAAATGAGCTGCAGTGAAACATAGCAGAAAATATCTTGTTAAAAATACAAATATGTAGTCAACTAAATGTAATAATATCAGTTTTATTTTAATATTAGAATATTCTATTTTTATATTCCAATTAATCACAATTAAATAGCATCCAAAATAAAAATTTGTGTTAACATAGTGTGTACTGTGTATAATTATTTTGTATATATAAATACACACACATGCATGTATATATTTAAGAAAAATGTGTTATTTATATATAAAATATTTATTTAATTATATAATATAAATGATGTATAAATATACACATGCAAATATTTGTTAAATATATACATACATGTGTGTACACTGTTAGACTTTTCAAGGGTTTTTTACAGTAACTTACTGGTACTGTAATTGTGTAATACAGTGCATTACTGTACAAACGAAGCTAATCAGTACACTACTGTAATTTTTTTTATTTGTACTAAATATAAAATAGATTTCATAATTTTGATATATAATTAATTTTATTTTTATCCTACATAAATACTACTGACATACAAACCAATTAGACAACGTTATCACAAAATACCATTTTTTTATTTAAAGGGGACCTATTATGCAAAATTCACTTTTGTATGGTGTTTGAACATAAATGTGTGTTGGCAGTGTGCGTACACAACCACCCTACAGTGATAAAAATCCTCACTCCTTTTTTTTTTAATCCCCATAAATCATAAGCAGTCTCTCCAAACGACCAGTTTTCAGAATGTGGCTTTAGTGACATCACTAAAGCCACAGGCCCCGCCCACGAGTGTTGACTGACATACCATTATAACTTAGACCCGCCCTGATCGAGTTCACTGCGAGTTGTACACATCAGCCATTGCTGCAACAATACACTCACGAGAAGCGTTGAAGCATCTCCCAAGCGTTGAAGGTGTTGTAGCTGGATGTATTCATTCACATAGCTCTCTCTATTTACTCTTGAAATCTGCCAGCCACTGAAGACGAGGTGGATTCATTTTGTTTTCAAAGAAAAGGTTCCCTCAACTCTACAGAAATGTATGCAAGTTACTTATGCACTTCTTATACTGTTTACTCAGCTCTAATAGTGATTTCCTAAAGAAAAACTGATGCTTTATCTTTTTTGTGACATACAGTAAGTAAGGAATAATTGACGACAGGCCGTTGAATTATTAGAAAAATAATGCACACCCGAGGTGGTAATGCGGTCAAGACGCGAAGCGGAGTGGCCGTACACCTCGGTGTGCATTATTTTTCTAATAATTCAACGGCCTGAAGTCAATTATTCCGCTTACTACAGTTACCACACCTCGAAACATTGTTCAGATTATGTATTTCAAGACGTTTGTAAAGTTTTTGTCATTAAAACGCTCTTGTATGTAGGTCTAATTTCTTACGCATCTAATCCCATGCCTCCGTTACTAATTCCAAAACGTCATTTTAGAGTTAGTAACGGAGGTTTGAGCCACTGATAGCAGACTAATGCTGGGGACACACGACTAGCTGACACATTCTCTGACTGTTTTCATCGACTGCAGCAGATTTTAAACACCGACTTTGAACACAGACTGAACGCGCTGAACACGCGTTTGGGCATGATCAGTCATCAAATTACATTCATAACCGGCCTTAAAGTGTGTCCCCGGCTTTATGCAGTTATTAGAGAGAGATGTTGCAATAATGAGACAGAAAAGCATGTGCGTCAATATTATTATTTATTTATTAATTTAATTCGTTTTAATTAATTCGTTCATTCTTTTTTTTTTTTTTTCATTGACAGATGACAGTAGGCTAGACTAGCCAAATAAATGAAACACAAAGCCCTTTTAACAAGTGGGCCTATCAATAATTATTTATTTGATATTATCTGCAATAAAAATCCATACTGCAGGACTATCCATTTATTTAGCCTATATTCAGTTTAATTTTCTATTGATTATAATATAGATAGGACTATATACTTTATTTATTAAAATTAAACTGCATGTTTCTATTGATTGTGAAGCTAGACATTGAAAATTGTAGATGAAGCGCATGGGGCTAAATGCTTTTTCTTGTTATGAATTGTATCCTATTTTCCGTTATTACAGTTGACTACGCGAAGTGATATGGAACTGTAATGCGGTCGAGACCTGCCTGGAACTACTTTAGCCGTGCGTTTCCCTGAAAATAATGCACACCTTAGAACGTTCGTCAACCAATCAGATTCAAGCATTCAACGGCCCTGTAGTATAAACTTTATTAAACTCATAAGTATATTTTGTGTCATCATTCAGACAATTCAGATCGTCAGACGGAGTCCTACAGCAGGCTTGCATTAATAGTGTATACAAGCAATGCCAAATAGGTTCAGGGTTCTCAAGTTTTATCAAAAGCTTGGAGTGAGATCACATGCAGTTGGGGGAGGAGCCATAATGGAGCCACGCCCCCATCTGTCCCCGCCCCCCAATTTTACCCAGCACAAATTGAAATTATAACAATTGGTAAATCTGATAAATGACAGAGCAATTCATCACATCAAATATACTCTTTAATGTTATATTTCAAAACTACAAATAAGTTATACAAAAATTACAAAAATATAACAAATTTCTCCAAACAGTTTTTGAAAAACAAATATTTTTTGCATTTTGAATGTGTCTAGTCGAAATGGTATAATGATTTATTGTGTGGTGGGACATTGTGAACAAATGACATACTAGAGTATTATTAAGGTGTGTGTGTATGTGTGTGTGTGTGTGTGTGTGTGTGTGTGTGTTTGTGTGTGTACACAAGAGTACACACTCCAGCTTATGAAATGTGTTTTGTGTTGTAAGTGTTTGAAAAATACAAATGCAATGGCAATGATTAATGTATGTTTTGACAGGATATAAAATATTACCCAGAGCACTCTGCTTTAATACATGTAGCCTTAATGTAACTAGAAAGACTATTAATACAGTATCATTTAAAATAAAATAAAATAAACAAATTTAAATGTATTTAAAATAAAATGAAGAAATACATCTTCATTCCTTCCCATACCCACTAACATTTCCCCTTAGTTTCAGATAACGTAAGCTAGCCAAACTGAGCCAAAGCTTCTGGCCTGGTTGCAAAGTAGTTGTAGAGTTTTTGACTGCATCAATAATTATGTATACGATGGGCTATATATTAAATGTTCTAGCATAAACATGTTAGACGAGCTTTCTTCCAACTTACCTTCTCCATCATTCACGAGTGTTCGCGCGATGTTGTTGGTTACCTAGTAACGAACGTACGGCGGCCGAGAATGTTCCGTCAACTTCCGTGTGTTCGCGACTTCGCGCATCTGTGTTGCCTATTAACGAACGCAATCTGGCCGAAATACGTGCTGGCGGCAGAAAACTTCACTTTGTGTGCCCGCGCCTCGTATAAAACGTTATAAAGCTTGCAGGACAACTTGGTTGACATTGCCTTTTTAGCGTGAGAAATACACGGTGTGGCGTGTGAGCGTGTGAACTGGTTGAATTGCGTGTGTCTCACGGCCAATGCGTGAGACTTGAGAACCCTGCTTAGGTTATAATCGTAATTAAACTAAACTATACCTTTTCCAACACCATACAGCATATTCTCTGACTCTGTAGGCATTTTTATGGTCGAAATGAACACCATTACTGTGACTGTCTGTTTTATTATTATCATCTTCCCTGTTCTGTCTCTGATCGCGGCTGCTTAGGCTCCGCCCCCTGTGCCGTGAACCAGCAGCTCATTAGCATTAAAGGAGAAGCAGTAAAACAGTGCGTTTTTCACAGACCCAAAAAATGATGATTTAAACGTGCTGTAAATAAAATTCTGTTGGGTATTTTGAGCTAAAACTTCACATACACACTCTGGGGACATCAGAGACTTATTTTACATCTTGTGAAAAGGGGCATAATAGGTCCCCTTTAAAACATTTCATATATATCAAAAAATAATGTCTGCCAATGCTGGAAATTATGAATGAAATTTTTACACATTAATGGGTGAGTTTAGGGACAACGTTTTTTGTGTTAATTTTAACTCATTCATTGTGTTAAAGATTTTGACAAAGTAAATATGTCAGAAAGGTTAGCACAAAGATGTGTAAACGTGTTAAATTAACATTATGTGATGTCCTTCACTGCACACATTGTTAAAAGCATACATAAAATCATAAACAAAACGTTAGTATTTGACAAAATGAATGTAGAGTCATTGGTTGTTTAGCTTATACAAGTATTATAATGAAGTATCAACCATTACATTCATAAAACTGCAGAATATAAATACAATTTTAAGCAGTCAGAAAGGAAATGTCCAACACGGGACAAAACACAGTTCTTTTCACAATACATGACACATAACCCCACCTTAAAAATAATTTCACTTATTTACAAAAATTTGTTGGATTCATGTACACTGGTGGCCAAAAGAAGTATTTAAGTGTCTTAATGTCATCAAAAGAAGTCTCTTTGATGCTCAAGAAACATTTCTTATTATCAATGTCTGGCTTTCTATCCCTCAGTCTACTTCTACTTCTACTTCTACGAGTAAAAATCATCATCAAAATAATCATTAAAAAGTCAACACAATGTTTTTGTCCACCTTTGCGAATAAATGAACTTCTCCAAAGATTGGTTCCTGTTCAGAACTTGACTGACAACATCAGAATGTTCCCTGGTCTCTATGCGTGTCCACAAACACAAATGTACTTAGTCCTTCAGAGGAGAGAGAGAGAGAGAGAGAATATTAGTGTCAAAATATTTTTAACCTCCTTTACATTTTTATTATTATTTTTACAATAACTTAAGAATATATATTTGTAAACAGCTTGTCAATAGCATATTCAAACATTTCAACTGAACTAAATTAAATTATGGCAGATTAAATTTTAATACTTAAAAATCCTAAATTCTGTCCAAAAATGCTGAGATCCATAGAGAGAAAGACTGAAATCGATGATTTAGCCCATTTCAGCTTGTCACTGCTTGATACTGCTTTACGGCAATCTGAGATTTGCATCTCTTGCTCCTTTGGTGATTTCGCGCTCTACACTTTCTTTTCTCTCGAGGCATCGACAACACAGCTGACACAGGTAAATACACGTGCTAGAAGAGTTTTTGTTTTGTTTGTTTCTGGTCCCGCTTCGGATGCCACGATGCCATCAAGCGGTATCTCTGGTCGTAATCAGTCCTTCACTGACCAATCAGCGTTCATTAGCAGAATGCTAGCGTGTTATGGGCAACAACAACTCAACCTGTAAGAAATCGAAAGGACATAAGTACTCGTTCATTCAACTTTCGACCTATAACCATAGACTGTAAAAAAATATGGACGTAGTATCCGTGACATCACCCGTAGGTTTCTGAAGACCGTTTTTGAAGCCTAAAGTGGGCGGAGCCGGCCGTCGCCATCTTGGCCTCGCGTCACCTCGCGTCACTCCCGGATAACAGAAAATGGGCAAAGAGGCGGGGCGTGAGTGGAGCTCAGGAGCCTGTCTATCTGAAATCACCACCTAGCTCGACGTGATCGAGTTAGCTCATATACTGTCTATGGTTAGCTCAGGCTGGGGAGGTAATGCTATAACGTTATGCTGCTTACAGTACCAAGTCGTGACTACAGTTGATGATGTAAAGCCAATTAAAAGTTCCTATTTTTGCCCTTCGAAATATTATAATAGTTAAAAGACATGGCTACAAGTGAGACTGTGTATCGTGATTCTGTACTATTCTGCTGTTGAAAATGTATTATGCAGTAACTTAAGTTAATATTACTCTTGAGTGTGTGTGTGTGTGTGTGTGTGTGTGTGTGTGTGTGTGTGTGTGTGTGTGTGTGTGTGTGTGTGTGTGTGACAGTGATTTGTGCATACATGTCAGTCACTTTTTTTATAGTCTATGGTCCGTCAGCGCGGCATCGCTCGTCAAGTTCGTAGAGAGCTTATTCAGTACATTTTAAATTCTGATTTTGGCCGCCTCTCAAATGGGTTAAACCATAGATATATTACCTATGAAGTTCAAGTAAATGAGCTAGAAAATCCACGCTCATTCAAGGATGTACATTTATTGCATGGACGGAGAAAGCGCCGACACCTGCATGATTTCATCTGACGGTACATAAGCATATTATAATCCATCTGTTCCGTGAGAGCAGAACGAACGAGCCTTTATTGACGTTTTTAAATCTGAAAACTCCAAAAAGCAACGAAATTGCCAGACATCCATTAGTGCATGTTCACAGAGGAAAACAACAGCGCTGGTTGTTCTCTCGAACGATACTCGACGACAACGACGGAATCCTAAGCCGTGGGCGAAGTAATGGGTGCATTAAATTGAATGAAATAATCCCGACAAAAAGCACAAACACTGCAGAGATGGCAAGTTCAGCAGCAACACTTGCTGAGGTGAAGTGACGGCTAACAGCAGACAAACGGCTAGCATTGACATCAGCGGCAATCCACCTGTCACTGAAGTGGCCACGCCACACCCTTAATTATGCAGAACTTTAAATATTAATCAACTAAACGGATGAGTTATAAAAAAATTCACCCCCCTCACAGTTGTCATGAAGGGCAAACTTAGCTGTATAGACCAAAGCCACATAGAGATCCAGGCTGTAAACACGTTTTTTTCTGCTGTAAAATTTGGCATTTTAACATGGGGGAGATACAGATTTGACTCACTTTTGACAACAGCCTCAAGCGGCTAGTCAATGAATTGCAGTTTAACTCACTTCCGTGTTGGTTTCAAGAGAGAGACAGGGAGGTTGCCGCTTGCCTATAACCCATGTTGAACTTGCAAAACCTACAATCAAATCTGAGATTTCTCAACGGCAATCGGGTGAAAGAGACAAATTTAGCCGTCTAGCCCCATAGACTCCCATTCATTTTGCACTCATGGGCGATCGCCCCCAGTGGAGCTCTGGTGGAACTACAACCAAAATTCGGTACAATAGGACTTAATAGGGAGTGGGCAGACTCTCCGTAGACAGGCTCTGGTGATGCGCTGTTATATTTCTGACGTACGGTACTCCGAGTCCAAGCGCTCGCGCTATTTCTGACAAGGGACAAATGGGTTTGCATTTTGTATTAAAGGCCCGGTCGCTTCAATGTGTCCAATATAGACAGCCTCTGGCTGTTATAGCGTTGTAGACACGCGGTGTAAGAAAATTAGGAAATAAAAAGCACGATGGAATGATGCCATTACGTCAAATACAGTAGTATACAGCAAATTTAAAAAATACAGTAAGTCTCTGTATGTGGTGTTAGACGTCACAGAAAATTCCCATGATGCAATGGGAATCACAGTTATTTACTGTAAAGAGAAATAGCAGTATAATACTGGGGGATTTAAAGTAAATAACTGTAGAAATTACAGAAAAGTCTAAGTGTATTTATATATACAAAATAATTATACACAGTAATTTTTGCAATGGTAGGCCATTTCGATTTGACGTTATTAGCTGCAGAAATTTGATTGGCTGCTGGTGGTAATGCTTTTTAATGTATCCTTGTGATATTAGAGGATATAAATTAGGACATTCACCAAAGATGATGTATACGGACAAGCGGAAAATGTTATATTATACCCACGGCCGGCGGGTCCATATAGGCGAACTAGGCAATTGCCTAGAGCGGCACTTTTGTAAGGGCGGCAAAATGTGTGCCAATCGGGAATGAACAATTCACAAAATAGGATATATGATTTGCTGAGCTGCCGCTGCGCCGCCCCGCCCCCTGCTCTCACGAGTCATGAGTCATGACTGAGTGATGGGAAGTTCGGATCATTTTACTGACTCTCTTGTTCGATATCGTTCATCAAAATGAACGAATCTTTATTTGAGTCATTTCGTTAATTTAAGTGGCTTTAAATGTTACACTTTTAACAGCCAAATTCCCCGATCACATCCACCTACGCATATAGTATATGAATATATTTGCTTCCTCTTGGCCTACTAAAGTGTTCCTGCAACGGGAGTGTTCTCTGGCTAGAGCGCAGAACAGTGGAGTTCCCTTTCGTGGTCACTCCGAGTTACGTCGGATGACGACGATTGGGGTTTCGCTTAGAAAGCCTCTCACCTTCGAGTATATAAAACGAGCCAATGGCAATGAAATGCCATGGGTCTGCGGAATTTGCATAGCGTATCTCCGCCCACCGCAGGGGGTATATAAGGAAGTACGCTGCAATATGCAGATATGTTTTCGCTTCGGAGCCAAGTTCAGTACTTCACTCCACAAGCCTTTTGAGTGTCATCTCAAATCTCTTCGAGACGAGCGGCTCTTCAGTGTGTTTGTGTGACGGCGCTTTCCAGCGAGATCGCATTTCCTGCTGCTGATTTGTGCAGTAATCTGCCGACAGTGAGTGTGTTTCTCCCTGGGCGCTTCAGCACTCTGCTGAGCTTTTCCACTCTCTAAAAGAGCTGCACGCGGCACGTCTTTTTCAAGACGGTTCGCCCGTGTATTTTCTGGATGTGTGTGCGCACTGTGCGGTCATCTGCCTAACGGTCGCGAGCGCTGTTTTGCGTGTTGGGCTTAATCACGCTTGGCAGCGCTCGTTGATGAGTCATGTTTTCATTGCGGGAACATGACCATCGCGATGTTTATAGATCAAGACTCAATGATCTCCATGTGAGTAGAGTCCCCTCTGCCACACCCCAATTTATCTCTTCCTCGAGAAGGGATACTTTGGCTGGTGGCCAGGGTGATCTGAGGGTTTGGTGTGGCACAACAACCGACGAGTCAATTCCTCGGGCCACACCCTCCTCCACATCGCAGACCATGCACTCACAGCATCACAAGGCGGGCTTGATTCTTCTGGAAATGAAGTTTCGACTGCGTTGCCTCCCACGGGAGTGCCATCGTTGCCGGGACCGATCCAGAGCTGTCAGCCATGCTTTCCCGGGCAGCTGAAAGCATCGGCTGGAGTGGCCCCGCCCTCCCCCCGAGCGCTGTAAGCTTCTCCCGGACGTGCATCAGGACGCCTGCGCTGCGCGAGACTCCACGTGACTTTCGCGGCTCGCGGGTGTCCTCCGCCTTCGCTGCTTTCGATCGCACGGCGATCATGGTCTGTATGTTCCCTGTCACTATCGTGGCACGGTCATGCAGTACTGTGTGTCGCCTGCGCCTTCGATGCAGTGCTGTCCCGGGAGTTCTGTCGAACCGGCCGCAGTGGAACGCTAGTCCTTCCCTGGCCAACCCTGGCAGAACGCGGAAAATTTTAACCACGCCCCTATGCTGGGACGCTATGCCTCCCATGCCCGGCCTGGTTGTTCCGCCGCGCACACTACTGACCTCGCTCTCGGGCGACATCGGTACCTGCGTGATCCTGGGTCAGGTGATGTCCACTATGTGGTCCAGACATGGGCTTAGCCAGGTTGATGTGGTAGGGTCTGAGAATTCATTTTCTCAGCTCCCCCATGTCCCAGGCTGAGCTCTTTGGCGGCGTGGCTTCGGCCACCTGAAGCAGACTCAGGTTCTGTACCGATGGTCATCCATCCGTGCGGTCTCCTTAGTCTTCTTCCCGCCAAGGCCCCCTCCATGCGGCTGCTCCCCTCGGGCCTTCACCAGCTCTGAGTAGGAGGAAGTCGCAGGAGGGTGGCGCTGCCCGTCTCCGCCCCTTAGACTGCCACGTCAGCCTAAGCAGCACCCTTGAGGCGGGCAGCCTGGTCGGCGGTGTGGTTGAGGACTGCGCCCAACAGTCTTCGATCACTCCAGAAGCGGACTGAGGCTCTGCACTGACGGTCATCCGTTGGTGTGGTCTGCTTAGTCCGCTTCCCGCCGACGCCACCTCCATGCGGCTCCTTCCCTCGAGCCTTCACCGGTCCGAGCACGAGGAGGTCGCTGGAGGCTGGCACCGCCTGTCTCTGCCCCTTAGCCGGCTAACACCTGGCTAAGCAGCACTCCTGAGATGGGCAGCTTGGAGTTAGGGCTCAGTTCTTCGGGGAGTTGGGAGCAGGACCACTCCTTCCCCCAGTGGAGGGCTGGGGGAGAATCTTGTTCTAAAAGAACTGATGCTCTTTCTCTGAGCTTTAAGAGGCAGTGGATGACAGCACGCGCCGCCCACGGGCCACGCTCCTCTCATCCCCCCTCTGTCGCCAGACCCCTGCCAGAGCACGCCCCCGTGGGACGCGCGCCCTCCCCTGGCCTCCTCTGGCAGGACGCGGTTTATGACCGTGCCCCCGCACAGGGCCGCTATGCCACCCTCGCCGGTGCCGGTCATTCCGCCTCGCTGCCCCACCGACGGTACGTCTGTGGTTCGTATGACCCCGCTGGTGCACTTTCTGGAGGCCTGGCTTGCCTCGAGTTGCTGGCTGTGCGTCTCGCCCTGCACCGCTTCCGTGCGCTGCTCAGGGGTCAGCACGTACTAGTCCGATCAGACAATACCGCGACAGTAGCGTACATCAACCATCAAGGTGGTCTACGCTTCCGCCGTATGTCGCAACTCGCTCGCCACCTCCTCATATGGAGTCAGAAGCATCTGAGGTCGCTTCGAGCCATTTATATCCCGGGACACCTGAACCAGGCGGCCGACGAGCTGTCTCGAGTTCGGCCTCTCGCTGGAGAATGGCGGCTCCATCCCCAGACGGTCCAGCTGATTTGGGATCAGTTCGGCGACGCACAGGTAGACCTGTTTGCCTCCCACGACTCGTCCCATTGCGACCTGTTTTATTCCCTGACCGAGGGCACGCTCGGCACGGATGCACTGGCGCACAGCTGGCCGCGGGGCCTACGCAAGTATGCGTTTCCCCCAGTGAGCCTTCTTGCGCAGACCTTGCGCAAGATCAGGGAGGACGAGGAGCAGGTCATTTCGGTTGCCCCGTATTGGCACAACCGGACCTGGTTCTCCGAACTAGTACTCCTCGCGACAGCACCTCCCTGGCCAATTCCTCTGAGGAAGGACCTCCTTTCTCAGGGACGGGGCACCCTTTGGCACCCTCGTCCCGATCTTTGGAACCTCCACGTGTGGCTCCTGGACGGGACGAGGCAGGTTTGAGTACCCTACCATCTGCGGTGGTGGCTACCATCACTTCCGCTAGAGCACCGTCCACGAGACATGCCTATGCGTTGAAGTGGAACCTCTTCGTCAACTGGTGTTCTTCTAAACATCAAGAACCCACGAAATGCCGATCAGTGTCGTGCTTTCCTTCCTGCAAGAAGGGTTGGAGCGAAGGCTGTCTCCCTCCACCCTGAAAGTGTATGTTGCCGCCATTGCCGCACATCACGAAGCAGTTGATGGTAAGTCTCTGGGTAAGCACGACCTGATCGTCAGGTTCCTGAGGGGAGCGAGGAGACTAAATCCTCCTCGTCCTCCCCTCGCACCCTCTTGGGACCTCTCAGTGGTTCTAACTGCCCTGCAGAGTGCTCCATTTGAGCCTTTACAGTCAGTGGAGCTTAAGTTCCTGTCAATGAAGACAGCGCTCCTGGTTGCATTGGCCTCCATCAAGAGGGTAGGGGACCTGCAGGCATTTTCGGTTGACGAAGCGTGCCTGGAATTCGGGCCGGCTAACTCTCACGTGATCCTGAGACCCCGGCTTGGATACGTGCCCAAGGTTCCTACCACACCCTTTCGAGACCAGGTAGTGAACCTGCAAGCGCTGCCCTTGGAGGAGGCAGACCCAGCCTTGGCACTGCTCTGTCCAGTACGCGCCCTTCGTGCTTACGTAGACAGAACGCGGTGTTTCAGGACCTCAGACCAGCTCTTTGTCTGTTATGGTGGGAAGCTGAAGGGAAAGGCTCTCTCAAAGCAAAGGTTATCTCACTGGATAGTGGATACCATTGCTTTGGCATACCAGCAGCAAGGTCGTCAATGCCCCCTTGGTGTGAAAGCCCACTCCACTCGTAGTGTGGCTTCCTCTTGGGCTCTAGCGCATGGCACCTCGCTAACAGACATTTGTAGAGCTGCAGGCTGGGCGACACCCAACACATTCGCGAGATTCTATAATCTCCGAGTAGAGCCAGTTTCTTCTCATGTACTCGCTTCAACCAGCCGGTACTAGATTCTGCTCAGGTGTCTTCGCTTGCTCGCCATTCCTCTCCACGGACGGGATACGTGCGATCATCTTCTCAGGTGAGTCTGATAAGCTCTGAGTTCCTCCAGCACTGGTTACGTCAACGCCTGAGTTATGCCAATCTGCCATAACACAGCTCTTGCGCTTGACTAGGTGCCTCCATGTGCATGGTCCCCCCTTTGGGCGACCCCCACATGTGTATTCCACTGTAAGTCTCTTTTGAGCGTGTGTCTTTCCCTTGGCAAGCCACCTTGCCACCCCTGGGGTTTAAATATTCCACCTGCGGCTGGACACCTCAGTGATACCCCATATGCATCCCTCTGGGTCATATGTGTCTCTCAAGTCCCCCCCTTAATGGTTGGGCATAATTGCATATTTCTCCTGAGATATGCTTCCCAGTGTACCTTGGTATTCCTGTGTTAAGTAGGACTCCTTCGTTCGTGCTATTCTCACAACAGGGAGCTCAGACTTACGCAGGGCACTGGATGACAGCCGAGGTGGCGTGATTAGACTGGAACCCCAATCGTCGTCATCCGACGTAACTCGGAGTGACCACGAAAGGGAACGTCTCGGTTACGGATGTAACCCTCGTTCCCTGAGTAGGGAACGGAGACGTTACGTCTTCCTGCCACTTCCGCTGTATCGCTGAAAAACGCCTGAGTTCAGTCTCGGCTCCTCAGCGAAGACATATCTGCATATTGCAGCGTACTTCCTTATATACCCCCTGCGGTGGGCGGAGATACGCTATGCAAATTCCGCAGACCCATGGCATTTCATTGCCATTGGCTCGTTTTATATACTCGAAGGTGAGAGGCTTTCTAAGCGAAACCCCAATCGTCGTCATCCGACGTAACGTCTCCGTTCCCTACTCAGGGAACGAGGGTTACATCCGTAACCGAGACGTTTGTATGGACAGAAGTGCATGCCTGAGCTTGTGTTTTGGGTTAAGCTGCGTTGCTTTGACATTGTAGCCTTTTTACATCAATCTAAATTAATCTCGTTTTTAATTTAACTTAATTTCGTTTTTTTCTTTATTTAAATTTCGTTTTTCATTTAAATTTCATTTTTTCTTTACTTAAATTTCGTTTTTTCTTTATTTAAATTTTAAATTTTGTTTTTTCTTTATTTAATTTTTTTTCTTTATTTAAATTTCGTTTTTTCTTTATTTAAATTTCGTTTTTCTTTATTTAAATTTCGTTTTTTCTTTACTTAAATTTCGTTTTTTCTTTACTTAAATTTCGTTTTTTCTTTATTTAAATTTTAAATTTTGTTTTTTTCTTTATTTAATTTTTTTTCTTTATTTAAAAAATTTCGTTTTTTCTTTATTTAAATTTTGTTTTTTCTTTATTTAAATTTTGTTTTTCTTTATTTAAATTTCGTTTTTTCTTTATATACATTTTTCTGTATTTAAATTTTGTTTTTCTTTATTTAAATCTACCCTTTACAGACTACCTTAAAGTATTGCTTAATTTAACAGACCTGTGTGTGTGCGTTTTATATCACTATAGTGCAGTCCGTTCTGCGTGAGGCGCACCGCTTCCCGCTCGCGCTGTTCTGTAGTTTACTAAAAGTTTATTAATTCTGAACGTCTCACGTGTCCATCTATATTGCACCAAATGCAACACTGCACTCCCTTGTGAAGTCGATTGGATGAACGGTTCTCGAAATAATCAAAATGCAAACGGACATACAGACACATAGAGATTCCAGCCTTTATTAGAGAGAAGAATATGTTCAGCACCCTCTCGAAGCTTTGAATATTCGATGTTCATTACTACCGAAGCTTCGAAGCTCAAAAAATGGTAGCGGGCGGCAGAATTGTTTTTCGCCTAGAGCGGCAGAAGTGCACTCGCTGGCCCTGATTATACCAGAGATATACATTTTGCTCCCTACATGTGACAACTACAGTATTTCCCATATTCTTCATCTGTCTGGCTGTGAGATGCAAGCCTTTTCTGATTACAGAAAAACCCTTCAAGCCTGGCTAAACTTTGCAAAAACATATAAGCTATCCAGTCTCCAAAACCATGTGGAAAAGTGTGTTCAGATCTGATGAGACCAAGATTGAACTTTTTGGTCAAAATTACAAAAGGTATGTTTGCACGATCAAAACGTCCCCGTTCACAGAGGAGTGGGAAAATATTCCCAAATCAAGATGTGACTCCTATCCAAACAGACTGCTGTAATAAAATAAAATGTAAATGTATTATGCAGTTAGTTTTTTCTCTCTCTGTCACTATGGCATAATGGTAGGTTGTAGTTTTTACATTAAATGGGCAAACGTTCTGATATTATTTATTTTATGACAAAAATCAGCTGTTTTAAGAGGGATGAGTAGACTTTTTATCTACTAGCTTGAAAGCTGAAGGAGGAGATACTATTCAGAAATGTCTCAGAAGAAGAACAAGAAGTTTAAATAGTGAAATAGTGAGCACACTCTGAGCATGTATTTACTATCAGTGTAAAGGCATCCTTCTCCAGCCCCTCCTTCTTCTGTTCGGGCTTGGGACCGGCACATGCAATTCCATAAAATGTCCTGTGGCGAAGTTCTGGAACACATACATCATTGCAATATTTAATTAGAAACTGCAGCCTACTTACAATATGAGGTTCATGTTGATCATGCATGCTGAATGTACTTACAGCTAAAGAAAAGAAGCCAATACAAAGAATGGAAATAATGATTACAGTCATCTCAGGTTGTGGTTTTGTTCCCTGGCTGAAGCTATCTCTTATTGGTTGTTTCTCTGTCATTAGAAAAGTTCAAAAGAAAAACAACATGAAAACATGAATGCATCCTTGAATGTTGCTCCATAAGAGAGTATGCTGACATATAACTAGTGTGGTCATGCAATTATAGCATTAAGATCCTGTTACTCTTTGAGAGAAAAAAAAAAAAACTGTGTCAATCATTTTGTTTTTACATACCTTTAATGCTAAGATAGGCATCCCGCATTATTGATTCCTTTATGATAAAGCATGTATACTCTCCTCCATCACTGTTTCGTATACTGTTGAGTTTGAGCGAGAAGTTTCCGTTCAGATATTCTTTAGGAAAGGTTTCAGCTCTGTTCTTGAATGCTGGATCCTGCCCCTCTACTGATCCTGTACCATTAATTATGTCATACACTTTCAGGCTGCTTTGTCTCCAATGCACAGTGATGTCTTGAATTGAAGGCTGACGCTCTTCAGAAGAACAAGGAATAACAATGGAGCCACCAATAAAACCCACAATGGTCTCTGAGCACACTAAAACAGAGAGAAGACGAAATAAATTAAACAGGCAAGAGAGGTAAAAAGAGGTAAAATAAAAAAAAATAAAAAACAAAGATCTTAAAACCCACGAAAACAGGATTTTAAAAAATTAGAATATTACATGAAATCACAGTAATTACACAGTGATACTATGGTCATTGAACCAGGTTCTGGTTATTTTGGCAGTGTGGGCAGGTGCAAATCCTGCTGGAAAATGAAGTCAGCATCTCCATAAAGCTTGTCTGCTGAAGGAAGCATGAAGTGCTCTGGAAATGTCCTGGTGGACGGCTGCGTTGAGTGGACAACACAGTGGACCAACACCAGCCGATGACATGGCTCCCCAAACCAACACAGACTGTGGAAACTTCACACTGGATTTCAAGCATCTTGGATTGTGTGCCTCTCCATTCTTCCTCCAGACTCTGGGACCTTGGTTTCCAAATGAGATGCAAAATTTGCTCTCATCAGAAAAGAGGACTTTGGTCCACTGTGCTTTATTAAATCCAGAGTCAACGCAGCCGTCTACCAGGACATGTTCAGAACACTTCATGCTTCCTTCATTCTCCAGCAGGATTTGCACCTGCCCACACTGCCAAAAGAACCAAAACCTGGTTCAATGACCATGGTATCACTGTGTAATTACTGTGGGATTTCATGTAATATTCTAATTTTTTGAAATCCTGTTTTCGTGGGTTTTATGAGCTGTAAGCCCAAATTATGTACAAATAAACAACTAAATACTTGAAATCGTTTAAGTTGTGGGCCCTGAATCTATAATCTATGGAAGTTTAACGTTTTGAATGGAATTATGGAAATAAATAAACTTTTACATGATATTCACATTTTTTGGAAAGGGTCTGATATATATATATATATATATATATATATATATATATATATATATATATATATATACACATACATACATATATAGAATGACTGTTAAACTTTAATGCTCACCTTGAATTGTCCAGAGGACCGTCAGATGAAAGAAAATTATCGCTGAACTTTAAACACAAAAAAAGTTTAAATTTACATTCATCAACACATAATCCAATGAAACACGGGTCAAGGTAATGGAAACTTTCCTAGGATAAACCAAAGGCAGAGCAAAAATGGGTCATTTTCCAAACAGATGAATAAAATAATTTAATAACAATAATAGTTATAATAAACATCTTCTTATAATCACACTATAACTTTATTTAGTTAAAATTATGATTAAGCTAATTGCAAGTTTCCATGGTTAATTGTAGCCGATTTCCTAATTTTCCGTCACCCTATAGTTGCATATCATAAAGCTTGTCTTAAATGAAACGTTAAACTGATTCGTCAGTTTCTGAATGTTATATTTACGACGCAAGGTTGTAAAACTTGGAATAGTGATTTGTGCATTTTGAAGTGGATTTACTTAATGTAAATGTAACGAAAGTTATCACGAGGACTGTGATGTTTAAAGCAGATGACTTAACCCTTTCACGCATAGTGGTCACTACAGTGGACAGCTATTAAAAAAGCTTTTTCTTGAATTTGCACGGGTTTTTATGGCAAAGTTGCACATCAATCTCTTCATTGGACCCTGGTGCATCATCCTATACATTGCAACCAAGTGGCAAGCCTTTGTGTTTCGATTTTTTCCCCCTTCAAACCAAGATGGCCAAGGGTCAGTCAGACATGCCAAGTTGCTCCAGAATATCCACCCATTCCTTCTATCCTAGGAGACTCTTGTAGGTAAAAAAAATATTGCAGCATAAAGCAATATCTAATGAGTCATATCACAGTAAAATTTTCCAAGTTTTGATTTTAGATTGAGAGAAAACTCTGATTAATCACATGTCCACTGTAGTGGACGTCATGCATGCAATGGCTATATTTCAGCTACAATTCATAATTATAATGTGAATATTGTTTTTGAAATTTAAAACTTAAAAACTTAATATGCATTGACTTTTTCTACTGTAAATAAATGTATTTGTATTATTAGAATGTAATTTTCATTGACATCGAAAAAAGTCATGTGATTACATAATGTATGACACTTGTAATGCATTACTTTACTTGTTAGATCAAAAAGTAATCTGATTTTATAATGCATGTTATTGTAATGCGTTTTTTTACAAATAACATCAAAAAGTAATCTGATTGATTACGTAATGCATGTTACTTTTAATGCGTTTCTTTACTCATAACATCAAAAAGTAATCAGATTACATAATGCATGTTACTTGTAATGCGTTTCCTTTCTCATAACATCAAAAAGTAATCTGATTATGTAATGTGCGTTATTGTAATGCGTTTTTTTACTCATAACATCAAAAAGTAATCTGATTACGTAATGTATGTTACTTGTAATGCGTTTCTTTACTCTTTACATCAAAAAGTAATCTGATTAGGTAATGCACATTACTTGTAGTTAATTACTTGTTAGATCAAAAAGTAATCTGATTAGGTAATGCATGTTACTTGTAACACATTACTTTACTTGTAACATCAAAAAAGTCATCTGAATGGGTTATGCATGTTACTTGTAATGCATTACCCCCAACACTGATCATTTCAGATGAGATTAAAAAAACGTATCGCTAGGTTTTCTCAGAGGAGGGCTATGATAGAAATGTGCATGTCCATCTTGAACATAATCAGAATTATCAGCTAATAAGGGTAAATCTCCATACTCTGGTGCACTGGAGGGAGCATCTGAGTGGTTTCCACAGTTGTAGCTTGACAGGCTGTAGAAAATTCTGATGGAATCACGTCCTCATGTTCTGATATCAAAGATACGCGATGTGCAACTTGTATGAAGTTGTATGAAGCCATTGCAATATTTTGCATTTATATTTTTTGTATATATTTTATAGTTTTCACATTATTTGATATAATTGCATTGATTAGTTTGTTAAATTCACATACTTTATCTGTTTGATTATTGTCTTATATTTAATACAGTATATCTTCAGTTTAAACCAACCGCATGCTGTCCACTCAAGTGGACATCTGAAGATCTCTTTGAAAAATTTGTAAAAAAAATAAAATAAAAATCAATTCTTGTTTTTCATGCCCTAAGAGCAATAAAAACACATAGGAAAAAAATCCTGACTGAGGTTATCATAATTCATGCATGAAAGGGTTAAATGTCAGTCGACCGGGAAGATTTTAAAACGAGCCGTTCATTAATAAACACGCAGAACCGCTGTGAAAATACAGACCGAAAGTCAAAAGAAAAGGGGCGGGGCTACATAAGGTAGAAAAGAGGAGGAAAAGATTGGCACGTAATTGTTTTTTTGTCATACGCACACTGCACAAATATTTGTTTTAAACAGCAGACTTAAAATCCGTCTCTGGTCATAATTTTGAGACAATATGAACCGTTTTGCCGTGCAGCTTATATTTATCACGCAGTAAAAATGTCGATGAGAGCAATATGGCGGTTGTCCTGCAGCATAGACTGTAAAAAAATAGTTCTGCAGACGCAGAGTGAAAGGAGAATTTTAGAATGACTGGAAAAACAGTTTCGAATCCATATTCAATTTACCCTAACACTGACCCAGAATAGATTAAAACCATAGACTGTAAAACACTAAATAGCGTTATGACGTAGCGATGTTATGCTTGGCATTTTCTTGGCAGTCAGCCAAGTTTTTTGTTTTGTTTTTAGCATTACCCTGTCCCTTAGCTTCCGGGAAAACAGGTTATGCAAGAGAAATATTCAGACAAACATACCAGATTGCCATCATGACCAACCGAACCTGCAGGCTAGGCAACTTAAGTAAAACACAGTTCTATTACGATACCCTAAATGTTGATTGCTGCTTCTTCCTGTGGGCACATATTATGTGATCACGCAAGCCCAGCTGACTGCGACTATAGAGCCGCGTCCGAAATCGCATACTTCCCTACTATATAGTAGACTAAAAATAGTATGTGACAAAAAGCAGAATGTCCAAATTCACATTACTGATAAAATAGTAGACAAAAAAAGTACCTGATGACCTTATACTTCCAGCGAGATTCTGGTGTGTAAATGATACTATATAGAACATACTTTTTTTTAGCAGCCCTGAAGTTAACTCAAATTCTAGTAACGTTATGCGATTTCGGACGCAGCGAATGCTGTAGCACTTTACTATCGACAGTGTCCAATTTAAATGAGACGAAACGAACATTTATTGTACATAATATTTGCAATACTTTATTAAATTTAAAAACAGAACTTTGAACAAATACAAATACAATATTGTAGTGTGCAGTAGTTTTACACTTAGCTAGCCTACATGCTTAGCAGACAGCATACAATTCAATTCACATGGAGCTGGGAACATTTTCTCGCAGATCAAATCAAGCTTAATACAAAACGTTACACATTAATATATCAATCACGGACAAATAAATATGTCGCACGGGGATTTCTCTCTGAAGTATCCTGTTGGGCTCTCTCATATCACCAGCGCCACGTGCTCAGTTTAAGTGTCCACAGAAAACATTTTGTTTGCAAAAATATCGGAGACGATTATCACGTTCGAGGAACAGCCGTCATTTTTGCGAGGTTAACGTTAATCCGAAAAAGGAGCTTGTTGATGGCGCCAGTCTGAAATAAACTGAACCGTTTTTGTAGCACTAGCATCGGAATAGCCTATTGTTCCAGTAGCACCTCACTACAGTACACGAGTAGTATGGCTCACTAAAATCAAGTGGGCGTTTTCGAAACACTGCTTCATGAAGCTTCAAGATCTTTATGAATCTTTTGTTTCGAATCAGTAGTTCGGAGCGCGTATCAAGTCACGTGATTTCAGTAAACGAGGGGAGCGATCATCTGTGAACCCATTAATCAAGTCTTTTACCCTTGGCTGATCTCTGATCAGTTTTATACATTTGTAGACGTTTTAAATAGACATAGTGTAATTAAAAGGAATAATAGTAGTTAAGTCTCTTATTGACCTATTTAGCTGAGCCATGGAACAAACAAAACAAGCCCTGACACATATTATACAGACACTTGATATTTAATTGTATTAGCTGATTTAACTAACTATAGTTTATTGCATTTTATAGATTTTACTTCCAATAAAACGTTTGCTATGTGTTTGCAATACGTGTTTTTCTCGTTTTTCTGCACTTTGGCCTGAGTTTTTGTTGCATTCACACTGTTCTGGCCAGCAGGGGTCACCAGCGTGTGGCGTTTCTAACGCTTTAAAACAGTGAATCATTTTGCGAAGCAATTGGTTCAATTGATTCGAAGCTTTGAAAAGCTTCATTTCACTACTGAACCATACAGTGTGGTTCATAGCAGGTGAGGACGACAGCGCCAGCCTAACAGTCTGGTGCCGGAAGTGGGCGCGGCAAGGCATTGTTTTGTAACGTTTTAAAGTTTAAAACAACGTTATTATAAAGACTTTGTTTTAAACGATTTAATTGAAAAGATATAATTAAATGCATTCATAGATATGAAATATTATAATAACAAAATACAAATACACAAATATATAATTCTTTGTGTTTTGTTAGCTCAAGTTTCAGTGTGCATTGTTTTTGCAACCTTTAGATGTTAATGAAGATAAATTAATGTGTTATGGTTAAATCATGCAGAAAACCATCTAATTCCAAAGGGACTACTATTAAATATGTGTACCTTGAAATGCAATGCAATTCGCTTTGGATAAAAGTGTCTGCCAAATGCATAAAAGTAAAATAATATCTATTGCCACTGTATATTAAAAAATAACTCCAGATGTTCATACCTCCATGAACAACAGCCTTTTTGAAGTGGATTTTAAAATTATTGTTCAATTTGTCCCGTCTTGTTGGTTTAAAAATATGATGATTCTAGCATTTATTGCTGAGGACTGAGGAGTGTTGGCTCGTCATGTCCCACCTTCTTCCTGTAGTATGTGCTGTCTTCAATGTTGCCAAGTTTCGCTAGAGAAAGTGACGTAGTCTAAAAAATTGACTGGTAAAAAAAAAAAAAAAAACTTACAGTCAGTTATTATGCTTATGCAGCTGTGATACTATAGCGCAGTTTTGGCGCAGCCTTACATGCCTCTGACACCACAACGCTAATTCAAACAGAGAGATCAGCGATATTGCCATGGCATTAACAGCATCAAACACTAAATAACTAATAGGTTAATAGTCGATTACACTAAACGGACATGGCAAATCTGGCTCCCTTTTAACCAAGAACTCAGTGAGGAAAGTCAGTCAGTCAGTCAGTCAGTCAGTCAGTCATCTTCATTTATATAGCGCTTTTAACAATGTAGATTGTTTCAAACCAGCTTTACAAAGATAAACGTATAATTTAAGGTAACAGAGATTGTTTTGGCTTTATAGCGGTTCTTTAATAAAGTTATTTTCCAGCTAAAGTTAGTTTTGATTGATTCGCTTCCGTCGCAATGATCATTTGTTATTAAATTTGGGGCCGCTAAGACGACACCATTCCCTCTACACAGACTTTAAACGCGAACCTGTGAGAAACGCTGATGGCGTTCACATGCGCATTAAGAATTGGTTCTATAGTTATGTGCGTTTGAATATATGTGCGCAGGTTTGGAATTCCCTACAAACCAAGCCTAAACAAAGTACTGGCGTTTCCTTAAAATAAAATAAAATTCTGTATCAAAAATTATATCAATTCGGGGTAGGTACGCGAATTGAGTTTCCCGACAATGCTTTATCTGGAGTGGTAAAGGGATCCTCCATAGGGAGAGACTAGTTGGCACTTCAGCACTGCGTTGGATCGGGTCCAGGCGAAGGTCCTTCATCAGATCTGGATACGGCCTGGATCCGGCAGGCTGCGGGAAAACCTCGGGATAAACAAAGACACTAAAATTAGCGTAGATGCCATTCTTCTTATGATGTAACAAGTACATCAGGATTTATGGGAAGTGTTCCCGGTTCCAGCTGACCTAATCTATGCAGCCTAACATTGAATTATAGAAGTCTATAATGTATTATGTGAATGCTATGTCAAAGAGATGTGTCTTTAGTCTAGCTTTGAACTGACAGAGTGTGTCTGCTTCCCGGACAATGGTAGGAAGACTGTTCCAGAGTTTTGGTGCTAAATAGGAGAAGGATCTACCGCCAGCAGTCGATTTTGATATTCTAGGTATTATCAACTGGACGGAATTTTGAGATCGCAATAGACGTGAAGGACTATAATGCGTTAAGAGCTCGCTCAAGTACTGCGGAGCTAAACCATTTAGTGCTTTGTAAGTGATCAGCAATATTTTAAAATTTATGCGATGTTTAATAGGGAGCCAATGCAGTTTTGACAGAACCGGGCTAATATGGTCATACTTCCTGGTTCTGGTAAGAACTCGAGCTGCTGCATTTTGGACTAGCTGTAGTTTGTTTATTAAGCGTGCAGGACAACCACCCAGTAGAGCATTACAATAATCTAGCCTTGAGGTCATGAACGCATGAACTAATTGTTCCGCATTTGTCAATGAGAGCATATGGCGTAATTTAGATATATTTTTAAGATGGAAAAATGCAGTTTTACAGATACTAGACACGTGACTTTCAAATGAAAGATTGTGTGAGACAACAGGTCTTCGCAGGCCCACTGTCCGGCAAAAAATTGAGTTCGCAAAAAAAAAAAAAAATGATGATGGCAATACTCGCAGTGATGTTGGTATAAAGTGCTATTTATTTACAGTGCTCGAGAAGTGATACAGTCCCAAAAAGGAAATGACCAAAGCTATGTACAAAAGTAACAAATAAGTAAAAAGAATGGTGCACAAAAAGAACAAAGAAAAGATATGAATCTATACACACAAATACTTCAAGTAAGGAATTGCTCACGGCACTACAATTGCCCGCTCGTTCGCCAGGTTAACTGACACCCTACATGAGTTTGGGGCTCCTTTTTATAGTCCAAGCCCCGCCCCTTTAGTTAAAACCATTACAAAACCTTTATGAGGTAAGTATATAGTTCAGTATATACATTTTCCAATATATATGTATAGTATATATTATATATATATATATATATATATATATATATATATATATATATATATATACACACATTAACAAAAACAGAAACAAAAAGGCATACAAAATAACAAATACAAATAATAAACTCATAATAATAATGCCACATTTACATAATCCCCCCCTGTTAACACAAACAATGGACGAGCCGACTGCCGGTATTTATCCAGGCCACTAGGTGGTGCTCGGGTCTGGCCAGCCGATAGACACAACACAACACGAAAGACCGGCAACGCAGACGCTGACAAACACTGAAAACATGTAAGTGTTAAAGTAATAAACTAAACGAAAAACAATAGACAACTTAGATGTGTGCGTATATGTATAGCAGGGATTTCTGTCAGGGATGGAAATGGAGTGGATATGTTTGTGTGTGTGAAAACCAGCGTGCTAATGGCGTGTGTGTGCACCCACATCGCCCCAGCAGGGAACGGAGGAACGAGGTAAGATGAAGTGTGTATGTGTGTGTGTATAAGTGCTGCGCTAACCCACAGGGACAGGTCACTCTGTCACATCACCTCCCCCTCTCCAGGCCGCGAACTGACCGGATTCCGAGACAGGTAGTCGGCTATTTTGTTTTGGGGTCCAGGTCGATGTCTGACCTTAAACTGGTAAGGTTGCAGGGAGAGATACCATCTGGTCACACGAGAATTATGATCTTTCATCGTGTGAATCCACGTCAGGGCTCTGTGATCTGTCTCTAAGGTAAACTCTCTCCCTAGCAGGTAGTATCGGAGGCTCTCTAAGGTCCACTTGATTGCCAGACCTTCCCTCTCCACTGTGGAGTACCGGGCTTCTCTTGGCAGCAACTTCCTGCTCAGGAATGCAATGGGCCTCTCTTCACCCGCATCTACCTGGGCCAGGACGGCACCTATTCCCACAGCAGAGGCATCTACCTGAACGATGAACTCCTTTGTAAAATCTGGACTTTTGAGGACTGGGCCAGAACACATCTGCTCCTTTAGTGTGTTGAAGGCTGCTTCACACTCCTCAGTCCAGATAATTGGGTTCTTGACGTTCTTGCAGAGCAGGTTTGTCAACGGGACTGCGGTGGAAGAGAAGTTGGGGACGAAGCGTCGATACCACCCCACCAGTCCCAAGAAGGATCGGACTTCCTTCTTTGTCTTTGGTCTTGGGCTGCGTCGAACAGCTTCTACCTTGTCCACTTGAGGTTTTAGCTCTCCATTTCCCAGGTGGTAACCAAGGTAGTTGGTCTCTGACTTCGCCCACTCACATTTAGCCACGTTTAACGACAGCCCAGCCTCTTGAATCTTGCTCAGGGTCTTTTTGAGGTGTAGAAGATGGTCCTCTCAGGTCACACTGTATATAACAACATCATCCAGGTATGCTGCTGACCACTCCTCACAGCCTTGGAGGACTTGGTCCATCAGTCGTTGGAACGTTGCAGGTGCCCCATGCAGCCTGAATGGTAGGACTGTAAACTGGTATAGCCCCAGCGGGGTACGGAATGCAGTGTAAGGTCTGGACGCCTCCTTCAGGGGTACTTGCCAATACCCTTTACATAAGTCCAAGGTTGTAATGTACCTGGCTTGGCCGATCCTCTCTAGAAGATCGTCAATGCGTGGCATTGGATATGCATCAAATCTTGACTGAGCATTCAGCTTTCTGAAGTCAATGCAGATGCGCAAGGTGTCATCTTTCTTCGGAACAATAACAATTGGGCTGCTCCACTCACTCTTGGAAGGTTCAATAACTCCCAACTCCAGCATCATCTCGATTTCTGCCTTCAGGGGTGCCACCAGCCTTTTAGGAATACGATATGGCCGTTGTCGTGAAGGTGTTTGATCCAGAAGGTAGATTTGGTGCTGTACCAGGTTAGTCCGCCCAGGCCTCTGACGGAACAACAAGGGATACCACCCCAGAAGGTGGTGCAGCTCAGCCTGTTTGGATTCTTCCAGATGAAGCAGATCAACGCCTGCTGGCTGTGCTGACTCTCCCACCTTCGTTTCTGGTTGTTCATCCCCCTGATCCTCTTCCACTTCACGAATCAACAGCGATGTTTCCTGCTTGCTGGGTTGCTCTTTCCATTCCTTCAGCAGATTAATGTGGTAAGTCTGTGTAGCCTTGCCCTTGTCGGGGTGATGAATCTCATACGTCACTGGTCCCATCTTGCGAACGACTCTGTAGGGTCCTTGCCACTTCATCAGCAGTTTGTTCGTAGATGTTGGGAGCAGTAACAAAACCTTTTTTCCAGGTTGCAGTCCTCGGGATCTTGCATGTTGGTCATACCAAGTCTTTTGTGCCTTTTGTGCCAGTCGGAGGTTCTCCTGGGCCTTCTCCCTGTAACTCTTTAGGCGGTCTCTCATCTCAAGGACGAACTGGACAATGCCCTTCTCATCTTCTATCAAAGAGCACACCCAGGTTCCTAACCGACGACGAAGACTCGACAGAGCAGCCATCAAGTGTTAGACAGTATTCTAGGTTATTACGTGAGGAAGTTTTTTGTCCAATAATTAGAATCTCTGTTTTTTCAGAATTAAGTAGTAGGAAATTACGAGTCATCCAATTTTTTATATTAGCTACACTGTAAAAAATTCCTGTAAATTTACATGGAAATTTAACAGCAAATTGCTGTTTCCATGTAATAACAGCATTTTGCTTTTTTTTACAATGCATTATGGGAAGACTTGTTCACTTCGGGTTGTGTGGTCGATCAACAACAAATTGTCACTGTTATTTAACAGTATTATACCCTATTTTCATCCAATGTGCACAAGGCGACATTTTGGATTATCTGAATGAGGTAGGTTTTCAACGATTTATTATTTTATTATCTTTAAATGACCTATTACTTTAAAATATAACATCTTAAACATCTAATGAAGCTTCTGTGATTTAAATAAGATGGCTCCATTAAATGATGTGTTTTAACTATAGGCAAATAATTGGTCAACGGAGTGAGATTGAGCCCAGACTGCCATACAGCCATTTTATCACACACACAGGTAAGAATACCTAATTTTCATTCAACCTGCATTACCAAACTTTATCCAAGTAATAGATGAATGGAATGAACGAAATATATATATTTTTTCTTCTTGTGTGGCAAGTTAACATGCACATTCAGTCCATGAGAGACATTATCTAGAGACAGACAAATTATCTGCTGGTGTAACTTAATTTGCCGCTCTGCGCTTATTTTAAATGCCCTGTTATAGGCCTATATTATAAAATAACAATATATATAAAGATCCAGTGAATCCGGTTAGTGAATGGGTAAGATTTGCACGCACACTCATAACGCGTTTGTACTGTCAAGCATGCAAGGGAATTATAAAGTTTGAGTTTTGAATTATAAGTGTTTATGAAACATGTTCAAATCTTTTTTGTCAGTAAATGGTAGTGAGGTATGAACAACATTTTAAATTCTTGTCTTATATACTTTAAATGTGTCTAATGGACAATGGGATCCTCAAGCCATCCTAGGTGTATATTACTTTCTTCTTTGAGCCGAACACAGTCAGAGTTATATAAAATAATATACTGGCTTCCCAGCTTTGCAATGGCATTAAATAGATCCCGAGTTTTTGAAGCTTAAAAATATCCATGTTTATAACTTTTATAAACTATAATCACTGGCTTCCGGAAACAGCCGTACATGAGTTTATGATAGAGTCGAGTTGCGGCAGAAGAATGACCTCTGACCCGACATATGAAATCTTATATCAAAGTCCTTTTCTTTCAAAACGTCTCTTTTTAGACTTCTAATTCATGACCGGCATTTTGTTTTACTCTATCCTCTGCACTTCCGCATTCGTCAGTTCCAACCTAATCTTTCGCTACGTCTTCACTATACGTCAGGTCAGAGGTCACCCTTCCACCAGAACTCAACTCAATCATGAACACACATACGGCCATGCCAGAAGCCAGTGATTATATTTTATAAAGTTATAAAATACAGATATCTTTCTTACAAAAATGCATGGCTTTTCTTCAGAAGACATTTATTAACCCCACTGGATTCATATCGATTACTCTTATGATTGATTGATGCATTTATGGGAGCTTCAAAAACTTGGCATTGTTCAGTGCCATTACAAAGCTGGGAAGGATGTTATCTAATATAACTCTATTTGTGTTTGGCTGAAAGAAGAAAGCCATATACACTTTGAGATTGAGTAAATTGTGGGATAAATTCTTGTTTTGGGTGAACTATTCCTTTTAAATCATTGTTCACTGAAGATATTCTCCTCTTATTTTTCAGACGTTTTGTTGGAATTAATCCAGAAAAGGGGACCAAGGCTGCAAGGGGAAAAGTGATGTCCAAAAAATCTGGGAAAACCGTGCAGAAGAAGACCATAACCGTCAGTACCAAAGTATCAAATCTTTTAAAAAGACTTATGTACTTCAAGTGGCACTTCATTTAAAATGTAGCTGACACTCCCTACACATGCAGTTTGTTTTCAGAAACATGGTGGCCTGGTGTTATTATTTTGTTTATACATAGTTCTTTAGATATTAAAAAGGGCTGGTGTTTTTAAAGCCTGATTTAAGAGGTTATTTTTTAATGATTTAATTATTTTAAATAATTACTTTGTTTTAGTGCAACTGTTTTTGGGCTAATGTTTGCTAAAACCTCATTTGAGACTAGATTTGTATTTTATATACAGGTAAGTCAATTCTATATATTGTGTATTTGTTTGCTTTTTCTTAAGCCATTTTTGCATTTTGATGGGTGCTTATTTCTATGCACTGAATATTACTTGACTACTATATTACTATATTTTTTTATTTGCCTGTTTTAGTTCACAATAATTGAGCAGAATTGATCTGGTGTTGTATCAGAATAATAAAAAAAAATCTTGGCTTTATTCCTTTTTTGTAATCCATGACAAAAATAATGTGCAGGGTTATAATAGCATTTAGAATTGAAATTATTGGGGTGTCATTGTAAAAAATGATACTGTAAAAAAATGGTAAACTACTGGCAGCTGTGGTTGCCATTATCATACTGTTAAAATACGATGTGTTACTGTTTTTGAAATTAACAGCTAAATACCGTTTTGACAACTACAGCATATAGCTGTTAAATACCGGGCTGTAAAATTACAGTTTTATACTGTAGTTGTCAAAACGGTATTTAGCTGTTAATTTCAAAAACAGTAACACACCGTATTTTAACAGTATGATAATGGGAACCACAGCTGCCAGTAGTTTACTGTTTTTTTACAGGATTATTTTTTACAGTGTATGCATTCTGTTAATTTTGTGAATTGGTAAGTTTCGTTAGGTTTTGAAGAAATATACAGCTGAGTATCGTCGGCATAACAGTGAAAGCTAATGCCATGCTTCCTAATGATATCTCCTAATGGTAGCATGTACAGAGTGAACAGCAGCAGTCCTAGTACTGAGCCTTGTGGTACGCCATACTGAACTTGTGATCGATGAGACATCTCTTCATTTACTGCTACAAACTGATAACGGTCAGACAAGTATGATTTAAACCATTCTAGTGCAATTCCACTAATGCCAACATAATTTTCAAGTCTAAAAAGTTTTCCGTTTTAAAACCATGCTAGAAGTCAGACGGGTGCCTTAGTTTCAAAACCCCTGGTGGTCTAATCTAATCCATTCACTTTTTAATTTGTATGTGTAGTATTTTTTAGCTGTGACTATTAATAAGTTTGAATGTAGAATGTTTCCTTAAAAAGTTTGGTATGTTATGTGTTCTGTATATACTGTAATCCTGTTGAAACGTAAGAGTAAAAAAAGTATTTTGGGGCCTAACAGTTAGTTTAGTTTACCATGACAAACTACATTTTTAAATAATAAATATTTTCCAATAAGGTTTCTGTCATTTTAGGTAGTTTTTATCACGCAGATGTAAGTTCAAGTATGAAGTTCAACGAGGAAACTAGGGGGGCGTTTACATGACACCATTTTCAACTTAAAACGGAAAACTTTTTAGAGTGGGGGTTCAATCTTCAGCTGGCTGGCAGGAGCCGCCACTGGTATGTCACGTGACCTATCAGTGGCTGGCTGGCAACTGCAAGTCGTGATCACGGCCATTTGACTGTTTTAATTGGGATAACTGGCCCCAAAACATAAATCATACAAAAGAATAGGGGCATGAGATTATATTCATAATAAGAAAACAATTTATTTCCTTATAGCGAGAGTGTCAGGCAACGCGTTATACTCTCAGTTCAGCCGCGCTGACTGGATTGAGTGTCCACCAAAGCGTCAATAAACTGCCAGTCTGATCACGGCCATTTGACTGGTTTAATTTGCGATAACCATGCCCAAAACATCACTCATACTAAAGAATAGATGCATGAGATTAATTTCTCTAAAACGGCAATCATGCAAAACAACATAATCATATCAACAGATGCATAATAAATGAGCTAGAGAGGGAGGAACACAAAACACAAAAATTGCCCAAAAATCAATGGTTTCTGAAACTTGCCAAAGGCAGACTGCCAGACAACTAGCCAGCCACTGACAGGTCACGTGACATGCCAGTGGCGGCTCCTGCCAGCCAGCTGAAGATTGAACCCCTACTGACTGTTTATGTGTTTTTGCTGTTCATTTGCATGACAACAGCGTTTTGGGGGTCTAAGAAAACACAAGCTTTTGACGATACCATTGTCGCCTTCACAACGGAAAAGTTACATTTATCCTACCGTGCTACTGTAAAAGTTGCGGCAGTATGTGAGTTATGCTTAACAATCATAAAAGTATAACTCAATTTCAGCCGCATTCTGAGTCTGACAATGTCATTCGTTTTTATCCAAGGCCATAGCAAGTGTTATTAGCTTGGGGAAATACATCTAGTGAAAGGAAACTTTAAGTCCATGTCCAGCTCTAAATTGTAAGGAATTTATATCTTTGATTTCATAGTACACTTTACAATAAGGTTCATTTGTTTATTATCCATATTAACTAACAATAACTAATCATGAGCAAAACATTTGTTAGGCTACTGTAGGCCTATTTGTTAATCTTGGTTATTAATAATACAACTTTTAATTGTTTGTTCATGTTATGTCACAGTCAGTGCATTAACTAATGTTAACAAATACAACTTTTTTGATTTTAATAGTTTTAGTAAATAATATTAACTAAGATTAATAAATGGTGTAGAAGTGCAGTTCATTATTAGTTCATGTTAACAAATTAACTAATGAAACCTTATTGTAAAGTGTTACTGATTTCATGATAGCTAACACTTTAATGCATACATACATAAAATTTATAACATCAACATAACTAAACATGAATTCCTCATAATTACCTTCTTAATTCTCTGTTTTGTTTGGTAAAGTAAATAATATTTAGTAATATTATCAACATTTCCCAATTTATTTATTTTTTTATTTTTTGTTTGATGTGTTATGCATTCTAATTGTATCAACATCTTTTCATTGGTAATGAAGAGAGGCTCTCTGACTCTGCTGCTCTCCATCGAGCGAGATATTCCAAATAATTGAGGAAGTCATTAAAATATATAAAAACACAACAGACAGACGGGTACTGCTTTAAATACAGGTGAGTTATTTAAAAAATAAATGTTTTTTTTTTAAAGTGCCCTTTTTGGTCCTTCCGCCCCTGCCCCTGACTGAGGAGGTCTGTGCACGCCACTGCCTTCATGTAATCTACAAAATCCAGAATTTGTGAAAGCGGTGATGTCATGCGCATGTGTATTATATGTTCAGTTTAAAGGTGCGTAGTGTTTCTTTACAAAGTGACATCGCCATCTACTGGCCTGGCATGAATGATACAGCTTTTTTAGTCATTTTCGTGCATCCTTGTGAATGGGATCATTTTTACAATGTTTTCGTCTGTACGCAAAAAAAAAGCAAAGCAAAAACTTTTCAGTTTTTAGTACATCGTTGTCGTGTAAATGTACCCAAAGTCAACACACACATGCAGGGAACCGAAACAATAAAACCAAACCAAAACCGAATATACAGTACATGTCATAGACTATAAACAGACTCCTCAAAGTTAACACTGGCACCTCTCTGCCTGTTTCAGATCAGTTGTGTAATAATCTCCTTCATTTTTTCAGTTCTAAAATTGACAATGTCCATAACCTAATTCATGCCACACCTGTTTCCTCTTCAACACTCTGCTTGCCTAGTTTCTCTGGCACATCTTTTACTGTTTTTACCTCAAATTGACTTAGAGTTGCTTACTAGGAAGGTGTCACATATGAAAGCCACCACTTGCTCGCTTGATTCGTGCAAAATTCTGCTGCTAGGATCTTGACTGGAGTCAGGATAAATGAACACATCATGGCTCCGGGTCAGGTCCAGGATTTTAAAATACTTCTGCTCACATCAGGCACTGCATGGTCTTGCCCCTCAGTATCTGTCTGCGCTCCTAACTATATAAATTCCCAAGCGTTATTTGTGCTCCTCTCAAGCTGGTTAGCTTAACTTTTCCTTGATGGTTTTAATTATTTTGTATTCCAGTGTGTTCTTCTGTTTGTTTGTTTGTTTGTTTGTTTGTTTGTTTGTTTTTTACGTTTTGTATTTCTATCTTTTTATTTTTATTTGTTTTTCTCTCTTTGTATTTTTTTATTGTGTAAAGTGCCTTGAGAAGCTGCTTTTAAGGTGCTATTTATAATAAAGTTTATTACTATTATTATTACAGTTACACATGAGATTCATACTTTCAGCAAGGCAAGAGATTATATGCATTATCTAAGTGTATGAACGTATAGAATAAAAGACTGCACTTGTGGACAGTCTAAACTTGACTTTAACTTCCTCTTGATGTGGGTAAAATGAAGCTCTTAGTCTGAGGTGAAGTTCATCTCCAAAGAGGTGTGAAACAAACAAGACAGCATCATCAGGAAGTGCTCTGCCAGTTGATTAAACAAAATGAGGATTATGCAACTTCCACTCTGTGAGTCTTACAAATGATAAATATATTTTATATACTTTGTAATCATGTCACTGTATATTTATGATGTTTTAACACCCTAATAATTATGTGTATGATTGTTTATTTCCTGCAGATTTACTTATATGGTGTCAAGCTGCAGAGACTTTGACGACACAGTTTACAGATTTGGGTCAAACTGTGACTATAAACTGTGAACTTGGTTTAGAAGAGGTGACATGGCTGTTGCTGAATCTACCAGATCCTCCGGTTATGATAGTACGCTCCTTCTCAAACCCACCAAACCCACCAACAGCGTTTTACTACAACAAAATATTAAAACAGAAATATTCTGTGCAATCAAATCGTCTGATCATAAATAACATGACTATCGATGAGTTAGGTGTTTATTACTGCACGAACTCAGACAGAACAAGATTCAGCGGCGGCACCAGACTGCACATCACTGGTGAGAGATCTTTCAATTATCGCTTCATACTTGTTATCCATTGCATACCTTTTTTAGACACTTAAGATTCTCAATAGTTGCTCTAAACTGATTTTTATTTACAGCCCCAACTCAATTAACCGAGTTAACTGAGTGTCAGAATCACACCGTGGTGAAGTACGTTCAGCAGAATCACACAGAGCTGAAGTACGTTCAGCAGAATCAGACACCATGGAGGACATTTACTATCATCTCTGCTCTGCTGAATGCTGTTCTGGTCATTGTGGTTATTGGTGAGTTTGTTTTCCTAAACTTAAGTTACAACAGTGTGACTCCATAAAAATACAAATATAATAAGCCTCTACAGTGGATTGGTTAAAGGGGATGTCTAATGCTGTTTCATGCATGCATTCTGACTTATTTACACTGTTAAAGAGTTGGATTCTCACGCTAAACATGGTCAAAGTTAAAAAAAAACGAGTTGGACATATGACGGAGTATTTCTTTGCCAAATACACTCATTCGGGGTCGTATATGGGCCTTTCCAAATACCCACGCACACTTGCGGTCTTTGCACTTGACCACTTGTCTATTTACATGATGTATTTCCTGTATTTGGCCTCAGTGTTCAAGTGGGCTTGAAGACGGCAAGTGTTTGTAGAACTTTTGATTACCCGATGGGACACACTTATAGTATTGCAAAAATTCCAGGGTTTACAGAGCTTTATTTTGATTTTCAATACTTTGCATTTTAAAATAAACTTCTACATGTCTGTTTAGTAGTCACTATATAACAGATGCACAATTTAAAATTGTGGTACTTCTAATTAAGTGATAAAAAGCAGTTTTTAAATACACACACACACACACAGTAAAAAATACACACACACACACACACACACACATACACATATATATAGAGAGAGAGAGCGAGAGAGAGAGAGTTCAACATCTCTTGGGGCCCTATCTTGCACCCAGCGCAATTGACTTTGTACACCGACGCATGTATCATTCCTATTTTGCACCCGCGCAAAGCGCGTTTTTTCCTCCACAGAAGCACGTCGGTAAACTAGGGAATGAACTTGCGCTCCCTGGGCGGTTCAGCGCAAAAAAGGAGGCGTGTTCCAGCGCAAACGTTCCTTCATGCTATTTTGCAGGTTTAGAAAACAGTTGCGCCACTAACCAGGAAAAAATGGTTTAAAGTCAGTGGCGCGTTGCGCATGTTATTCATATGCTATTTTAAGGGCGCATGCTTGGCCATAATCAATGTAGCGTGTGCACAACGCGCATACACTTTGATTCTCTCATCTACACAGAAGCAGCAGTTTTCATTTTTGCAAATTATACATTATTACGATAGATAGATAGATAGATAGATATACAATTTATTATAAAAGCATACATCTAGCTTACACATTTACCCAAATTATCATACGCCTTTTTAACCGAAGTTAATTTGGGTGGGTTTCTCCATCCCCAACGTCCCTGACGAGAGCGTTGCTCTCCTTGGCTGTGAACCACTCCTGGCGCGCGCCTGGCAAATCCGCCGTTATAATAGGAATCCGCTTTAGAACAAGCGCGCCTGCTCTTAAAGGGAATGTGAGATGACGCTCTGATTGGTTTATTTCACGTTACGCCCAAACCACACCTATGAATAATGAAGCTACTTCAGACCAACCCATTTTAGATTTGCGCCTGGCGCAAGAGTCATTTATCCCGCCGGGAAAATAGCAACAGCGCCAAGACCCGCCCACAAAGTTACTTGCGCTTTGCGCTTTGACACTTGCGTTTCAGATCGTTAAAATAGGGCCCTTGGTGTTTCCTTGTCCAAATACCCAAACTTGCGGTCTTGGCCACTTGAGAGCGCGTGCACGTGACAGGAAGTAAGTGCGCAAGACTGTCCCGTGTCTTAAAAATGCCAAAGTGCAGAGTCCTTAATGCACACTATCTCAAATACCGCTCCGAAGCTAAGCGTATCCCATCATGCACTATGTTCAGGAACTCATGTGCCCTGAAAATCGCTAGATATCGAGGAAAACATTCCACTGTAATTTAAATTAATTAGATACATATAATTTGGTAGTAAAAACATAAAGTGTTGCACATTTTATTGGTGCAAAGATGAGTATAGCATGTGTAGGCCTATTTTGTACAACATTTGCAACTGTTCACTTAATAAGAAGCACCACAATTTTAAATGTGTGTCTTCTGTTAGTTACATAGCGACTACTGAACAGACATGTAGAAGTTTATTTTAAAATGCAAAGTATTGAAAATGTAATAAATAAAATCTCTGTAAACAATTGCATTTTTTGCAAGACTACAAGTGTTTCCCATCGAGTAATCAAAAGTTCTACACACACTTGCAGTCTTTACGCCTGCTTGAACACTTGGGCCAAACAGAGGAATTGCGTCATGCAACAAGTGGTCAAGTGCAAAGACCACAAGTGTGTGTATTTGGACAAGGCATGTGTGTTTAGTGTGCGTTCAAGGCACTGCGCTTTGGCATTTTTTAGACAGTCGGTGACGAATGTTTTATAAACAAGGCCCAGTTCGACGCTGGATTTGCAGATCCTTTGAAACTGAAAGATGGTCATGAGTCGGAACCACATGCGGCAAGTAAGGCTGCATCAAATGTCTGTGTTTTGTTGTCAATCAGTGCGCAAGTGCATATAATGTAAACAACACGAACGTATAGTGAATCAAAAGTTATTTGGTTATGATGCGATGATGTATTGTGCGTGACTCTTTAGCTCCGCCCACAGCACCCCTTTAGGAGCTCGGCTGTTTTTGGAAAGAAGCGCTACAGCTGTATCTGTATTTTATAAATCTGATAAAACTAAAGACTCTTCAGAGATATGAAGGATGCAATACTACTCTATAGGTACTCAAGATTAACATGAGATTGGCAGAAACTGTGTGTGTATGTCCCCTTTAAGTTCTAATTTGTTGAGATTGTGTCACATATTTTGTTACTAAACTGAATTCACCGTTAGGGCTGTTAAAGGTGTTTGCTGTTGGAAATAAAATACCTGGAGGACGATTACAAGAACTTCATACCACTGATCTACAGCAAACACAAGAAACACAAGAAGTTCAACCTCAAGAATCACACCAACCACTGGTAAATTACATGTAACATCTCTCATTTCCAAAAAACAAGAAAACAAAAAAGTTGGTACTTATAGATTCATTTTCTCTATTACACTTTAAAATGAAGAGTTGATGGTTCCATGAAGAACCTTTAACATCCATGCAATAATTTCATCATAGAAAATGTTCTTTAGGGTTGAAAAGTGAAGAATTTTTACATGTTCTTCACACTAAGAAAAACAATATATTTTAGGAACTGTTCATTAAAAGGTTCTTAGGGGAACAAAAATGGCTCGTCTATCTATGAAATCACTGCAAATCCCCTCTTTTTAGTACCTTTAATTTCAAGAGTGTACAAGACAACTGCAATGTGTTTTCTTATTTTTACAATTTTTAATACTATTTTCCTCATTGCTCTTTCAGTATGCTGACGTGAACTTCTCAAAGGTGCGTAAAACGTTCAGGCCCAGTCAAGTCGACTGCACGTATGCTGCTGTAAAACTGCCAAAATCCTAAGTGTGTTACACACTATCCAGTTTCAAGAGACTTCAATAAAAAGAAATTCAGAGGGACAGATTTATTACTGCATTACTGCATCAGTATAATGTATTACTAAATTGTCATTGTTTTTGCAAAGTTTTTTTAGCAACATTACTCATGCTTATGCGATTTTGCTTAAATATGGCTTATATTTTATTTCACTGCCCGCTTCCCTTTCACTTCTGATGCATGATTTTGTCATATAATTTAAAAGACTATAGGTTTAAACAGGGTTTTTTTTTTTCTGATGTAATTGACCTTTGTTTTGTAAGTGTAGCCGGACATAATAGGAAGTTCTTTGACTGCATGGAAAGCACACCTCAGACGTGTGAAGAAATTGTAATGAGAGCTGCAGATGTTGTGAAGAGAGCTGCTTATGTGTTATGTGAGAATTGTATGCAAGTATATTTGGAATTCATGTTTATTTAAAGTTCAAAATAAAGATAAAATGGTGATAAAGCATTGAAAGTAGGGGTGCACTGAAACCACTTTTTTCAGAACATACTGATACTTTAATTTTTAGTACTTGCCTATACCGAGTACCTGTTTTTTGTTTTTCATTTTGACTGGGTGTGATAGTCTCGGCTGGTCCCTGGAGCGTACGATCACAAAGGTGTGACTATAACATTCAGTGCATCACATGATCAACTGCTAAATTCAAATGTGGTTTTGGGCTTTGGCTGTTCAGTGTTCTCAACCATATAATCTTTATTTTAGGTTTCAGACATTTAAATATACTGTTGTGATTTATGGTCTTAAATATTAAAATTTAGTATTAATATTGAGTTTTTGGTCGTACGTCACCTAAGGTGAGTGTAAGAGTGTCAGATGATTCCTTCATATATTATGAGGCACCAGGCAAGGAATTTCACCTTGACAATAAAGAACAATCATGGAAGATTGTTGACTAAATTAGAATTAAATAAATTGTTGTAAGTTTGTCATCTGATCAATCTGAAGGATTTAGTGAGATTATGTCGCGCTTGTAGAGCCTCTGATTATCAACACAAGAATGACACAGTTTGCAATAAAAAATAATTTATTAACAAAAAGATATGCAAGAGTAAAATATCACACACTAAATACTACTAAGGAAAATAACTAAACTACTAAGAAAATTTAATCAATAATCAAACAGAAACTACTACACAAATGGACGTTTACCAAATGAATGCCAAGTAGATGAGCAACGGATTGGACAAAGCAATGAATGGGTAATTAGAAGTCTATGGGGTGTCAATTGCAATCTTTCTGGATGCTGGAATGAAATAGTAAATAAGCATTTACTATGAATACAGATAACGTGTCTAAAGTATCTGTATATTCTGACCCTAGATAAACAGTCTCTACACAAAAAGCAATCTCATAAAGCAACAAACTTGGCTTATATTTACGTTTCAGGTGGTCAGTTGATCAGTGTATCTTTCCGCTCACAGTGGGAGTAGACTGGATCGCTTTCTAACCGTTGAAGAGCCGCACTGAGTACTGGAGGTTCGTTGCTGGTTCTTGTGTAATCCGGAGAACTGTAGGTCAGGCGGTGGTCAATCTGCAGGATCCTTTGCAGGCTAGAGGTTACAAAGGCAAGAGTCGTGCAGGACAGATGTTGAATGTTGGAGTCCTCTGCAGATGCGGTTGGGCTGCTTGAAGGTACGTGCGGTTGAAGGTTTACTTGCGAGAGTATAACCTCGGTCGTGCTGTTGTTCCTTCCCTCGTCAGGTCAGAAACTCAGAACGAGGGTGTGTTTGCTTGGGAAAGCTTTTATTCCTTCCAGTTGGGGAGGGGATTACTAATTCCCGCCTTTCTACTGTAATGCTGTGGTTGGGTCGTAGCATTCCAAGTGTCCGCCCATCAACGTCCCACCTTTCCATCCTGTGGAGCTTGTTGCATTATCCCAAAATACACAGTTAAATAAAACAGTGTCTTTAGAACCTTGGAAATGCTTTATTTATTTTCCAAACCCTTCTCAAAGCCCTTGTGGCAGTGTCCTGAACTCGTAGAGTCCAAACTTAATGCAGATTGGTTGAGGTAGATCACCCAGATGTCTGTGTCAGTGGGTGAGATTACATTGGCGTTATTCCAGGAGCGGTTTCCACTGAGTGCGCACAGTTCCCTGGATGAATAAGGAGAAGGTATATGACATGTTCCTTACAGTTTTCTGTCCTTTTTTGTGGTTTCAAGCCAATGTTAGTATAGAGATTGTATTTATCTTTGGGCCTTTCTTTGTTCTTACTGTGCTCTAGCCAGAACCGATTAGGTGGCCCTTGGCAGTACATGGTCATTCACACCTTGGTTTCAGGAATGGAGAGCTGAGCTGAACAATGGGCAAATGGTGATGAGATTAGTCTGTGATCAGTGGGAAGTGGATGTCCTCATTTTTGCTATTCACCTCTGACAATCCTGATCAAAATGGTCACTTGTGTCAGCACTGATAGCCTTGTGGGCAGTGCACCGGCATATAGCGCTGTTGCGCTTCGGGCGACACGAGTTCGAATCCCGGTTCGTGGACTTTTCCTGATCCTGTCCCCCGTCTCTCTTCCACCTCGCTTCCTGTCCACTCTGTACTATCCTATCACAATAAAAAATAAATCTTTTAATAAAAAAATGATCACTTGTTTGTGGTATTCCTTTGTATAGGGTATTATCACACCCTTTTGACTTTTCATCAAAGTGGGACAAAGGGACTCCTGTTGTGACGTGGGGCCATCTGGGCCATCTTGTCTGCTGTTCACATACAACACATTTATAGTTTGTAAAATACACACTGTCTATGGGAGCGCAATAACAATCTTTGTTGTTGTGTTGTCATACAGTGCTATTGTGACAAGCATGATGCATCACCATGGAAATAATAAGGGGATCCGTCCTAAAATAACAGTCGCCCTAACTCACGCTGGGGGGATCATCTGCAATATTTTAAACTTGCGTGTGAAAGGGTTAAAAATATTGGGCAGAGAAACCAAAAGAATATGAATCAATTTTGTTGGCTTAGCAAATATAAATTTTCTTCAGTTATTTTCATGCCAAATAATGTCTGTTAAAATGTATTGTAGGAGCTACTGTTACTTTCACTGGTCCTATTATTGCTCTACATATAATTTCAAAGCAGCTTTACAGAAAATGCATGTGTCAACATTACAATTTAGAGTGATTTGTTATCAGAGGTGACTGTGTCAAGTTATGTATTTCAGAAATATACATATACAAATCACTCAGTTAGCTAACAGTGTATTAAAGGGGGGGGTACCATGGTGTTTCATGTATTCAGAGTTGTTTACAGTGTTAAAGAGATGGATTCTCGTGTTAAACATGGGCAAAGTTTTAAAAAAATATTTTGGACGAATAACGGAGAATTTCTGTGCCGAAAATCTTACTTCCGGGTTGGTAGAAGTTTCGGCTGGTTTTTTTTCGACCGTGGATCTAATGACGTAGACCAGAATGGAACTCCTTATATGAGCATTTCTCTCGGAAAAGCGCGCCCGCGAGCACGTCGACCAGAGGAGAGCGAGACCGCGCACATCAACGCGCTTCAACAGGAAATCATCGGCAGCCAGCGCTGGCGCTGCATAGGATTTGTTCAAGAATGTCTCCAAAAAAGTGTGTTTTTGGATGTGAGGGAAAGCTTACCGTGTCCAGCTTTCCAAAGAACCCAGTGTTACAGGAACAGTGGATGCTGTTTGTTTTTCCGGGGCAGCAACGGAGTGTAGGAAGTGCGGTTGTGTGTTCTGGCCATTTCAGTGACGAATGTTTTATTAACAAGGCCCAGGTCGACGCTGGATTTGCAAATCGTTTGCTATTAAAACGTGGAGCGGTCCCAGTGATAAAAGACCCCATTCATGTAAGTACAACTGGATCAGATTTCTGTCTTTTGCTGGAAAGTTACCGCTTGACTCTATAGCTCCGCCTCCAGGACCTCGGCTTTTTCCGGAGAGAATCGGAAAGCTGTATTTTTCTTTTATAAATTTAATAAAACTAAACACTTTTTTGAGATATTAAGGATGCACTACTACTCTATAGGTACTCAAGATTAACATGAGATTAGGTGAAACTGTGCATGTTATGTACCCTTTAAGTTCAGGCAGTAACAATGAGCTCACTGAAGTAATGAATACACATTGTTAACAAATGATTAGGATATATAGAAAAATTAAGCATTGGCACATGTTGATTCAGAGTTGGTGTATATAAATGTATTAAATAAATCTAGATTAATCATTATTAAAGTTACAAAAGTCATTCAGTCAAGAGCAGCGAGTGATTTTTCTCTGTCTTTTGTTGTTAGATTAACATTGAGAACAAAGACAGCAGTAAGTTTATCAGGCTGCTGTCACTTTAAGAGCTGCATGTATCCAACACACTGTTACATGCGCGTTTTCTTTCTCAACTGTTCACGTTCACTTAAAGGATTAGTTCACTTCAGAAGTAAAATTTTCTGATAATTCCACATCATCCAAGATGTTCATGTCTTTCTTTCTTCAGTCGAAAAGAAATTAAGGTTTTTGAGGAAAACATTTCAGGATTTTTCACCATATAGTGGACTTCAACAGGGACCAACGGGTTGAAGGTCCAAATTGCAGCTTCAATGGAAATCGTGTAGAGCCCTTTGAAGCTGCATTGAAACTGCAATTTGGACCTTCAACCCATTAGACCCAAGCGTACCGCACGAGTCCTGAAAAGTGAAGCCAAAGCGTCTTGATCGCCCCCCCAGTGGTTGGTCTCAGTATAGGTCATAAACCCCACTCTCTCCATGTAGTCTAATGGACGTGATGGAAACTAAACAATCAAATTACACTTCAAATAAATTGTTTCTGAAGATGTTTTATGTCATTTTAGGTAGTTTTTATCACCCTGATGTAAGTTTAAGTGTTTGACAGCTTCTCTAAAGGAAGTAGTCACTGAGGCACCAACTGACTTTTTGGGGGATTTTTTTTATTGGAGCTTCAACTTAAATTTCTACATGTCGGTAATTGTTTATTTACACCGACATAATGAGTTGTTCTGCAGTAACGGTTTCTGCGAGAGTGATGGCGGGACTTTGATATTGTGGCTTTATTTCCGGCTCACTACTGCGCAAACTTTGGGTCCCAAATCTGGGCAAGATGTCATCGCCATATTAGGACTTTGGCGGCTTCACTTTTCACCGATGGAAGAGAGTGAAGGGGCGTCATCCATCTTTTTTTACAGTCTATGGTTGAACCCCACTGAAATCCACTATGTGGAGAAAAATCCTGGGATGTTTTCTTTAAAAAACTTCATTTCTTTTTGACTTAAAGGCAGGGTAGGCAGGTTTTTTCTAAAAAACTTTTTCCCAAATTTGTTTAAACTGTCTTTATATACCAATACATAATTAAAATGTAAGTTCTCTGAAAAAGAGAGTATAAAAATCGAGTGTCTGTAGTCCTCTCAGGGCTGCAATAAACACAGCTCATTATTTCCATTCGGAACGAATGAAATGATTGGCTGGGTGACTGTCACTCTCCCTCGCTACCATGGCTACCACCCCTGCTGCTACAGGAGCTGCCCACATGCGCGCACCCATTTGACTCGAGGAGGGGAAGAGGCACGGAAGCTAGGAATAATCACAATTATGGCACAGAAAGAGCAGTCAAAATTCCCAGTACCTGCATATACAGTCAGCGAAGGCAAACAAGGCAAAGAAAGGAAGACAGTAGAAGAAGTGGTGCAAACAAAGCCTACTATGGCTTGGCTTGGCTTATGAATATTTAAACTTTACCAGTATCGATATGCTAGCTTGATAGTGAGTACTAATAGCCTTGTTAGTTGTTTATATTCATAATGATAAAGTTAGGTATTTTATTATATGTGATTCTGACATGATGTCACTACATGCACTGCGCTCCTCTCCGCTCGGCGCTGGCAAACGCGTCCTACAGCTGAGCGGTCGCGTGTTCATGTGTTTTGGGGGCGTGGCTTTGGAAGGAGCCCAGAAGGGATGGGGTAGGAGTGAATGGAATAAGTAGCTGTGTTTATTGCAGCCCTGAGAGGACTACAGACACTCAATTTTTATACTCTCTTTTTCAGAGTACTTACATTTTAATTATGTATTGGTATATAAAGAAAGAAAGAAAGAGCCTTTAAGAAAGAAAGACATTAACATCTTGGATGGCATGGGGGTGAGTAAATTGTCAGGAAATTTTAATTCTGAAGTGAACTAATCCTTTTAAGACATAACCAACCGTTTCAATTCAATACATTTACTTCATAGACAGCCTTCTCTGACATATCCATTCTGCTCTCTGTTTGCTCTGTTGTTGCTGGAGTACAAGTACAAATACACAAGCGCAGTATCGGACCTGATACCGAAGTAACTGGTATCGGTCCATCCCTAATTGAAAGATATAGTAACAAAGCTGTTCAATATATGACATATACATCTATGATGTGCATCTAACACTCACACACAAATTAATTAATGCTCGATGGTGTTTTTAGCCCCCAGTGGCTCCTTCCAGGCAGCTAACCCTAACCTCAACCTTAAACCTTCCCATCCCCTCGCTGCCTGGAAGGCGCCGTTGGGGGCTAAAAACACCAAACACCTGAATGAATAAAAGTGAAAGTGAAAAATGAGTTCAGATCTTGTCTGTGTGGTCGAGGTTTGTGTTTCCACTCACAGTTTGAGATGTGTGAATGATCACAGTATAGCAGATATTATTCATCTGGATCAGACCATGAAGATCATACAGCTGCAGATCTGTGAGTTTCTCATGTCACATTTGATTGAGTCAGTTTTCTTTTGATTTTATATCTTAATAAATGTGTTTTTCTTTCTCTCATAGATCTGTTCATGTTGTATCAAACCACAGAGAGTCTAACAGACACACCAGTAACTTTAGGATCTGATGTGATTATAACCTGTGATCTTGATATAAAGGAGATTTACTGGTACAAACTGAAATTACCGGATCCTACAGTGTTGATCTTACGCAATTACATATGAAAGAGCTAAATATGAAAACAGCAGTTTTAAACACAAAAACAGTTCTGTTAATCAAAAATAACACCATTGATGAATTAGGAGTTTATTGTGTGAAAAGTAACAATATCAGCAACAGCATCAAAATCTACATCAGCATTAGTTACTTTCATACTTTGATGTGCAATGTAATTTATAATGATCTGTTTTAGGAGGCTATGTATTAGGGTTGCCAACTCTTATGAGTTTGTGTGAGACACGCTTTCAGGCTCTGTCTCACGCTCTCACGCTGCCCAAGTAAATCCCACGGCAAATTAAAAAAAGCAAACGTGTGCTGCACAGACCATTTGGCGTTTGACATCAAGAATCGCGAGAGCAATTCAAAAGCTGTGCTTTCAAGTTGCTCTCGCTGTACTTTGATGTCTTGCGCCATTCGGTATGTGCAGCGCCGCATGAAGTCAAACACACATATTGACAAGGGCTGGGTCTGAAATCGCCCCCTACACCCTTAAAGGAGAACTCCGGTCAATTTTAACATTGAGCTCATTTTTTGTACATTTGGAGTGCTGTCAGTACAGAGAACAACGACAAAAATCGGTGTTGCCTACACCGTGTTATCCTCTTTTTAAAATTTGCACCCTGTTGACTTCAATGGGGCAAGTTTTAAACCTGCTTTTAGCCTCTTAACATCCTTGATGTGTCATTACAAGTGCACAGCCATGTGAGTGATTCCTTCAGAGTGAACACGCGGTGAATCTGACTGCAGTAGATGTGAAAGATATGAATAAAAGTGATGTTAATTCAGCCACATCTACTGCAGTCAGATTAACCCGCGTTCACCCCGAAGGAATCACTCACGACCTGTGCACTTGTAATGACACATCAAGGATGTTAAGAGGCTAAAAGCAGGTTTAAAACCTGCCCCATTGAAGTCAACAGGGTGCAAATTTTAAAAAGAGGATAACACGGTGTAGGCAACACCGATTTTTGTCGTTGTTCTCTGTACTGACAGCACTCCAAATTTACAAAAAAATTAGCTCAATGTTAAAATTGACCGGAGTTCTCCTTTAAAAAGGGCACTATTTGAGGGGACGGCCATTTTTAGTGTTGTCCAAATGCACTGACTGCACTCATTCAATCCCACAATGCACCGCAATAACGAGTTGTAATAACAACCGATGTACGCTCAACAGCTAGAGAATACCCATAATGCACTGAGAGTCACGTGTCGAATGGATTCCCGCCTCTGGCCAGAATATGGCGCAGGTATCCATTTCTTTTAATTGATTATTGTTTAACTAACATTTATACATGCTAGTTTCCATGACAGAGTTGGAAACCCAGATGTAGGGAATAGTGAATGAGGGTATATGGGCGATTTCGGACACAGCCAAGGTATGGGTTTTAATTAAACCAATTAAGACCTGCAGCCTCTTGATTGGACCAGTCTGTACCAATTACATTTTCCCCACACCGTGTATATAAGCTGCTGACCCCCACCTGTGCAACGATCACCGGAGAGTTTAGGTGGCAATGTGAAACTTAGTATTTGTGCACACAAAGTAGATTTAAGATAACTAAGATAACTATTATTAATTTGAGTTGTTAATTATAATCTTTAATAATAATACCAGCTGACAGGGCTCCATGTATGTTTACAGCTTCAGTTGAAAGATTTTCTTTAATGAGAAAAATGTACATACTGTGCCTGATTTTTATCCAAATTAATCGATGTTATTGAATCAAGATCAGAGTCGCAAGCTTATGAATTGAAATCGTGAAATTTGTGTCAAGCACTAATAAAAACACTATACTATCAGTTATTGTAGCATGTAAACATTGTAGCATGTTGTCACTAAACTTAATGAAACTGTTTAGTTACCAAATGTTTTGACAATCACAATATACTTACTGTGACGCAAAGTTTTTTTTTTTTTTTTTTTTTTTTGTTGTTGCCTTTTTTGTTTCAGGTTTGGTGAAGAGATTTGCAGACTCAACTACAGCATGTAAAGAAAGTAACAGTGGAGACGTGAATGAGACGCAGGTGAGAACAGACATTTAATACATAGAAACAGTAACTTACCGTCATCTCACATCTTCACTGCTGTTTTTAATCGCAAGCGTGGGTTAGTACTTCAGATCATGTGAAAATAATCTATAATTACAACTATGCTGTGCTTATTATTGACAGAGTTGTTGTTCGGGACATGCTGACACCCAGCAACCCAAATCTGCAACCTGGAAGGTCACGACGTGCCTAACTTCAGGGTCCGAGTGTCAGCTGCATAATCTATGAAGATATGCTTCAGTCTATCTGTATATGTGTGGAAAATTACTATGTTTATCTATTTCTTAGCCAATGAGAAGCATTCAACCTGAAGCAAGGACGTAGCTTAGACCTTGGTGTGAAGGGTATAACTGCTGTGATCTTTGTAACTGTTAGCGGGGCGGCCTACAAACTCCATTGAGTCTTGAAGCTGACTTCTGCTGATGAAACTGCAAACTATCTTCAGTAAAACTTTTCTTTAATTTATTATAATTTTGACTCCGGGTCTTCATTCATCATATCTGCTTCTGGGTCTCTGACTGTAAAACCCCTTACAGTATCTATTGTAACATTATTGCGTCATTCATGTTCTGGTTGAGATTTCCTTTAAAGCCTGATAGAATATATTAATAGTAATGCATGCTTTAAATAATGATACTTTTTAAAAAACAATATACTTATATAAAAGCCTTTAAGAAAATATGAATTGTTATCTTACGTTCAATCGTATGAAGATGATTTAGAATGCGACATCTGTTTTCAGTATTAAAAAAACAAAACAAATCCACCTGTATTTTCAATTGTACTACTGTCATTTTTTGAGGAATATCAAATAACTGCATACTATTTTATGACTCTTTTTGTTTTCAGAATAAAAATATTACAGGCTACACCATGTGATTATACTCAACTGAAGCACAAACCAAAACCAGAAACATGTTCCAGTGGTTTGGTTAGTTAACTGGAGGGTTAACCTTCGACTGCAGTTTCTAAAACCACTTTATTTTTTCAGTTTTTCACCTCGAATGCAAGTAATTTGTTCAAGCCAACATGTTTTTAAAGCACAAATGAAATGACATTTCATAACATGTTTATTTAGATCTGAAGTGTTGCTCATAAATCATTGAGATGGTCTGATTGTTCTGTAAATCCTCCTTCATCTGTTATTGACTGTAGAAGAGAGAAGCTGCACTCGGTCTGACAAAACCTGCTTCCACTGAGATGCTTCAGCAAGACGCTTTCAGCAAACTGAAGGAGACAAGATATTAATGTTAAACTATAGTTAGCACAGCATAGTTGTAATTATAGATTATTTTCACATGATCTGAAGTACTAACCCACGCTTGCGATTAAAAACAGCAGTGAAGATGTGAGATGACGGTAAGTTACTGTTTCTATGTATTAAATGTCTGTTCTCACCTGCGTCTCATTCACGTCTCTACTGTTACTTTCTTTACATGTTGTAGTTGACTCTGCAAATTTGTTCACCAAACCTGAAACAAAAAAGGCAACAACAACAAAACAAAACAAAAAAAACACAAAAACACACGCTTTTATTTTTTATATTTTCAATACTTTGCATGTTAAAATAAACTTCTACATGTCTGTTCAGTAGTCACTATGTAACTAACAGAAGACACAAATTTCAAATTGTGGTGCTTCTTATTAAAGCAACACTAAGGAACTTTTCCTCTTCGGTCGCCCTACAGGTTGGAAGCGGAATTGTCCATTACCGCTGTCGTAAATAATTTCGCCGCCCGCAACCTACCGTCGCATGCACGCTCGAAGTTTATCTAGCACCAGCTTTGGAATGAATGATGTCCACAGACAAGGTAGAGTATGTTGCATGATTTCATGAAAGTATGATGTATTGCGACATCAAAAACGAAGAAAAACTAAATAATGACTATTGTAACGCTTGACGTAAAGCAAGTCAAATTTGTAGTTTTCTTATGTCTCATTCGAACTACAGAAACGCGACCCGGTTTGGCAAACTTGCATAGTGCGGTTATAGCAGATATAGGGCTGCAAAGCGAATCCAGAAGTGCCTTTCACCCTGTTACGACTTGATGAACCACTGAAACGATTTTGGAAACATTATTTTAAGGTAAAAAATTATCTTTAGTGTTGCTTTACGTGATAAAAACAGTTGCAAATGTTGTACAAAATAGGCCTACACATGCCATACTCATCTTTGCACCAATAAAATGTGCAACACTTTATGTTTTTACTACCAAATTATATGTATCTAATTCATTTAAATTACAGTGGAATGTTTTCCTCGATATCTAGCGATTTCGAGGCACATGAGTTCCAGAACATAATGCATGATGGGATACGCTTAGCTTCGGAGCGGTATTCGAGATAGTGTGTGCATTTAATAATTAAACTTATGGCGGATCCAGAATGTTTCAAACGACAATCACCAGTGACAACTGGAGATTCACCAGTTGTAAAACCCAAGACTTCGGAGAGGCTAGAGAAGAAAAGAGACTGCAACCGGCCCATGCGAAAACAAGGATAAACATCGGCAGGGCTTTTGAAAGATGGCGTGATCTCCATGTTTTAAAGGGGTTCAAAACGGACGCAGAGACGGCTTTTTTTTTGCTAGACAGGTAAGACATTTCAATAGTTCAATTACGTAACAGTAGCGCACTCATTCGCTTGATTTACACAGTTACGGAGTTTCCTTTGTTGTGCCTTTCTCGATATATAATGTGAATTATTTTGTGCAAGCTATGAGAGGGAGCAATTCACCTCTACTCCAAGAAAATCAAATACGCCTCCTCCGTTGTCAAGTATTGGATCTGTATCAGATCAGTAAAGTGAAAATTTTCCTGACGTAAGATATTATGTTATATTATAACACGTTTATGCATAACAGGGATTCCCTTCATACACCGTTTATTTCATAGTACTATGATTGTTATTTGTTTGTACAAAATAACTGCTCTTCTATGATTTGCACGGTTTGACATATGATAAGTGATCGTTAGATTTAATCAGCGCGATTTACTGCAATGCTTTTTTTCCCTTAGTTGATCAGAACAAAAGTGGATGTTACTTACTTGTTCAGATGTCATTTTCCGTTGAAAATTCTAATATTGGTCATACTTCCAAAAAGTATATTCTGTGATTCTGAATGCCCGTATCCACACCGGCGCGATGATTGACCGCCGCACACTCACCTCAAAACATTGGATTGATGGATTCATCCGCGCTGTTTCATGCCGATGTACAACCCACGTAAAGTTGATAATTACGCAAATAACTGCAATTGCAGATTTCGAACAGAGATGGCGACAAAGAGGAAAAGCTACGGACTACAGCTTTAACTGAATGAATTGAGAATATCACCTGAAAATCTGATAACATCAGCAATTTTCATTCAAGCAGCTGATTTCTGTAAATGAATGTAAAACTAAATGTATATTGCAGCACAGGGTGAAGTCAGTATACATTAAAGGTGCTCTAGGTAACTTTTTAACCTTAACTGAACAGCTTCGAAGTCAGTGGAATGGTTATATTACTTATTTCGGATTGAATGGTGGTGGTTTCGCACCCCCCTGGTGCCCGAGAGCGGAAAAAACTCACTTGCAACTTTGGGACGCGGGTCGGTGTCAGGAAGTATCGCGTGATATCAGGTCTCGCGATGTAACGAATTGCTTGACGGCACTGCACACGTACACGCCCCTATTCAAGCACCGGCGGGCTAGCTATAAGCAAAGGGCAACGATAGATTGAGTTATGGCTGAGGCTGAGCCTGTAAAAAAGAAGCAGAAAGCTAGGAAATCTTTGTCGGAGGACCAACGAAAGAGGAAACGGGAGACTGACCGAGCAAGAAGTCAGACTCGAGTAAATATATCGGACCGGCTTTTTCAGAATGGTGAGAACTGAGAGAAACAGAAGCCTGCAAAACGGATGCTGACCTGGCTGCTGTTGCACTTGTAAGTATCTTTGGAATAAACTGTGTTTAATATTTAAATTTCAAGTAATTGCGACCTCAGGATGTTTGCTATTGTCTGTAAAGGTTTTTATTATGATCGCTGTCTGTTACGGGCTTACTAGTACGCTAGATACTATAACTTTGATGTTAGCATTGTCATAGCAAACACGTTTGATTTCTGTAGTTGTTTGGCCGTTCCTCTGTCGGTTTTATTTGTGTAACTTACACTTTTATTTTATGTCACTAAGTCAACGCGTCTGATAGTAGGCAATATCAGACGCGCAAAATGTTGCACATATCATGATCGAGCTAGAAAAAACGTTCTGATGTTTTCTTAGACAAGCAAAGGTAAACCATCATTCTACCAGATGAACTTATAGACCTTGCTAATATAACTTTAGACAAATATTAGCCTCCGATATATATATTTTTTATGCTCATGCCCATTCTCCCAAAAACAAACAAACAAACAAACACGAAAGCAGTAGTTCGCCTCGTTCATATCGTTCGTTCCCGGTAAAAATACTAGTATGCATGACAACACAATAAATAAAAAAATCGCCATCAGTTGGAAAGAAAGTATTGCTTTACTTGCCTCGGTAGACATAACTGGTTTTGAAGTAGCCGGTTCCTCTGCTCAGCTGGGTTGACAGCTGATCAGCTGGGTTGCTCGTGGCAAGGGGGGGAGGGACAACAGTTTGTTTTTACGACAGAGTGTTTGAAAGCATTATACTACCAGACACTAGGGGGAGCTCGTAGAGAAAAAACACTCAGACTTGCATAGTGTCCCTTTAACTTCGATTTGAGACAAATAATTGTAAATGTAATATAAAACCATGTAAATGGTGCTCTGTGTCACGGCAGGATTTTGAACACGGTCCTGAGCCGTTGCTGGGCGCCGCGGACAGACGCCGAATGGCGTCGCCGGTGTGTGGACACCATAGACTGTAAAAAAAGATGGACGACGCCCCTTCGCTCTCTTCCATTGATGAGAACTGAAGCCGCCAGAGTCCCGATATGGCGCTGACATATTGGAACTTGAGTCTGCGCAGTAGCGATCTCGGGACCAGACCTGCGCAGTCGTGAGCAGGAAGTAAAGCCGCGAAATCAACGCTCCGCCCTCACTCTCGCAGGGAAAGTGCATTCTGCACACTTTTTAAAAAATTGATTGCAGTACGACAAGAGGCTTGTTAAAATAAAGTAAATGCAATCACCTCAGTCCTCCGAAGATCCCGAAAAAAATGTCCGTTGGTGCTTCAGTGACTACTTCGCTCAGAGAACCTGTCAATCACAGCTGTCAATCATGACGTTACACCACCGCATCACGTAACTAACTAAAAAACAACTTATTTTTGAAACAGACACTTGAACTTACATCAGCGTGATGAAAACGACAGCAAATGAAAGAAACCACCTTTGGAAAAAAGATATTTGAAGTGTAATTTAATTGTTTAGTTGGTCTCGCGTCCCGTTGAATAACACGGGGAGGAGGGGCTTATGACCTATACTAGGACCAGTCACCGGGGGGCGATCGAGACGTTTTGGCTTCACTTTTCAGGGCTTGTGCGGCACGCTTGGTGGACACTCATAGAGAATAATGTGTTTGAATTTTAAAGACGTGGCGCTGCGCTTCTTGTCTGGTGTGCGACCCCCTTGAGCGTAGGCTATCCCATCATGCATTAGGTTTAGGAAATCACGTGCCCCGAAATCGCGAGATAGTGAGAAAAACATTCCACTGTAAGTTTAATGTAATTTGGTAGTAAAACAAATTATTAAAGTGTAATTGTATTGATGCAAAGATGAGAACCGTTACGTGTAGTGATGTTACGTATGACACTGAAGCTTAACAATTTCTAGTGAAGCCCGTATCGGGGTGTGTATTGGTTTACTAGAGTCACGTGATCGACGACAAATGAAGCCTAACTTTCTGTCCAATCACGTGCACGTTTCGCTTTGGGTGTCAGAAGGCTGGAAGCCCAGATCTTATTTAATGAGTCATTGTTGGCTCAGTCTGATTGATGGGTTTGTGAGGAGAGAAAATGTATTTATTTAATGAACAAATCAAACACAAATATGTAAGGCTTTTATTTGTACACATAACATTGAAACTATGGAGTGTGTTGTGGTTGCTTCATCTGCCAGAGCTTCTAACACAGGGTTCTGGCTGCTTTATTTTAAATAAGCACCAGATGGCGCTGTTCCCGACACTCTTGAAGCTTTGAATCTTTTCCTGGAACAGTCAGGGGAAAGCCTCAGTGATTCATGAGGCTTCATTTACCCATCCCTAGTAAGCAGGGATGAAGAGAGGTGTGAATCCAGTTGCAGCAGTATTTATTGAAAATGAAAACAAAGATAATCCAACTAGAGGGTCGAAACATGAAACATGATAAAAGAGCAGGAACACAACAGCTTCACACAATGTGCCAAGACAACAACCAACAAACCAAGACTGAAACACTTGGGTATATATACACTCAAGGGGAGATTGGCAAACAAGACACAACTGGGAACAATCAGGAACTAATCAACAAGAAAAACTACAAAGGACTACAAAACATGGAGCAAGACAGGAAATAACATAAAAGTCCAGGAACACACAAGACAGGGGAACACAAGTTGGAATCATCATCATATATATATATATATATATATATATATATATATATATATATATATATATATATATATATATATATATAAATTGATTATATATATATATATATATATATATATATATATATATATATATATATATATATATATATATATATACAGTACAGGCCAAAAGTTTGGACACATTACTATTTTTAATGTTTTTGAAAGAAGTTTCTTCTGCTCATCAAGCCTGCATTTATTTGATCAAAAATACAGAAAAAAAATGTGATATTCTGTGATGCAAAGCTGAATTTTCAGCATCATTACTCCAGTCTTCAGTGTCTCATGTGACATCCAGTCTATCACATGATCCTTTAGAAATCATTCTAATATTCTGATTTATTATGAGTGTTGGAAACAGTTCTGCTGCCTAATATATTTGATGAATAAAAGGTTAAAAAGAACTGCATTTATTCAAAATAAAAAAATATTTTCTAATAATATAAATCTTCTTTACTATCACTTTTTATCAATTTAACACATCCTTGCTGAATAAAAGTATTGATTTATTTCAAAAAAAGAAAGAAAAAAAATTACTGACCAGTAGTGTATATTGTTGTTACAAAAGATTTCTATTTTTAAAACATTTGCTTCTTTTTTTTTCTTTTCTTTTTTTTTACTTTTTATTCATCAAAGTATCATAAAAAAGTATCACAGGTTATGAAAAAATATTAAGCAGCAGAACTGTTTCCAACTTTGATAATGAATCATCATATTAGAATGATTTCTAAAGGATCATGTGATAGACTGGAGTAATGATCCTGAAAATTCAGCTTTGCATCACAGAAATAAATGATAATTTAAAGTATAATAAATTGAAAACCAATTATTTTAAACTGTAATAATATATCACAATATTACTTTTTTTCTGTATTTTTGATCAAATAAATGCAGGCTTGATGAGCAGAAGAAACTTCTTTCAAAAACATTAAAAATAGTAATGTGTCCAAACTTTTGGCCTGTACTGTATATATATACTGTATATATATATAGCGTACTTGTGATATATATGTGTGTGTGTGTGTGTGTATTTTTTACATTTGCAACTGCTTTTTATCACTTAATTAGACGTACCACAATTTTAAATTGTGCCTTCTGTTTATAGTGACTACTAAACAGACATGTAGAAGTTTATTTTAAAATGCAAAGTACTGAAAATCAAAATAAAGCTCTGTAAACACTTGCATTTTTGCAATACTATAAGTGTGTCCCATCAGGTAATCAAAAGATCTACACACACTTGCCGTCTTCAAGCCCACTTGAACACTTGGGCCAAGTACAGGAAATACATCATGTAAATAGACAAGGGGTCAAGTGCAAAGACCGCAAGTGTGCGTGGGTATTTGGAAAGGCCCATTTACGAACCCTGAATGAGTGTATTTGGCAAAGAAATACTCCGTCATATGTCCAACTCGTCTTTTGAAACTTTGGCCATGTTTAGCATGAGAATCCAACTCTTTAACAGTGTAAATAAGTCAGAATGCATGCATGAAATAGCATTAGACATCCCCTTTAACCAATCCACTGTAGAAGCTTATTATATTTGTATTTTTATGGAGTCACACTGTTGTAACTTAAGTTTAGGAAAACAAACTCACCAATAACCACAATGACCAGAACAGCATTCAGCAGAGCAGAGATGATGAAGTCTGCCCGACATGGTTGGCTCAGTGAAATGATGTCTTCTAGACCTGAGGCTGAGGTAGCGAGAGTTAGCAGGCCGGCCTTGAGGAATTATGCGCATTGCGTAATTTAGGTGGCCCTAGGAGAGTAAGCAAATCACACTTGCTGCAATAGTTAGCTTCTAGCACATTTGATGCGATTTTGATTATGCAATCTATTTTCTCTTAGGGGAGAGAAGCTTGGAATTTGACAGAGTCTAGAAGGATTCCGAGGAATTCCAAGAATGTAGATGTGCCCTCGGTTTTATTTTAGGAGAGGGGAGCTCCTAGTTTGGAGAACACTAGGTCTCATTCACTAAGCATGCGAACGCACAAATTTGTGTGTGAAATGTGCGTGCAATGTGTGTGCAAACGATTTTAAGAACAAATCATGATTCACCAAAAATGTAAAATAAATTCAAAAAATAAGAACAACTGAAACCACATACGCAAAAAGCACTCGCACTGTACAACCTTATAATCATGTTAAGAAGTTATATTTCATTCTAACAAGACTATAATTATATTGAAGTATGTTGCAATAATTGTATTATATAATCCATATATAAAATTATATAATTAAACTATAAGTTTGACGAGCATGACAAAAGGCTTTAAGGAAAAGCCCTCAGTTTGGGCATGTTTTATGGGAATGTCTAACCTCGTGCATGCGGCAACTTTTTTAAAATACTCCAAATTCACTTACATCACAACCATGTTAAGAACAAATTCATGTGCGTACGAATGTGTTGTGAATTAGGCGGAGATTTTTCATGAGAAGTTCTCTTGTGTGTACAAATACAAAATAATCCACACAGTTATAAGTGAACGAGACTCACTGTTTGGATGACAAGTTAGGTGTTTTGCTGCAGGAAAATGACTTGGTGAAATGACGAGGAAGTCGTTGAGGAGATGGATGAGGAATGGGATTGCATGATTGTTTTGTAGGATACAGCAGAGCCCTTCGGAAAGCATGTCAAATATTTTGAGTTAAAGTTAGACGGACTGCAAAGTAGATTTTTTCGTACCAACAAATGCCAAACAGATGCCAGAAATCTGGGTGAATGGGCATGTTATTTTGTCAACCTTTGCTAACCAGGCTCCAAAACCAGCGTTTTTTATTATAAAGGCATGGTAGTGCAGGGAGAATTCATCTAATGGAATTAAACTATTACTGGGTTGGGAATTTCCATGAGGAGAGGAGAGATCAATGATGGATTTTTTTGCCAGAAAATATTCTGGTGGCTACTCCAATTGAAGAATAATTCAAAAGGCAGAGAATCAAAAGAACCATTTTGATGGGGGCTTCCACCATGTCGGGTTCGGCTGTCGCAGATTGCAAGTTATTGCAGATAAAGCTGGAATCAGGTGTACTTTCCAGACCGGGGTCAAAACCTTGGGAACTGGGTGTTTTTGTCTCATTGGTTGTCCAGAAGACACAAAAATTGGAGAAGAGAGATACTTTCGAATCTTTTTTATTAAGGTTAGCAGAGGAGCGGCGTACAGGGCAAATGGAAAGGGCATGAGCTCCGCCACAGAAATTTACATACGTGGAGGCATTGTTTTCTGTTGCTGCCTGATGTACTAAAGCTGTTACACACTTGTCTGCCTGAAACTGAAGTGAAAATCTGGTTACGGTCACTCCTTGGTGTGAGTGAGGGACATATGCAGTAGATATTTGAGCTTGGGATGTTACTGGATGGGTTGGATGTTAACAGCGGCAATGACGGCTACATTAGTATACTGTTTGCGTGAGTCTCGACAGTTACAAATAAAGCCACAATAAGCTCATGTAGCGAACTTGTCAGTCATCTTGATGGATTACGAAAAGGAAACGCTGACCAATAAGAGGACAGTTGTACTCGCATGTGACTTGCGTGAACACATTGGTACGCTTTGAAAGGTTGCCTTGTGAAAATAAACCGCACTAGGAAGAAAATGCAACATTGTAACAAATTAAGTACCTGTTTCGGAACAAAACAAACAATCTGTATGTGTGAAAACGCTCTTAGACTCTCTGTGGCTTGAGACCACATGAACAGATCTATGAGAGTAAGAAAAACACATAAGGATGTAAAATCAAAAGAAAACTGACTCAATCAAATGTGACGTGAGAAACTCACAGATCTGCAGCTGTATGATCTTCATTGTCTCATCCAGATGAATAATATCTGCTATAGTGATCATTCACACATCTCGAACTGTGAGCGGAAACATCAGCCGCTTTAGATTAAACCAAGACCACACAGACCAGAGAGGGACTCATTTTCACTGCATTTTTATTCATTCTCTTTTTTTGTGTTAGATGCATATCATATATATATATATATATTTCTCATAAAAATTTATATTGTACAGCTTCTTTACTATATCTTTCAATGCTTTATCACCATTTTATCTTTAGATTGAACTTTTAATAAACCTGAATTACATATATTACCATGTACCATTCTCAATACAAAACATAAGCAGCTCTCTTTACAATTTCTTCACACATCTGAGCTGAGGTTGCCATGCAGTCAAAGAACTTTCCATTATGTCAGGCTACACTTACAAAACAAATGTCAATTACATCAACAAAACCAGTTTAAACCAGTCATTTCAGGTATATAACAAAACCATGCATAAGGAGTGAAAGGGAAAGTGGGACCTTATGAGTACAATATGGTTCTTAAAATATAGGTTATATTTAAGCAAAAAAGCAAGAGTAATGTTGCACTAAAAATATTCCAAAAAAACTTGGTAACGTTTGTACTCCAAAAACAATGACTATATAGTAATACATGACCCTGATGTAGTAATACAGTAATACATCTGTCCCTCTGAATTTCTTTTTATTGATGATCCTTGAAACTGTATAATATGTAACATACTTGCGTTTGGGATTTTGCCAGCTTTACAGCAGCAAAGGTGCTGTCGACTTGACTGGGCCTGAACGTTTTATCCACCTTTGAAAAGTTGTACTGAAAGAGCAATGAGGAAAATAATATTAGAAATTGTAAACACTGGTAAATAACACATTGCAGTTGTCTTGTACACTCTTAAAAATAGAGGTTCCAAAAGTAGGTTTTTGCAGTGATTCCATAGAAGAGCCATTTCTGTCAGGACCACTATCGTCAAATACTACTGACGATTAGCATACAGTTAGGATTGGCCGTATGGTTCTGTTCTGGGCAAGAACTCCCTGCGCATCCATGCAGCAATAACCCCCCTTAGTGTAAACAGAACCAACATGAATGTATTGCAGATATCATTAATTCGAGATTTTAAAGTACAACATGATTCAAGAATTTATTCTGATTCAAGGGGAATCAGAATGCCAAATCCTGACTGGACGAGAGGAGGAGCTGGGGATGGAGGAGGGTAATGAGCTCCTGAGAAACGCAATAGCTGCTGATAATACTGAAGGAGCTTATATATGTATACAGTGATAGGCGTCGTATTCCTATAGGTAGACGTGGATCAGCTGAGAGTCAGCTGATGCGAGCTTGACTAACGTGACCTGCCAGAACTGATGCTACGCTTGATATTTGTTCCCCTAAAAACCTTTCAATGAACAGTTCCTAAAACAGGGGTATTCAATTAAAGTTCCAAGAGGTCTGGTCTCTATATTTCCTTCCCAGCAGAGGTCTGGACAATGCATTTTTGGTACTGTTATTATTATTATTATTACTACAGCCGTAGTACTTAGTACTTGTAGAAAAAAAACCTAAACACTCAAAATAGTCATCAAAGATGAGAATATTGGGCCCAGAGAGCCAAAGTAGTGATGTCTAAGAATGTTTACAAAAAAGTCAATATTTCTCCCAATTGGATATGAATATAAAAAGGTTAGATCAGGCTTTATCAGGCTTTTTTATTATTACTTATTTAGACACCTACGTGTACGGAACATAGAAGGCCTTGTGACTAAGAAAACAGGGTTTACCTCTTTTTTTAGACTATTTTTTATATTTTGCACAAAGTAATAAACTACTAAAAACAAAAACACGTACATAATCTAATAATCAAAACTCTCATCATGAGGATAAAACAAAGTTAACTAGTAATTTCCAAGTTTTTTGTCTTCCCTTGCCATCTTTAAATAATTTTCCAATAACATTGTTTATTATGTAAAATACTCTTAAAATGCTGATTAATAATGCTGAATGTATGAACAAATCTAAAGGCACCACAAAATAATTTGTCACAAACCTGGTTTAGTTAAACGGTCTGATTCATCTTTATGACAGATAAAAATAATTGTATTTGCTGCATTCTCATTCTCTGCAGTGTTTTAGTTAAAGTATCTATTTTGCTGCTCACGGTATTTCTGCTACTGTTGTTAAAAAATAACCGTGTCATCCGCAGCTCCTTATATAGCACTTTACATCTTAGCAGGAGAGAGAACCCATGCGCATGGAGTGGAAAGGGCTTTAATGAAGCACATTTGGCTCTAGATGAAAATATTAGAGGATGTAGCACCGAAAGATGTTACCATATTACCGTACATTACCGTAAACGACCCTAAGCACTTGTGGTGTGAACTGCTCTGTTGTTTTGATGCGCAGCTCACTTTATCACCTTTTTTTTTTCTTAGTGTGAAGAACATTTAAAAATCTAAATAACAATTTAACCATGAAGTCCTTTTTCTGTGATAAAATAATTGCATGGATGTTAAAGGTTCTTCATGGAACAATCAAATCTTCATTTTAAAAAGAGTAATAGAGAAAATGAATCTATAAGTACCAACTTTTTTGTTTGCTTGTTTGTTTGTTTTTGGAAATGAGAGATGTCACATGTAATTTACCAGTGGTTGGTGTGATTCTTGAGGTTGAACTGCTTGTGTTTCTTGTGTTTGCTGTAGATCAGTGGTATGAAGTTCTTGTAATCGTCCTCCAGGTATTTTATTTCCAACAGCAAACACCTTTAACAGCCCTAATGGTGAATTCAGTTTAGTAACAAAATATGTGACACAATCTCAACAAATTAGAACTGTATAAGCTTATTATATTTGTGTTTTTTACAGATGGAGTCACATAGTTGTAACTTAAACAAACTCACCAATAACCACAATGACCAGAACAGCATTCAGCAGAGCAGAGATGATAGTAAATGTCCTCCATGGTGTCTGATTCTGCTGAATGTCCTTCACTGCGGTGTGACTCTGACACTCAGTTAACTCGGTTAATTGAGTTGGGGCTGTAAATAAAAAGCTGTTTAGAGCAACTATTGAGAATCTTAAGTGTCTAAAAAAAGTATGCAATGGATAACAAGTATGAAGCAATAATTGAAAGATCTCTAACCAGTGATGTGCAGTCTGGTGCCGCCGCTGAATCTTGTTCTGTCTGAGTTCGTGCAGTAATAAACACCTAACTCATCGATAGTCATGTTATTTATGATCAGACGATTTGATTGCAAAGAATATTTCTGTTTTAATATTTTGTTGAAGTAAAATGCTGTTGCTGGGTTTGAGAAGGAGCGTACTATCATAACCGGAGGATCTGGTAGATTCAGCAACATCCATGTCACCTCTTCTAAACCAAGTTCACAGTTTATAGTCACAGTTTGACCCAAATCTGTGAACTGTGTCGTTAAAGTCTCTGCAGCTTGACACCATATAAGTAAATCTGCAGGAAATAAACAATCATACACATAAAACATTGAAATTATTAGGCTGTTAAAACATCATAAATATACAGTGACACAAAGTATATAAAAAGATATTTATAATTTGTAATACTCACAGAGTGGAAGTTGTATAATCCTCATTTTGTTAAAACGACTGGCAGAGCACTTCCTGATGCAGTCTTGTTTGTTTCACACCTCTTTGGAGATGAACTTCACCTCAGACTAAGAGCTTCATTATACTCACATCAAGAGGAAGTTAAAGTCAAGTTTAGACTGTCCACAAGTGCAGTCTTTTATTCTATACGTTCATACACTTAGATAATGTATATAATCTCTTGCCTCGCTAAAATGTGTAACTGTAATAACAAAATTAAACTTTATTTTATATTGCGCCTTAAAAGCAGCTTCTCAAGGCACTTCACACAATAAAAAAATACAAAGAGAGAAACATAAATAAAAATACAAAGATAGAAATACAAAGCGTAAAAAAAAAATAAAAGAACACACTGGAATACAACATAATTAAAACCCATCAAGAAAAAGTTAACCTAACCAGCTTGAGAGGAGCACAAATGACACTTGGGAATTTATATAGTTAACCCATTTGTGTCCAAATTTTTCTGAATGGTTTCATGCATATAATCCTGTTAATAGTGTCCTATGTGAACATGTTCTGCATTTATTTTCCCCAGGTTTTTTTTTTATTTCTTGAAAATCATATTTGAATGTGCGGCAACTATAGTTGCCGGTGGACAAATATGTTGTATGCACCCCTTCAATGTAAAATATGAATAGGAGGAGAACATTTGGCATTTATCTCAAAATAACTGCTTTCAACAGATCAATCTTTATTCATAAACAAATTTATTATGTATAAAAGTCGAAAAACATTCGATGCAGACCCAAAAAAAACTGCATCTATCTTATAATCTCTTGAATATGAAAACACAACAAACAACAAATCCATTTGCCTTAACCATTGTGCACTGTTCAGGGTCTTTTTGACCCACATTTCTGACTTTCATTCATGGGGATAACATGGACAATTTGACATGGTTAAATGTTTTTAAAAGATTTTTGCCCATCTTTTGGAAAATGCTGTTCTAAAAGTAACAATTTATCACTTTAACCAGTAGATGGCTGCAGAGCACCACTATTTGCTATTTGCTTTTTGACTAACTGAAAGACATCTTTTCACAAGTTTTTCCAGTTGTACTCATATCTACATATAATGAAATCACAATTATAATAATAAAAGTTACTTTTTGTACTGAAAAAAAAAATCTGTTTTTCAGTAATGTTATTATGATTAGAATCAAATGAATTTGATCAATGGACAAAATTCAACCTCAAAATCAGAAACAACACAGAACACACAGACAGAAATGAAGTGGCACACTTTAAATTTGTAGAATTATATGAAAAACAGATGTTTGAAATAAATGATAAACTCTAAAAACTCCAACTATTCTCTTTGTAACATCCTGATCAGGTTTGATTCTAATCATAATGGAACATTATTGAAAAACTGATTTTTTTTTTCAGTACAAAAACTGCCAAACTTTGACAAAAAAGTAACTTTTATTGTTATAATTGTGATTTCATTATATGTAGATATGAATCTAACTGGAAAAACTTGTGAAAAGATGTCTTTTAGTTTGAAACTTTTAGTACTTTTAGAGCTCTGCAGCCATCTACTGGTTAAAGGGATTTTTTTTTTTTTTTTTTTTTTTACTTTTTACTTTTAAAACTGCATTATCCAAGATTTGGCCAAAAATCTTACACTAAACCATGTCACATTATCCATGTTATCCCCATGAATGAAAGTTAGAAATGTGTGTATTTTATAAGGCAAATTTTTTATTAATTTTTTATTTCTTTTTGGAGAATTTTTCTTTTCTTTTTTTGAACATTTTGTGGAGTAAAAATGTCCAAATGTAGAGTAAAAACATTAATAAACTGAGTAAAACTACATTTATTTAAAATATATATGTTGTTACAAAATAACATTTTGTTGCCTGGGGTCTCTCAGACCCCAAATAGCCTGACTGTAAACCGCAAACGAACAGCGCACAAGGGTTAAAGTTGTGGAACATAGTGCAGAACAAAGTGCATCCATAACAGGGCATTGTGTATCAAAAAGTTAAATGAAAATAAATAAATACAAATAAATAGAATGAAGAAAAAAATATATCTATATAGAGATGTCATTTAAAGGGTTAAGTTATGTTTATGCACTAAACAAGACCAATAAACTTGATTTATTAACCTATTAACAAAGTATACCCCATTTTCCCATGATATATGTACTTACAAGGCATTTGCCCACCGGCAACTATAGTTGCCGCTTGGACTTTTGACTAAGTATACAAAAAACTATAGATCTCTTGTAAGATTTGTTTTGTTTGGCTGATTCTAGAGACCTTCATGATTATGTAGATATATATATGTCAACAAAAAATACTTATTAGTAACATGAAAATGACCTTTCTTTGGGAGGGTTTGCCTTCGCCCTGCTTCCTGGAAATAGGGGTAGGAAGTTGACAGCCTCAAGTGACAGGGAGGAAGTGAATACCTTTTTTTTTTTCTTGAGGTTGTTTGCTTGCATTTTATTGAGAAATAAAACATGGACAACATCTAGAAAAATATTTACAAAAGGAAAATGACAACTATGTACTGCGGCAACTATAGTTGCCGGTGGGCTTAAATGGGTTTTAAGAGCGCAGACAGATACTGAGGGGCAAGACCATGCAGTGCCTGAGCAGAGGGATTTTAAAATCCTGGACCTGACCCGGAGCCAATCCAGTATTGGAGTGATGTGTTCATTTATCCTGACTCCTAGCAGAATCCTAGCAGCAGAATTTTGCACGAATCAAGCGAGCAATTGGTGGCTTTCATATGTGACACCTTCCTAGTAAGCAACTCTAAGTCAATTTGAGGAAAAAATAGTAAAAGATGTGCCAGAGAAACTAGGCAAGCGGAGTGTTGAAGAGGAAACAGGTGTAGCATGAATTAGGTTATGGACATTGTGGACATTGTCAATTTTAGAACTGAAAAAATGAAGGAGATTATTACACAACTGATCTGAAACAGGCAGAGAGGTGCCAGTGTTAACTTTGAGGAGTCTGTTTATAGTCTATGACATGTACTGTATATACGGTTTTGGTTTGGTTTTATTGTTTCGGTTCCCTGCATGTGTATGTGGACTTAGGGTACATTTACACGACAACGATGTACTAAAAACTGAAAAGTTTCTGCTTTGCTTTTTTTTGCGTACAGACGAAAACATTGAAAAAATTATCCCATTCACAAGGATGCAAGAAAATGACTAAACAAGCTGTATTATTCATACCAGGCCAGTAGATGGCGATGTCACTTTGTAAAGAAACACTACACACCTTTAGACTGAACACGTAATACCAGAGCCCGTCTACGGAGAGCCTTGGCACTTCCTATTAGCCCCATTGTATCGATCTTGGTTGCAGTTCCACCAGAGTTCCACTGGGGGCGATCACCCATGAGTGCAGAATGAATGGGAGTCTATGGGGCTAGACGGCTAAATTTGTCTCTTTCACCCGATTGCCGTTGAGAAATCTCAGATTTTATTGTAGGTTTTGCAAGTTCAACATGGGTTATAGGTCAAAGTTGATTGAACGAGTACTTATTTACTTTCGATTTCTTACAAGTTGAGTTGTTGTTGCCCATAACACGCTAGCATTCTGCTAATGAACGCTGATTGGTCAGTGAAGGACTGATTACGACCAGAGATACCGCTTGATGGCATCGTGGCATCCGAAGCGGGACCAGAAACAAACAAAACAAAAACTCTTCTAGCACGTGTATTTACCTGTGTCAGCTGTGTTGTGTGTTTACCTGTGTCAGCTGTGTTGTGTATTTACCTGTGTCAGCTGTGTTGTCGATGCCTCGAGAGAAAACAAAGTGCAGAGCGTGAACGCACCAAAGTGACTGAAGGATTGCCGTAACGCAGTATCTCTGGTCGTACGATGTGTATGACGTCTTTGACATTTTAAAAGACTTTTTAAAGCAAATAAGTGACTCTAAAAAATCTAACACCCAGCAGTGTGTAATTTATTTGCATCTCCTTTCGAATACAACATTCAAATTACTAGACAAAAAAAATATATCCTGAGAAAAGTGTATTTTGATTGGTATAGTGCCATAGACCTCCATTCATTCTGCACTCGCCTGTGAGCGCCCCCGCATGGACAGAGACGTGTTACTGCAGCCAGTCCAGAAACCGGAAGTAACCAGAGAGTGCCAATTCTCTTCATATTAGACATTCTCTGGTAATACACATGCGTATGACATCACCGCTTTCACAAATTCCGGTTTTTGCAGATGACACCGTTACACGAAGGCGATAATGGTATCGTTTTCAATACACTGCACTTTGAAACCCATTTTCAAAAGCTTGTGTTTTCTTAGACCCCCAAAACGCTGTTGTCATGCAAATGAACGGCCAAAACACATAAAAAGTTTTCCGTTTTAAGTTGAAAATGGTGTCATGTAAACGGCCCCCAAGTTTCCTCGTTGAACTTCACACTTGAACTTACATCAGTGTGATAAAAACTACCTAAAATGACAGAAACCATATTTGAAAAAAATGTATTATTTAAAAATGTAGTTTGTCATGATAAACTAAACTAACTGTTAGGCCCCAAAAGTTCTTTACTCTTAGGTTTCAACAGGATTATATACAGATAAATAACACATAACATGCCAAACCTTTTAAGCAAACATTCTACAGTCAAACTTATTAATAGTCACAGCTAAAAAATACTGCACATACATATTAAAAAGTGAAGGGATGCATTAGACCACCAGGGGTTTTCAAACTGCCCAGGACAAGCCCACTCAAACTGAAGCATCCGTCTGACTTCTCTCACTGCGTTCTTGGTCAAAACAGAGCCAGGGTGGCCAGAGTTAGTTATTTAGTGTTTGATGTTGTTTCTCCTTCTGTCAGTGCCATGCTAATCACTGACCTAATGCTCTAATGCTATGCTTATCACTGATACCACATATCAGAGCTGCATAACTGACTGTAAGGGTTTTTTTTACCAGTCAATTTTTTAGACTACGTCACTTTCTATAGCGAAACTTGGCAACACTGAAGACAGCGCTTTCTACAGCAAAAGCATGACATGCCAACACTCCTCTGCAATAAATGCTTGAATCATGAGACGTGTTTAGTAGTGATGGTAGAAATTAAAGGAGAACTCCGGTCAATTTTAACATTGAGCTAATTTTTTTGTTCATTTGGAGTGCTGTCAGTACAGAGAACAACGACAAAAATCGGTGTTGCCTACACCGTGTTATCCTCTTTTTAAAATTTGCACCCTGTTGACTTCAATGGGGCAAGTTTTAAACCTGCTTTTAGCCTCTTAACATCCTTGATGTGTCATTACAAGTGCACAGGTCATGTGAGTGATTCCTTCGGAGTGAACACGGGTTAATCTGACTGCAGTAGATGTGAAAGATATGAATAAAAGTGATGTTATTTCAGCCAGCGCACATACCTGTATTTACATCCTGTTTTCGGTCGAAGTCCACAGTAGTCGATTGTCGAGTTTGCGCGCGTGATCATAGGTACTAAACCTATGCGCGTGAACTCGACAATCGATTACTGTGGACTTCGACCGAAAACAGGATGTAAATACAGGTATGTGCGCTGGCTGAAATAACATCACTTTTATTCATATCTTTCACATCTACTGCAGTCAGATTAACCCGTGTTCACTCCGAAGGAATCACTCACATGACCTGTGCACTTGTAATGACACATCAAGGATGTTAAGAGGCTAAAAGCAGGTTTAAAACTTGCCCCATTGAAGTCAACAGGGTGCAAATTTTAAAAAGAGGATAACACGGTGTAGGCAACACCGATTTTTGTCGTTGTTCTCTGTACTGACAGCACTCCAAATGAACAAAAAAATTAGCTCAATGTTAAAATTGACCGGAGTTCTCCTTTAAGCTTTTCAAAGTTTCGAATCAATTGAACCAACTGCTTCGCAAAATGATTCACTGTTTTAAAGCGTTCGAAACGCCACCTGACCCCTGCTGGCCAGAACGGTGTAAATGCAACAAAAACTCAGGCCAAAGTGCATAAAAAACGAGAAAAACACGTATTACAAACACATAGCAAACGTTTTATTGTAAGTAAAATGTATAAATGTATCAACTATAGTTTGTTAAATCAGCTAATACAATTAAATATCAAGTGTCTGTATAATATGTGTTCTTTTTATCAATCTTCAGGGCTTGTTTTGTTTGTTCCATGGCTGGATCAGCTAAATAGGCCAATAAGAGACTAACAGTGAGTTAGTAGGTACAGTGATCAGATGTTAATATGGTAATACCGTGGTAGGCCTACTTTAATTAGTAATAGCCTATAGGTTACCATAGTCATGACCTTTAATCTAAGGTATGTTCAGAAACACATAATACGGCGGTATTTCTTTGTGCTTTGTAGTATGAAACATATAATGTAAATAGTGTAGGTGAGTCTTTGCAAACAGTAGTAAACGATCCAGGGCGCCCCTGCTGAACACACACACACACACACACACACACACACACACACACACTTGCAGGAGGCGCTCTTCTTTACGTTTCACGAGGTCCCATAGGGGTCCCTGACGCTAAAACCCGGTGACTTAATCACTGTTAACACCTGCTACAAACCCAAGTTGCACAATATGAGATATCTATGTGATATCAATAATGTGATGATATGTCTATCTATGTGATATCAGAGCAAATTTCCTTAAAATGATTTAGTATTCTTAAACATTTCACTCAAAGCACATGAATTATACTGGATCCTGATACCGGAGACGTGTTGTTGTCTTGATTTAAACACTTCAATATGAATTCTGGTTCCATACAAAGTCTTTTCAAGATCAAATACACAAACAATGAATAATTTGAAATACCCTTGTTTTATAATAACAGATATGTTGAAGTACCTAGAACAACTCTGCACTATCATGAATGACCAGCAGAGGGCAGCAGAGAATCAATAATACATAATTGTATGTAAATGACGGGATTAATTCTGATCAGTGTTTGTTTTGAGATAGTATTAACATTATATTTGAAAATATATCTTGTAATAATAATAAAAAAATAAAATAAAAAAGATTATTTAAAAAAAATGCTCCATTAAAGTTTCTATGGGTGCGGAACAGAAAACAATACCAAGTTTGGCCTCTAGATGGCGCCAGATGAAAAGAGATTCATTTGTATTCTGACCTCAAGTCAACAAAACTGCAGCTGCATAAACCGCTCGACGAAATGGCACGTAGCCCATTTTCTGAAAATAGTTCATTATTTCGTTTTGGAAAATGCAATGATTCTTTATTAGTGTATAACTTAAATTATAATTATGAAATCTTAGCATATTTAAAATGAAGTGCTACACACTCAAATAGTAGCCTATTATTATGGTAATAAAAATATTCATAAAATATTGTAGACTCTTAAGTTACAACCGATTTTCTGTTTTCTATTTACACAAAAAAAATTAGTGTGCTACAAAGATTCACATAACTAAAGAAGAAAATGAACAGAAACACGAGGCATTTCCTGCTCTTCTTTTTTTTGACAATCTTGGTGTTTATTGTAAGTATTGCATTTAACTCACAGCTAGAATCAGAGTGCATGTTTTACAAAGAATGGCCACAAGTTCATCGGGACCTCTTGTCCTTCCAGGGTGGAAAAGCTTCGCCTTTAACAGACCCCATTTCCCAGAGTCCCTTGACAAAACACAGATGCTGTTTCAGGATCCGCTTAGCATTTCTCTTTTCCTTCGGAGCGACTGAGACCAGAGACGCGGGAGAGCTGATCCCAGACCAGCACCATTTCTCTTGGAAGTGTCGTTGAATACGGGGCCTGGATCGGTACGGTGGCCTCAAAACAACACGGTCCATTCTCTTCGGAAAAGAAAATAAATTAAATAAAACAAAACGAAACAAAAACAAAGCACTGGCATTTCTCAGAATGGGCCCTGGCTTTAAATAGTGCAGATATATCATAAACCAATAAAACAATATGAAAAGGAGAGACAATAAAAGAAAGAAAAAAAAGCAGTATGCCCTCAGGTGGAGGACGACGATAAAGGTTCTCGTCTGTGGTTTGGCCTGGTGTTGATAAAGCACCGCTTTGAATTCGATTCCATCGAACGTGCGAACGTCACAGTGACGTTCCGCACGACCGAAATAGTTCTAACACAAAGAATTTACACCCGACTAATACAGTCAACACTAAAACTCTCTGAACAGGGGTGAGTAGAACTACTCCACACATATGGGTCGTTCAGCATCCAAAAGCATTTGGTTGATGCTGGATCGGGACACTAGCAGATGTCCGCGCTGCTCCATTTCAGGCAGAATGATTACAAATTAGTATTGGCTTTAATATGCACTAAAAAGCAGCTCTGCGTTTGAGGGAGAAAAATAAAATAAAAATAATATAATCACAGATGGGGAGAGTTTACGGTTTTAGGACAGAACTAGCGAACAGAACTGGAAGGGGGGAATGATCATAGATCTGAGGGACAAAATAAGTTAACCTTTTTAATCTACGATTTCGGATCAAGGAAAGAAAATAAATACGACTTGAGGAAAGTTAATCAAGTCTGAATGCTTCTTTTCACACAAAATAAAGTGAAGAAAAAAAAAAAAAAGGTTTAACATACAGTACAGCGGGAAGCAAGAGCTTGAAGCGCTTCGTGTCGAGTTAGGGTGCTTTCACACTGGGGCGTTTGCTGCGGCCCGTAGCGTTGAACCGGTTTCACACCTGATTCACACGTGAATCGTGTCTAGCTTTTAATTCGAATTCACTTTTTTTGCACCATGCAATTTAAAAATATTTTTTTTTTTTGCTAGACCTTCTTTAGTCTGGACTGATTTCGTGTGCGGTAAGCAATTTTCTTTCTTGTTTTTAATTATCCTTTGGGCTTTTTTGCACCTGTTACCCATTTGGAGAGCAACATTTTTTTTCTAGTTCACACTTGATTCTATTCAATCATTGATTCTAGCATTTGTGATCATAATACGTCATCACAAACGTGCACGGCGCAGGATAGAAAACAGGATGCGAACAATACATTGTCTTTTATATTAATTTGGTACTATTAAGCGCACCAGAATGAAGGACACTTGGGTTTACTGTATGTGTGTCACATGAAGGCGGCTGGACTCTTTTGAGGAGACAGCAGATTGTGAGCCACTCGTTTGCCGCTCAGATTGCACTAACTCTCGCTCGTATCCAAGGTAAACCATCACCACAGTAATCCCTTATGTTGAGCACCAGGTTACTTTGCTTTGAGTTGCTTTCACATTCGCCCAGTTCCAGTGCAACCGGACCCAGAGCGCCTCCTTCAGGTAGTCTTGGGTTCAGTACCCCGGTGCGCTCAGGAGTCCGAATGACAGCTTTCACATCACCGATTTTACACGAACCATGTCCCGTTTTGAGCTAAGCTGCCAGTGTGAAAGCACCCTTAGACGCACACGCGCCGCTCACTCCACGTCCACAGCACACGATACTAGTAGTGGAATGCCTTTCAGCTTCAAAACAATAAATATTTAGCGCCACTCAGAGTTAGCATACCTTCTACAGAGGTCCACACTGCCTGCGCTCACTCGTTCTTGTGTGTGATGTCCAATTTTAAGTACTTCGGCGTGTTGGTTTTCTTCTAGTCGTTTAGTTTTACAGAAAGTCGTATAATTCCTTGGGCAGCCACAGAATTGAAACGACTTGCGTTTCATCCAGCATAATGAACAAATAATACTGTCCATGCCACCACAAAAGACTCTCAGGAGGAAGATAGTCAATCTTTGCAAAAATATAATTTAAAATGCACATAACACAAGACATACAGCAACAGAGGCAATTTCTACCCATGGGTAACTACCTTTTTTTTTTTTTTCAACTCAGTTTTTATTTTAACTTTAATTTATTAAACTATCGTATTTATGTACAAAACAAAACCGAGCAAGTTGGCGTTGCTCTTTTGGACGGACACAAGCTTTGTGTCTCAAGAGTAGGAGTGCTAATGTGTTGATCCGACTACACGAGTTTATTGCTTATTTCTGCCAGGAGAGACATCTAGTTAAACACAGGGGTGGATATTTCTCTGACGTGGCGCCAGTTCTACGGAGGGCTCTATGCAGTCGAGTGCAAGATCGCTGGGTTTTAGCTGCAGCGTGGAAAGTGCTTCCACGGTTTAAATGCACCAAAAATTTCCCACAGCCATGGGATAGTTGTTTGCCGCTGTCTTTGATGAATGCAGTAGATCTTTCTGCTTTATTGGTTTTGTCACGTAGCACCAATGACAGTCCTCGTCGCCGTAGAGCAGCGACGTTAGAACCATTAGACCGGGTGAAAAGGAAATCAACAGGTTCGGGACTTCTTGTGTTGATATGGAGTATCGCTTCTCAGGTGGTCCAATTTGGATGGGTTTAGTTCAATAGTTCCCCTAGTGACCAGTTCACAACCCATTCATGAAGAGAGGTGACAATCAGAGGTTTGAATTAAAAATTAACATCTATTTTTTTATACATCTTAGCTTTCCTTTCGGAAAAAGGGGATTTAGACACTGACAATTATCAGAAAAATATCTTATTCGGGGATAAAAACCATCTAATAACCCAATTGAATCACAATCACAGATTGTTTCCATCTCATTCATATTCTCTCAGATACATTCACAAACTTAAAACAGTAAATCAGGCATTCTATAGGGCGGGTGGTGTTCTGGTCACCTGACTTAAAAGTCTCTGATTGGTTGAGGAGGGAAAGGGACTGGGAGAGTGTGTGTGTGTGTGTGTGTGTGTGAGTGTGTAAAGGGGAGCTGGTTTTATGAGCTGAAGGCCAGTTTGATGCTGCAGGAGGAGTAGCCCTCGTCGCTGGCAGTGCTCTGTAGACTGCTGTGGTCGTCCAGATCGCTGGTGCTGGCGGTGCTGATGCTGTCCAGCTCTCCATTGGAGAACTCTGTGCTCTCCACGTCCACCTCCATCTCTTCTGTGCCCACAGAGAGAGAGAGAGAGAGAGAGAGAGAGAGTCAGACAACGTTTTCATTGCATCACATCAGGTATGTCACATGAAGTGTTGACAGGTATCTAGCTTGGCATCAGATAGATAGATAGATAGATAGATAGATAGATAGATAGATAGATAGATAGATAGATAGATAGATAGATAGATAGATAGAATGAACGATAGATAGAATGGCAGATAGATAGGTAGGTAGGTAGGTAGATAGATAGATAGATAGATAGATAGATAGATAGATAGATAGATAGATAGATAGATAGATAGATAGAATGGCAGATAGATAGGTAGGTAGGTAGGTAGATAAATAGATAGATAGATAGATATATAGAACGACATATAGATAGATAGATAGAACGATAGATAGATAGAACGATAGATAGATAGAACGATAGATAGATAGATAGATAGATAGATAGAACGACATATAGATAGATAGATAGATAGATAGAATGAACGATAGATAGATAGATAGATAGATAGATAGATAGATAGAATGAACGATAGATAGATAGATAGACAGATAGATAGATAGATGGATAGAATGAACGATAGATAGATAGATAGATAGAATGAACGATAGATAGATAGATAGATAGATAGATAGATAGATAGATAGATAGATAGATATATAGAACGACATATAGATAGATAGATAGAACGATAGATAGATAGAACGATAGATAGATAGAACGATAGATAGATAGATAGATAGATAGATAGATAGATAGAACGACATATAGATAGATAGATAGATAGATAGAATGAACGATAGATAGATAGATAGATAGATAGATAGATAGAATGAACGATAGATAGATAGATAGATAGACAGATAGATAGATAGATGGATAGAATGAACGATAGATAGATAGATAGATAGAATGAACGATAGATAGATAGATAGATAGATAGATAGATAGATAGATAGATATAATGAACAACAGATATAGAATGAATGATAGATAGAATGAACGATAGATAGATAGATAGATAGATAGATAGATAGATAGATAGATAGAATGAACGATAGATAGATAGATAGATAGATAGATAGATAGATAGATAGATAGATAGATAGATAGATAGATAGATAGATAGATAGATAGATAGATAGATAACAGATGATCAACATGGAGCTGGTACCCTGGTCTGAGTCGGAGCGGTCGGATCTCTCGGAGCAGAGGGTGGAGCCCACGCTGTCAGTGCGCACCCTCTCGCCCTCCAGCACCCCCCCACCGCCCCGCAGCAGGTCCAGGCGCCTCTGGAGGTGCCGCTGCTCTCGCTCCAAATTATCCAACTGGTATGCTGACTTGCGCTCCGCTTCCTCCAGTTTCTGTGGGAAGACAAAGAACGGTGACTCACGGATAATTACTGAAAAACCCTAACGACTCATACAAAAGAATTCACGCTGTAATCAGCGGTTATTACAGCTAATGCATAAGCAAAGACACATTCGCCACTACAAGACCTTTCATTTACTTTTTCCCTTTTCACGGCTGGATTGGGAAATGTTGCAAGCCAGATTCAAACCCGTGTTGACCTCAAGAGCACTAACCACTAGTTACCACAAAGTTTTAGATAACTTTATTAACATCAAGCAACATAAAACATCCGGAAGGGATGGGATTATTTAAAGAGGCGTGTGTTTGTCAAGCTCATGTGACTGATGGATTTGTTTACTACAGTTCTGAACCCAGTTTCGGATCAATAATGCCTCCACACATGACCCCTGTGACCTTATAATATATTACCCTAGAACAATACAGCATGACCCCCAGCTAAAACCACAAACACACACACATGCGCGCACACACATAACTGGTCGGGACAGCCTAACCTGTTATGAAGGGGAAAACCAGTAAGACCTCAAAATGAAAATAAAAGGGTTATGATCATCTACATATTTCCAACAATAGAAAGTATCTGTCTGTAGTGCATGACATGTGTTTTACAATAAAGCTCTTAAGGGATAGAAACTAAATGGTCCCATTAAGGGACGTGGCTCTATGTGTACTTTTTAAGGTGTAGTGGCTGTTTAAACGTGCGTATGTTAATAATGTGAGTATCTTAGGTGTGAACTTGTACATTATGGCTAGTGCGAGTATGGCTAAACGAGTTTCAGATCAGATACATATATAAAGCCAATACGTATGTGATATAGACTGATAAAACTAGTCATGTGATCCCAACATTTTGGCCTCAATGAGTCAGCTTGTATTTGGCTACGCTTAACAATCACTAAGGGGATAGCAATTATATTTACTTCCATTTTTACCACTTTTTCTGGTTTGCGGTGGACAGGAAATCACTTTGCGAGAGTAAATGTAGTGAGCCAAATTCGAACTCATATTTCCCACATGAGCTCCATGGGCATGTTGGTAAACAGCTGGGCCATAGCTCTTATTTGCTTAATGTAGGAGCAACAGACAACCATGGGAGCTCCTCACAAGTGCGTTTACCTTTATGTGTGATTTGGCCTTGTTGAGGAGTCCCAGAGTGGTGTGACGGCTGCAGTCTGGTCCCAGCGGGATGAGGGACTTCAATCGCTCCAGACACAAGCGGAGGTGGGCTCGCCTGAAACATGACAAAACAAAGGTCAGCCTCGTACACACATGCACACGCCCTGAAACAATACAATGAACTTGCTGTGCGTGTGTGGTTAGGTCAAAAGCTTACAAGACAACACCTCATTATGTACCTTAAACACAAACCACACACCCACAGACTACTTAAAGATTACATTCTATACAACTTGAGGCTGTAATCATCTCCTTTCTGACATAGAGGTGACCTGCAGTATTGACTCTATACGCTCAACAGGGTTATTATCACAAACTAAAGTCAAAAATAATTACTTTAAATAAAATAAACATTATATATCTAGTTCAGTCCTGAAACTCTAGAGGGCGCATGATGATGGTCCTTTACATGCAATCTGAGCATAACCGCATGGCACAAGCTGATTGGCCTCTGCTGATCCTACAGCCAATGAGATTGCTTGCTCAACATTTAAATAGTTTGGTTCAGTGTTTGCTGTAATCTAGTCCTGCAGTGCGCTATCAGAGATCATTTGAACCCCTCCACCTCCGCAGCTCCACCTGCCTATTCTATTGGCGTTAGCGAGTCCATAATTGCTCTGTATCAGCAGCATGGAAGATCTAGTTCGCCAAGACCAAATACATAAACACTGCCATATTCATTAACATGCTATGCTAAAACTAGAGTTTCATGATTGAACTGAATATAAAAAACTTTAAGTAACCATTTCTCATTTCCAATTTTACCTAAAAATAAATAAAAAATAATAATAATTTGATCATTTAAAATCAAAATGAACATGAATAATAAAATCTAATTCAAATAATTAACAAAAACTATCAATGAAACATACAATCATGAAAGAAAAACACATGCAGACGTCTGTGTCTACATTTTACGAGCGCATACGGGTGCTTGCGCATGGGTGATCGGTATCTAAAAGTGTCTCTAATTGTGTTATTGAGGCTTTTCAAGTCTAATTCCGTTTGGATTCCTCCTTATCAGCAATGAAGAAGGCTGCTCTATTTCTTTCACATATACAGTCTGTCTAGCCTGTGACAATGGCGGTAGATTTATCACAAGCCTTATCGCCGTGTCTGAGCACCACAGAGAGGGCACTGTTATCTGGACAGCAGTCTCTCACACACACACACACACTCATTGCAGATGTTCCTCTGTCTGCCACAGTGTGTGTGGACATTGATTGATCAACCTGGTGCATTAATGGCTATAGGTGACAGAATGGTATTTTAGGCTGACTTGTAGCTCGCACAAATTACTGCACCAGGCCTCCAGTTCGTCTACACCGATTTTGCCCTACAACCCCATTGGCATGGCAACCACATGTAACCCAAATATCTCTAAAAGACTTCTCACGCTATCCCCCATATCATCTGTCTCCAGACATGACGGGCGTCACATCACACACACAAGCAGTGCTTGCTGGGAAGGTTGTATATATGTGCGTGTTTGTTTTGGTGTGTGTGTGTGGCATGATAAATGACTTCAATTCAGTCGCCAGACAGAGACCGTGCCAAACAACTATCACTAGGCCTGTCATCTCGAAGGTAAACAACAAGACCTAATTATGACGTCACACATAACACACTTTAGTTTCTGTGATACTTGAAAAGACCCATTGCACAACATAAGAAAACAAAACTGAAACAAAGCAAAAACACGCATGACATATGTAAAAAGGTCTATTTAAATGTAGGTGCGTTTCAGTTACTATAAATAACTTATGGTGTGAATTATAGCAATACATGCAAAGCAAAGTTATGTAACATTAACTTTATCACATTATCAGTTAGCAGTTTGCTTCCTACATAGGCAGCTGCCTTCAGCGGTGGCATCCTAAAACTCCAAATTTATGTAAAGAACCTTTAAAATCCATGGAAACCTTCCATTCCAGAAAAGTTTTTTATAGTGGAAAACGGTTGAAATGTTCTTCACACTGAGAAGAAGAATCACTAAAATGTTCTTTAGGGAACCAAACATGGCATTGCTAAGAAAACCCTCTTTTGGAACCTTTATTTTTAAGAGTGAACAGTCATGAAACGTGGAAGTAGCTGATTCCTTTGCGAGGGAAACTGACTTAAAATTAATTCAATTTTTCTTCTAGTCATTGTCGCAATGCATTCTGCAATCGCATTCTCCACAAAGAACAGAATAAAAAATTACATGATCAATAAGTTATGACAAAATGTGTTTTTGCATTGCTTTAACTCATCGAAATAAGTTCAACAAGATTCAACTTTTTTTTAAGACACTGTAATTTAAGTTGAAATGACTTAAACATCCAATTTTATTGTACTTAATTTAAGGCACCAACTTTTTTTTACAGTGAACCATTTTAATTTGACTAAAGCGAGTGAACTGATATTCCTTCAAATGCTGCCTCTGTAGGCAGTTCATTTGGTTTTAAAACCGTAAACGACTGACCCTTGATAATCGTGGGTGTGCAGCATCTGTGCTTCAAAGCTGTAAGCTGAGTCTGTTCAAGATCTGGCTCTGGTAAATACGCCAAATTTTACACTCCTCTGCATTAGTCATATAGAGAACTCACTACAACTCACAAGTTTAATAATAACTCATATCAAACATGCCCCTTAAGGTTGAACATGTTCAGACTTGTTCTCTCTTACACCCAGAGCAAGAATTGTATTATCCAAAACATCTTCACATGCCCTTTAAATGACTCACACGGGCTCATAGTCACGGGTGTCACGGTTGTCACGATCTTGAAATGTTGGCTGCATTCAATTATACAAACATTTGAAACGTATATCTTAATTTATTTATTTACACTGGGAAATGATCAAATTAAATTTTGAAGTAAATACAGCACAGTGTAAAATAACATGAATGTTAGACACATAGATGCACGGATTGACAATGTGAATTTGGGCAACAGTAAGGCTGTGAAACAACGCCTGGTCCTCTGGTGTGGTGGGGGAATTTATCAGGGGGTGAAAAGAAACACATGCTCGTCCCAGATTCTGCTTGGTCTATTGGTAAATAATGAATGGTGTTGGCATTGATGTCATGGGCTTGACATGTTAATAACTTGTTAATAAGTCAGGGTCAAAAGGGGGACATGATTCTGACACATCCTCAAATTGTAATCTGCATCAAGAACTCAAAATTACGTGCATATTTTCCCCTCTCAATCAGCATGACAAAATGTGCTAGGCCTGGCTACTTGTCAACTATACGTATATATTTGTGTATATACATAGATTGCTTCATCCACAGCAGGAAATCTCACGTTTCCCACGCAGAAACAGCACCTCTGTCTGTGCAGCAAACATAAACCTGCACTGATAAGAAATGCAAGAAATGGAGGTTTCATACAGCAATGCATGCGCTCTAAAAAGGCACGGCTTTTCCTACAGATTCCCCTTTGATAGCATGTTTTATCTAATGCCTCACATGATGCCTTTGGAGCGTAAGGTCACATGGCTGGGTTATTGCACACCAGTGCACAGATTATAGAGCGAGAACAGGCTCTGGGTTCTCAAGCCCTAGTTCGGATCTGATCAATACAGTGGGACTGACAGCTTCATCTGGGTTACCAGCTTGTTTAAGCCTTGTTTTATTTAAAGGTCTGGCCTCATGCTTTTATTATGATTTCATAACGAGTGAGCATGAAGACGTGTTCCCATCATATCAGTAACAGTCCCGAGCTCTCCAACAGCTCTCAGATTAAACGAGTGCGCTATCCTCCCCACCACGTAAACACACACAGATGGGAGGCCATTATTGCTGCTAGTCTTCCGTTCGTGTGTAATCTGCCTGAAAACTGGACGAAAGGCTACGTTAGCAGCATGACATTAAAGAGATACCAACCTAAAAGCAACATGCACTCATGCTGGGAATAAAAGCAACCTACAAATGTGGGTAGAAAGCAAGGGAGGGAGGGAGGGAGAAGGAGGGAGAGATGGTTACAGATGTAAAGTTAGAAGGTGGGGGTAGTCAGGATGGAGAGAATGAAAAGAGATGAATAAAGAGGTGGGAGGAAGAGAGAGATAGTGGTTGAAATACAGTACAGACAGACACTGTGACAGCACTCTATGTAAACATGCTCGCAAACAAAGAAGCCTTTGAGCCATGAACCAATGACAGCTTACTGTAGTACGACACAGAAAGGGGGGTGGATGTGCAAAAATACATATTTTCAATATCGACTAGTGGGCGGGGTTGCCTAAAAAGCAAGTCGACTGACTAGTAGTCAACGTCAACAGAGCGCAACGTAATGGAAAGGGTTTCAAGAAGGCTTTTTACAAGTTGGACTATTTTTAACTTCATGCGATTCTTGTGGTGGGATGCTCAAAAAAAACAGAGTGAGATGAACTGCAATTGCCAAAGTCAATCTTCTGAATGTGTAAGACATTACTTTAAAGAAGATTAATTTAAAGACACAACTTATTCTATTAACAGTCTAACAAACTAAGGCAAAGCATGCTAATTATAGAACTATCCCTAAAAATATCAAAACTAAAAACAAACAAATGAAATATGTGAATAAACTTGTCACTTCCAATCGTCTAGTCGGTTGTTGTGCAACTAGTTGAACATTGGGACTCATCCCTAATAGGGGGAGACAGAATGACAACTAGCCTACATCGGGCCGAGGATATACCTCTGTTGCACCCCTGATTAAACACATGTACAGTAATGGACTACTGGCAGAGTGATGGCTAAAGATCATAGGGAAATAAAGAAGCACATACAAACTCAGACAGTAACAGCTGTGGAGGAGCAAGGCCCGCTCTGGCCCATCAGTAACACTTGGATTAGTTCACACGTGCTGAGCTGTAATCTGCTCCACACAGCCCAGACCAGCAGACCCCACTCACATGCCCACAGAGTTTATGTGTGTAGTCATGTGACCGCTGCCCCCATCCCTAAAGCTCCTGCAGATGGCCATGTACATGAAAAACACAGATTCTCTATTAAACGCCTCTCTATTACACGTATTTCAATAGGCCAGAACATTGTGCACGCTTTGGGTAATCTAATAAAATGTGAGGTGATCCCAAAAACAAACGGGACGAAATCAGAAAACAGAAATGTCACCAGATGTTTGAATGACACCGCTCTCTCGCTCTCTCTCAGAAAATCCACTCAATCCACTTTACTTCCCCGGAAGGATGCCTAATCCTAACACAAAAAATAAACACAGCGGTGGTGGAAGGGCAAACAGCCATAGGACTCTTCCGTAATCAGATCAAAGGCCATGACACACAAAGAAAGGGTGCAGATCAATGTGGCTGGTTATGATTGGATGACCTTCAAGAGCTCCACCAATTGGATGGGTGGATAGTGTGGCTTTGTCCAGCTTGCCATGGTGATTCCATAGGCCAAGCAGAACTCAATATATGACAATCTGTGGCAGGCCCTAGGGCAAAAACCACCATATACATAGAGGAGGACACATACCCCCAATATTTCAATAAGTAGTTTGCCCAATAATGGGTTTTTCATTCGCCAGTTGTTAAGCAATTACAATTGGTCCCTGCCCCTATCTTGACTGTTAGGTTTCAACATTGAGGCCTGCAAACGGTCATACTTTGACACAATGTCGAAACTAAACATACAAACATCATTATCAGGTTTTAAGGGTGTTGCTGATCCAGCTGATTATGCCACTCCGGAATGTTTCTAGATTTCAGCCTGTAATTCAAGAATTTGGTTGTATTAGTAAGGAGGAGTCTAAAAATGTTAGGTGTTGTTGTATAGCAAGGTTCACAGTGCCATCAAGGATGTGGGCCTGTTTGTGTTGTTTCTGCAACATTACCCACTAGTAGCCATGCATGTTATATTTGCGTGTTTATGCAATGAAACACAGTGTTTTTTTACAGAACACAGTAAATGTGGGGCAAGGCAGAGCTTTAGTGGCCTCCGAATCTCAAATGTCCTCTGCTATACCCTTCCGACAGAACTTGAAGACTGCCACGGGGTGTGTGTCCTTCCTGACTCACCCAAAACACCCAGAGCTTTGTCAACCTTCCATAGCATGAGTGAGCGTCTACGTGTGCGTTGCAAACATGTCCTGGCACGTGTGCGAGTATGCATTGCTTACTTGACCAAAGATCACACTTCCTAAGCTGCTTTTGCTGGCCAAGAAAAGCTTACAAGGCATCAGGTCAGCGAGAACAGCCAGTTCTGGCTTCCCTTCCAGAGGGTTTCCGGAATTCCCAGGGGAAGCGGAATGTTCTGACTCCATCTTCCTTAGAACACAGGAAGGAAAACACGTAAGGTCGTCGACAGCAAGTTCTTGAAGAGTACACCTTGGCTACGGATGACGTCCTATCTTCTACACGCACTTCATTCCTCATAATTCTCATTGTGGGTGGAAGAGTGTTGTAGCCAATCAGCCCGGGATCCTCTGCGTTTTGAAAAGATCTTTTCTTAGGACCGTTGGTCTATTTTCAGTAAGCCAGCTTGGCAGCTTTATTCCTGAGCCTTTGCATTCTCACTGTCAAACACACCACGGCCCACACAACCATAACAACATGCTTAACACACAGCCAAACACCCTCACTTGCATGTACCCAATAATTAACAACAACATGACACCTATAATAGGAAATGAAATCAGTGATTTCAGTTCAATTTGACATCTTCCTCGGCACTATACATTCTGACATCCGAACTGTGCAACCTAACCCAAGTTCAGGAAGTTGAGGCTCACCACATTTGTTCAAAGGCATCATAAGATCAAAAGGCGGCATGCTTATATGCACACACATGTTATCTGTATATGTGTCGCGGGTTGCGAGAAGCCAGAATGTGGTCAAAAGGCTTTCATCTCCTTCCTCTTCCTTTCTGACATTCAAAAACAATGTGAGCTATCTTACATGTTCATCAAACAGAAAGTATATGTGATGTCTGATGCGAAATGGCAACCGCTTGCCACTCGGGACTGCAGTAAAGCTTTGGCAAGCAGGAAACTGTTCCCCTTGTGCTTCCGTACGACTTTTTCAAAGTATTGTGGTGCATCACAAGCTAAAAGGGATATATTTATTTAGTAAAATAAAAATGATGGGTGTCCAGTCTTCGAGAACTGTAATAGACAATGGTAATGTGGAGTCAGGGGAAATATGGTTTAGTGCTGGGTGTGGCTGCTGACACCGTCATGATGTGTTGTGTAATATTTCTTTGTGCTGACACTAAAGGCTGGCCGACAAGCCCTGGCATCTTTATCTGCCCCAAACCCATACAACCCCGTGCTGGCGCAGTGACAACCCTTCTCATGTGTAGACATTATCTGAGAAACACAGCTGGTCTGGGAGGAGATGAGGCTATTTTCAAGCACACATAAGTATGGTGTACTCAAAACTATTTGAACTAAAACTGTGCTCTGGTCCAAAAAGTCTTTGTTCACTTTGCCCAACACGTTGTCTGTCTTACCATGTTCCAACCAAAATGGCTGGCAAGCGAATAAACGTGACACTCCATGAGTAGGCTGTGCTTAAGGCAAGTTCAGAGATCTCCAGGTTTTCAGATAGAGGGTCACAAAGAAGTTGCTTCTGCTGCTCGTCTAGACAAGAGTTATTTTGAGTCTTTGAAGTGGAGCCTCAGTATTCGCGTGCAGTGCCTAAACAGCAGGCCCCGCACTGCCGCCGTCTAACGCCTATCAGATAAGAACTCGTGAGACTAAAACATACAGTCGTCTGTAAACTCTCACGCCACACATGGGTGGTGGTTTCAAAGAAAACTCCACCCATAGGTATGGGTCATTTCAAAGAAATAACACCTGTATTCTCTTAATAATGTACACCTACCGTAATAACTAGCTTCCTTTTGTGCATTTTCTTCCTATTATGCAACTGGCATTGTGAAAGAAAGGACATTTGTTTGTGTCTCTGGTTTCTCTCGTCTCCCTGCACTCTGGCTAGTAATCTGAAACTGTGGCTCCAGTAGTTGTTTAGGACCGAGGGGTGGGCGAGCCACGAGGAGAGGGAATGCCCTTAGATTAGAAGAATTGGGTCACCACTTACTTTCACTTTTAGTTACCTGTTGCTGCAGGGACAAGCTGGGACAACTGTTCTTCAGCTTTCTGTTAGCCTTATGTAATGTTACGATTTCATATTTTATGAATTTTAAGAGTAGCTTCCATACTTGAAGTGACGGGAAAGATTATATTTTAAAGCACTGCGATATTTCACTGTATTAATTTCCTTACAATCAAGAATCAATTCAATTCACATATATTTGTATAGCGCTTTTCACAGCAGGCCTACATATTTCAAAGCAGCTTTGCAGAAAATGCATGTGTGTACATTACAATTTAGAGTGATCACAGAGTCACAATTTTTAATTACACTTTCGCATTAATATTTTTGAGAAAGACCACTATTATATAACTTATATATAGTCTCATTTCTAAGTATTTTTACAGTGTTGCAGTCTTTTCCTGGTATGACAAACCTGGAATGTACGCAGTTAACTCACATTGTTTTTACTGACACTTACAGGCCTCGTGCTCCTCAATTATGCAAAGCACTCAAACCACAAACGCCCAATTTAGACTGCAAATAAAAGATTGCAAAACATTACTGTTTTCAATCACAATATAGCCTACCAAACTTTGACTAAAACTGAAAACGTATGCATTTTGGCAGTTCATTTACACGACAACAGCGTTTTGGGGGGCCTGAAAAAAGCAAAGGAAAAACGTTTCCGTTTTTAGTACATCGTGTAGACGTACCCTAAGGATCTAAAGCAGGGGTGTCAAACCCAGTTCCTGGACAGCCACAGCCCTGCAGAGTCTAGCTTCAACCCTCATTAAATGCACCTGATCCAGCTAATTAAGTCCTTCAGGCTTATTTGAAACCTACAGGTTTGTGTGTCGGCGCAGGGTTGTGCTCTGTAAACTCTGTAAGACTGTGGCCCTCCAGGAGCTGAGCTAGACCTCTGATCTAAAGCAAATGTTCTCATATTGGGGCTCAAATATTGATATGATATTGTATCGCAGCTCCTTGCAGATTCTCACCTTTTTTTCCTAATAATTTTAACCTATTGTGGTCAATTATTGCACAAGTTTGAGTCGTGGTGCTCATGAAGCTAATGCAAGTTTAAGTCTGACTTGTGAAATTCTCAATCATTGCCACGTCAGACGCCGACCAACGGCAACAATCACCAGATCACAGTGAGTCACTTCTCAAGACTTTCCACAACCTGACAAACGCAGACTGAACATGTTCAATCAGTGTAAACAAGCGCAGTGCAATGACAACAGGGTTAACACACTGATTTCACAAAACCTAATGAACTTATCTGTTGACATCTGTCTGTGCAATGTGGATTAGCCTTAAAATGAAAAAAATAAAATAAAATTGTACTTACCGATTTTTCTCCAGCTCGTTGTGTGTGGACCTATAAAGCAAAACAGATGCAATGAATGAGCAAACTTCAACTTGTTTGTGAGTCTGTTGGGCATTAAGTGCACTAAAGGTTATCATCATCATAAACACAAGCTTATTTCTCGAGCACTTGGCTCCCGAATTAAACGTCAGCTCTCGTCGTGAGATCAGAGAAAAAAAAAAAGCTTGGCCGCTCGTGAAGAACAAGGCCACGCGTCATTAAAGGTTCCAATGGATTTACTAATTAATCTTTATTGGAGGGTTGAACCAGCTCCCCCATCACAACCAATCCAGTGGCTTCAGAGGGAATTATAAAGGCTCCTCTAGATGACCCACATGTCACTGCAACTCTTTGTTTGCAGCGAAAAGACAGAGAAATTAAGTGTGCAGAGCATAGAAAAGCGCGCACAATGACCACCCTGTATATGCGAGCACGTGAGAGAGCTCTCCTCCTCGTACAATGAGTGAGTGCCAGTGGACGCTCTCTCTCTCTCGCCCTCTCTGAGAGCACGAGTCAGTGTTATGTTAATAATGTAAAGTGAATCAGCCGTCCCCCTAAGAGGCTCTTTGTGTGGCAACACGCTGAAAGCTTTTCCAAAGCACTAAATGGCCGGACAAACTGGTGCATGGCAATGCCGTTGCAGGAGCTGCAAGACGTGAAGCCCTACTTCTCCGTGGGTCATGTGACCACTTCCTTTTATTGGCGACTATTAATACCAAGAGCGTATTTTCTGGCATCCTGCAGCTGACCTTATGGTATCGCCGCTTCACACGGGAGGATGCTTGTGTGCTCAGCGGGGAGGAATGGAGCGAGGGAGGAAAAGACTTATTAACAGTATGGCTGTGTTTTCACAGCTCTTGATTTTGTGTGATAAGAAAAGTCTGTAAAAACAGAGGCAAATATACTGTGTAAATGAGTTTTTTTATTTTTTTATTACAGGTGTTTGAATAACGCTCTGCATTGTGCTGTGTAAACGTAACGGATTATTGTTTTGTTTTGATACTAGTGTATTCGTAATTTTAAATTCACAGCATAAGCGTGACAATCTTTGTGACAAAATTGTGTGTTGCCCAAGGCAGACAAAACAAAGAAAAACGGGGATTGCCCCAGGTTTGTTTTTGACATATGTGGAAAAGTATTTTTCATCACAATCTTTCCACCTGAAGTGGCCTGGATAGCTCTCCTCGGGTCAGTCTACCGAATCACCTCCATACATGCATGCCAGATGATCAGATAGTGTTTCCTTTACATTCCCTCCATCACTGTTCGCATTGTGTACAGTAACACAGACCTGAGATCAGTCATCAAGATGTCTGATACACACGAAGTGAAACAAAACAGACGGCACTCACACAACCCTAAACACAATAACACGCACACAGTGTCTCGAAACCTTGTGACCTGCTCACCTAGATGGCATTTTTGATCATCACAAAACAGAAGTGCCCACAGAAACAGATATTCTGTAACAGAAATCTACATCTATCTATCAATCTATAACAGAAAACCCGGTGAGCTACCGACCCAGTTGGCATTTGTGGCCACCACAAAACCTAGTCAGCTGACTGTTTAAAAATGCCTGTTAGTGTATTTTCAACTTGTTTTATTGTTATTTTATTGTTATTTTATTGTTTATTGCGGAAAATGACTGTTGGTCATTTTCCAAAACATGTTTTAAAAGGAGAATAACATGGAAAGATAATATAATAAAGAGAGTATAACCTTTCGAATGAATTGTGTCTGCTTTATAGTGAACTGCCAAGCCAGCTGGCATTTTTGGCCACCACAAAACCTAGTCAGCTGACTTCCTAGATGAAATTTTTGGGCATCTCAACAAAACAAAAAAACCATATACCAAGATAACAGATATTTGGCATCATAGCACCATTTTCGTGATTCAACAAAACTGTCTTTTAATAAACAGATTAAAACGCCTGTTACTGTATTAGCCTCATAGCATAATCGCCTATAACTCTTTTTTTTTTAAATAGGACGTTGGCAATTATGCTATGAGGTTAACGAAATGTAAATTTGTTTTCCATTGAATCGACATAGCAAAAACAAATGCCTGGTGATCATTTTCCAAAACATGTTTTAGAAGAATAACGTGGAAAGATAACTTAAATGCATTATAGTGAGACTATCTAGACTCATTTTAGGGCATTTTAAAAGCTAGTAAATCATATCTCAATATCGTGTTTTTTGTTGTTGTTGTTGTTCTTGGGTCGCGTGCACTATTTTCAGGATTCAGCAAAAGCTTCTGTTAATGGACGGATTAATGCGCCTGCAACTTTTTCGATTTGTTTCGTTCATTAAAATGACATTTAACGGAAAAGGGTCGGCGATAATTTTCCAAATCATGTTTTAGAAGGAGAATAACGTGGAAATATCATTTAATAAAGACGCCTCAGGCTGTTCACCTTGGCAGCCTGTGAACAACAGTTGCTGTAAATAAGAGCCGTGTGTTCAAGGGTCCGGTAAAAAATTAAAATACTCTTCTTATAACAGACACATTCAAAAACTGGATTTTTTTTCCCCCCAACGGAATATTTAGCGGATATTAAGCGATTACGGGTTGAAATAAACCGAAAATTACAAACTTTCGGTTCAGACAAAACGAAACCCCATGTCGACCAAAGGCGAAAACAGGACGTGAGTTTTCGCACGGTCCCTAACCTCAGCTCTGCAGCAAGAGTTTGACAATCAGCTGATGAGAGCTCCCCTCCCCCGAAAATACACAACAAACATTAATAACAACAATAATAATCATACAGCACGCTTTATAACATGTATATGCATGCATAAATATAGCAAAGTGCATCAGACATAATGCATTTAAAAGTGTATACTGCTTTTAAACCGATCCAGAAGCTGTTAAAAATGCAAATAGGAAATGCTTAAGAAAATACAGCAGCAATAATGCAAGCAAGGCCGTATATATATCATGCAGTCCGGACAGATGTCATAGCAGTGTGAGCTACACACACGTCTCTCCCTGGCTTTTCTCCAGCAGAGTGTATTCTGCTTTCTCGTGGACGAGGAGAGTCGGATCATGTGCTTTACCTGTTGTGGTTGTTGTTGCACTTTTTATTTCGGAATTTCCTTTGTCTCTGGTAGCTGGAGTGCTGAATAGACGGAAAGGTCGAGGCATATCCGTGTTCACACTCTGAAAAAGACACCGCAGAGAAACGAGTCACACCACATCCCAATCGGGTCAAGTCCCTTTAAACACCCCTCACACTTTAAAACACACGTTCATCCGTGCGACACGACAGTTGTCATGCTATAACGTGATTTATAACCATCAAATATCATGTACCTCTTTCTCTCCTTTCTATATACTCGGCTGCTTCCAGTAATGTCTGTATGTTCAGCACAGCAGTCATCGTTTGAATAAATAGATGGATGTTTGTTTCTTTTTCCTGATGTGTGATCACGATGACAGCTGTCGCGCAGCAAGACCAAGCATTGAATAATCCTTCGAATATTCACTTTGTATTCTTGTTTCTATTTGCTGAACCGTCGACTCGAGGTATTTCCTTCACTGTTAACAAGCTGGTTTACCGGAAATCAAACAAAAATAAAACATCCGACGCCTGAATATCAAAGTAGTAAAAGTGCTTTAGGAAAACAGTCGCGTATAAAGTGTATAAAATGAATAGAAACAAGGTACAAAAGAGTCCCCGAGAGCCCAGCCTGCGAAGTCCCTGGTGCTTGCGCTCTTTTCTCCTCCCTCAGTTTGTTTACCTACTGTTTTAACAGCTGAGCGGATAGAGACCTCGGCGCAGGGCATTGTGGGAAATTGAGTCCTTCACCAAACCGCGGCCCTTCAACTCGCTAACCACAGTCTGATTTAAAGCCCTGCTAATACATATTAAAAGAATAACCTTGCTTAGATAGTTACTCTGTCCTTAATATTAACTCAATAAAGATTATTTCCTATTGGGCACATTTATACACACGAGAAAGACAAAGTCTTTCTAATGAATATATAGCGTTTTCTAGCAAACAAGAGTAAAACATACCTCTCTCTCTCTCTCTCTCTCTCTCTCTCTCTCTCTCTCTCTCTCTCTCTCTCTCTCTCTATATATATATATATATATATATATATATATATATATATATATATATATCAATTTTATATTAATTTATACAAAACTTACTATTGTATTAATTATTTTTCTGAATATGCTGTAACTGAAACCCTACATAGCGGTGCAGTCTATGCTAATGACACAATAACTCAAATCAATATTTCATGTATCCATTTATTTATTATTATTAATTCATTAATAAGTATATAACATGCAGGGCAATTTCATCTGCGTTATGCGTGTTACATGGCATAATAACGCTTTAAAAATATATGTTTTAATGCTCTTTTCCAGTTTGGAAACAGCGCACTTCAACTCCCACAAGCCCTCACTTCCAGTCTCGTTTAAGCCAGGCCCAGCAACATATGACATCATAGCCCCGCAGCTCTGTGATTGGTCAGAGGCTCTTGTAAGCGTCCGCCAACGCAACAAGCTCTGACCAATCAGATCAGCGCAAAGTGCGCCATGTGGATGTCATGTGAACACACCCCCCTAAGAAACAGGAAGGCATTTTTGAGAACTCTTTTCAAGTAGATATATGCAGTCTGCATATAAAATGTCAGATTTACCCCATATGATTCGGGCTCTCTTTAAAGCGCAATGAATGTTAATCGGACGATCTATAGGAGCGAGTTGGTGAAAGCATAATCAAATTCTATTGTTCCTAAAGTGCTTATTAAACTTCTCATTATACTATTTTAGTTTATATTATTCAGACACGGTTAGTTTTATACATTTAAAATGTATGCTAATAATGTAAAACGTGGGGTGCGAAGATATTTTTCCTACAATTTCCAATCTGGACAACTTAAAATGCTCAAACAAAAACAGCGTCATATGATCAAATGCCTTTATTTGTACGATGTGCATTTTCTGATGTTGAGTCATAATGCATACACAAGTATGCGTGCGTGACGGAGTTGCAAAGCGCTGAACCACAGTACCCTAAGAGGTGACGTCAGTGTGTGTATTGTGCCAGCAAATGTTGTTTATTTATTTATTTACTTGTTTATGTTCCTCGAGAGAAAGAGAAAGGTGGCAAACAGCCTGGCATGTCTCACTGCCGAACAATGCCAGACTCTGAACTGCCCCATATGACAGTGCATGCCAGCTCGGGACAGCCAGTGTGCGATTTGGGACATTAAGTGCTGCAGAGGGAATTATTCCCCTGCTTTTGTGTCTCTGACGCACGAAATAATACATGAACATGTTTAAATTTGACATTATATCACTTTGTGCAGATAAAAACAGCTCTGAAATCAACCCAAACAATTTAAGTATCTGCATTAGAGGATTATATGCATAATCAAAATATGTTAAAATATGAAAAGGGCTCCTTTTACATTTCGGAAACTTGATCCTTTAAAAGCATTGTGGCTGTGCATCGTATGTCGGGGTACAATGCACATGTTCCTTGTCTACTTGTTCGATGAACTCAGTCCTTTGTTGTCTGAGTCTATTGACAATGAAACAGTTTCTCTGCAATACGCAAATCAGTCAAAAATCACTCATAAGTGCACTATTATTTTACTTACTTCCATCTTTTCTCTCGGCGCTCTCAATGTAACTGGCAGCCTCCAGTAAAACTTGTACATTTTTCAGGAAAGTGTTTATCATGGAAGAGTCTGTGGAGTTGAAAACGTCATTGAAAGGACAAGTAGACATCTCAAAATCTTGCTGATCCAAAGATGTTTCGGACTCCAGGAATAAGTCTTCGGCCTTCACCTCCTCTCTTCGTTTCTCTCTCTCACTTCGCACCATTTTGTTCCCGTGCAGCGAATATGGTTGGAATTGAAACTGTATTAGAGTTATTGTGCTGTGCTGCGCTCTCTGGATCTACAGAATAAATGAGGGGAATGTAATGGATGAGGAGATAAAGCACTTCGGCCTTCCCGGGTCCTAGCGCCCGCTCGTGCTCGCCTGTCACGTCCACACGGCGACCCGACCCCCCGGGCGATGACGTCATCGACGCGGACTCGTGCCTTCCCAAAAATAGTTTCATTCACTATGAAAATGAACACTGAGAGAAACATAAACAGTTAATTTACTTTTAAGGCTAGCCTACTACACACAAAATAAGAAGAACGCACATTTAAATTGCAAGCTTTGTTTCATCATTGAGGCCATCTCAATTCAGAAAAGCAACCATTATTTAGAGTTGGAAAGAAATTGCAGTAATTTAAGCCTCACAAGATATTACAGTAAAAATAGTTGATTTTCTCTCTTCAAAATACTCGCAATAGCCTCGGACATACTGAGCATTGCTATGCAACAAAAATAACGCTACGTTACGGGTAGGGAACAGTGATATGGCTCTAACAAATTGAAATTAGTCAATACTGGTTTGAATAGCAGTCTAGGTTTTGGTCACACCCGATTTAAGATGTGGTCACGCTACACTTTTCGTTCCACTGACTTCCATTCATATGCATACGAATGCGGGAGACTGGAAACGCAAGCTCGTGCAAAGAAGTTTCGCAGTACAGAGTACTGTAAACCTCTTACGCCGGGTACACACTGCAGGATCGCTGTTCTTCTCACACTAAACGACTTTCTGGGGTACCATTTAGTTGCTGTTGTGTGCGCATTTCACGACGGATCGGCGACAAGGGGTCAAACATTACACATTTCAGTAGGAAGAATCACAGACAGCTCTGTCTGGTCTGCAAACTACATTTCACAACCAAACACACGCCAGAAGTGATACAGGAAATATTGTTAGATCACGCGTGAGATTGGATTTATTCCTGTTAAAAATGGCAGTCTGCAAGAAGCTTGCGATACAAGTTACCTTGCCCTGTATCTTGCTTTCTCATTGGCTGTAGGTCATCGCCAAAGTCATTTCCAGTCAAAACACATTTCACACTGTCGCAGACGCATCAGCGCTTATCTCAGATTGCGTTTTAGATCATGCACATGATCTAACTTAAATTTAAGTTACGCGTTTAAATGTAAAAAAATTAAAATTTTAAATTTTCGCGTTTAAATTTAAAAAAACGTTTTAGATCATGCACACGATCTAACTTAAATTTAAGTTACACTTTTAAATTAAAAAAAATTAAATTTTAAATTTTCGCTTTTAAATTTAAAAAACGCGAGATTGCATTTTAGATCATGCACACGATTTCCACAAAACGAGTGAAAATTGGCGCTAAAGTCGTACAGTGTGTAATAAGCTGAATTAAAGAACAAAAAACTCAAAGCTGCAGTTTTGAAGTAGGGTAGATTATATATATATATATATATATATATACACACACACACATATACACTGAACAAAATTAAAAAAAATCCAGTCAGTATCTGGTGTGACCACCATTTGCCTCACGCAGTGCAACACAACAACGATGCCATACACGCTGTCTGACATCTGCCCTGTACAGTGAAAACTGGGATTCATCCGTGAAGAGAACATCTAAGAGAGAAGTGTTCACTAACACAGATTTAGACAGATTTGTGAACAACATTTGAGAGAAATAGGCCTTTTGTGTAAATAGAAAAAGTCTTAGATCTTTGAGTTCAGCTCATGAAAAATGGGGGCAAAAACAAAAGTGTTGGCTTTATGATTTTGTTCAGTGTGTGTGTATATATATATATACACAAATTTTTGTTAGATTAACGGGCAAGTGAACAGTCAGTAATAAACTAAGAACAAATATACATTCAACACAACCAAGGCACAAATTATGTAAGGTCTAACTAGTGTATTCAGGTATAGAAATGTAATAATTAGGCATAAATGTTAAATAACACTATAGTGTTCACTGTATAAATTAAATATTAACAAAGATCCATCTTTGGTTAAGCTATGTTTTGTTGTTTGCTTACATTAATGACAGTCTGCAGCAGGGATTTATAGGCTGCTGTCACTTTAAGAGCGAATGCATGGATCTGATATAATGGTCCACATCCGATTTCTTGCTCAACTGTTTTTACGTTCACTTAAAACAACCCACTGTGTTCATAAAAATACTCGCCGAGACGGGTATTTTAGCAATTTTGACAGCACTAATATTTTTATAATTTGTTATATGTTGAATTTGTTTTACAAAAAAGGCGCCACAGAATGTGAAGACATCTCAACTGCTGCAATGTTTAAAGAAATTTTGCGTGCTTCAAGTAGTGCTGATCCAGAGCCTTTGAGATGCACTTAAAGGTAAAAAATGTTCCTCATGATAGCACATTATATTTGAATACCCTCTTAATACGCACCCATACAGACTGACTGGTCTCTCTTATAGGTTATGAGTGATTCTGGCAAAAAGAAACCTTGAAAGGCCCAAATCCACATGCCCACACCTCCACTCATGGCTGACAGAAGCACTGAAACATCATTATCAAGAGTGGAATATGTTTCAAAGGCTCCCTTCGGCGTACAGGGAGGGCGGAGTGGGTTGGGTTCACTGTCCGTTCCCTGCGGTCTTTGACTTTTTTTGCGTGGCAGCTTTTTACCAGCGCCAGCACAAGGGGATCGCAGAGCTCAGCTCTTCAAAGCCAGTGCACAGGGCTTCAGCTGTTTGATGTTAACTTCACAGGCAGCTTGAAAGTCGAAGGCACAAGAAAGACAGCGAGCTCTACGTCTAAAAAGAGAGGAATTGGTAACGTGGCCTTTAACCCGATGTGCATGCGTGCTAGTCGCACACCTGACGACGATGCCACGCATGGTGGGAGATGAACTGAGCTGAAAAGGGTTTTATATTTAAACTATTACATCAGTGAGGTTATTGCGTCTGGAAAAACCTCACTGAACACCTGGTATTAAGATGCGTTTTGGTCGATCGGATGACAAGTAGACGAGGGAGACATTCCCGTTTACACCTGGTGTTTTAATCCGTCTCTTTTGTCCATTTTCAACCACTTTTCCTGATTTGTTCAAGGGGAGGGTCTAGGGCGGGTAAATGTATGGGCTTTTTCAGATCTTTCAGTCTAATGGACGAAATACGCTCAAGCTATTTCCACATGAACGCGACTGGAGATGACGGAAAAACACACGGAGATCAGCAGCTTTCGTTTCTGCGCTGACAGAACGCTGTGAGTGTGTGTTAGAAATCAGGAATGGAGAGAGAACATTGTGCTTGGTATGTTTTTCAACTTCAAACCAAACTTGGGTCTTCAGCCGACAAAGTTTAAATCTTGCTGGCTAGTGCGCTTCCCATAATGTCTACGCATTAGTTCAGTAGACGGAGAGCGTCTTTTGTGTCTGTTCGAATGCATTCGACCACATGAGCGTTTACACTACAAAAGCAATCCGGTCTAATGTGTTTTCGACTACCTCTGGAAGTGGTCAAAAGTGGACAAGATCAAAATGTTTTAGACCCCGTTTACACCTATATTTAGCGTCGTCCACTTGTGATCCGATCGACCAAAACGCATCTTAATACCAGGTGTAAACAGGGCCTACACTCTCAGAAATAAAGTTACAATAGCTGTCACTGGGATACCCTTCAATATGTATCATTTAGGTACTAATATGTACACTTTTGGTACCAATATGTACCTTTGAGTACGGAGCCCCCCTAGTCCCACTTTGTCAAAAAAAATTAATTATAACTATCTCGTGGCCTCAAGATAGTAACTCGTGGCCTCAAGATAGTAATTCGTGGCCTCAAGTTAGTAATCCGTGGCCTCAAGATAGTATCTCGTGGCCTCAAGATAGTAACTCGTGGCCTCAAGATAGTAACTCGTGGCCTCAAGATAGTATCTCGTGGCCTCAAGATAGTAATTCGTGGCCTCAAGATAGTATCTCGTGGCCTCAAGATAGTAATCCGTGGCCTCAAGATAGTATCTCGTGGCCTCAAGATAGTAACTTGTGGCCTCAAGATAGTATCTCTATCTTGAGGCCACGAGATACTATCTTGAGGCCACGAGTTACTATCTTGAGGCCACGAAATAGTATCTTGAGGCCACGAGTTACTATCTTGAGGCCACGAGATACTATCTTGAGGCCACGAGTTACTATCTTGAGGCCACAAGATAGTTATAATGAATTTTTTTGACAAAGTGGGACTAGGGGGGCTCCGTATTTGAGAGACTAATATGCACTATTTAGGTAGAAAGGTGTAGCTTTTGAAAAGGTACCGCCCCAGTGACAGCTTTTGAAAAAAAAATTCTGAGAGTGTAGAAGTAGTGTGGCGAACTGCACTAGTCCTGTCTTATGTAATATGGATTTGATATCTCCCTACTGCATAAAGAGACATTCATTGCATTTGGACGAGACCAAAAAGGTTGCGACCTTTGCTCAAGTCCTACTTAAATCTCTTGCTGCTTTGCTTTAACTGTGTATGATGCTATTAATGGCGTTTTACAACCCCCAGCACTCTCCAATCAGACATGTTTAAAAAGCCTTTCGAGACCTTAATTAAAGGGGAGCTGTGAGTGGACCAGCGCTGTTGTTAAAGCCAACATGACCAACCATGCCCTGCAGGCTATCTGGGGTCAGACTACCTCATTACCGCAGTCATTCTCGTGAGTGTGTCTGGGAGCCATGACAACAGGCACCGGCTCCAGACTGCATCCACCTGCTTAAATATTTAACACGCTCATTCACACGACCCGCAGCCCAGACTCCCACAACCAAATTAAACAAAGTATCCTCTTGCCGGCCTGGCAGCATTTGAAAACAATAAGCCGTGACGGTGAGTTCAAGTCATCACGGTTGAAGCTCTGGGGCAATTCATGGTTGAATTTCCAACAGGTCCTAGAGGAAATAAGATATGCAATTGTGATAATATTGTCCAAAATGAAACTGCTATAACCGCAGTCTCCACCCACGTGAGTCCTGATGGTGTCTCTCCACCTACATGCTCACTCAGTGACATTCAAAATAAATGCCAGCAATCTGTGGCACTCTAGGGAAAGCTTCACTTTAGGGGGTGAGCATTTGATAATTAGATTCGAGCCGCTGTGAGAAAAATCATCCGTGTGAGACCAAACGGGTTTCAAAATGCGTCAATACAACTGTACATTTCAGTTGTTACATTTCAAGTTCTATGGCCGTAAAAATCCGTAAAAATGTCCAGCTAATTCAAATTTAAAAAATTAAGTTCAGTTGCTCCCTTATTTTTAAGTATCACATTGGCTGTACTTTTTTTGTCTAGCTGAATCTCATCGTTAAATTATTTGATATATGATTTATGAGTTAAAATCATGAAAAAAATATCCGTGCTGGGGGGAAAAAAACCCCCAGCTAAAACCGGCATAAGCTGGACAGCTGGTTTAAGATAGTCAAGAAGTTGGTCTCCCAGCCTGACCATAAAGAATTGGCCAAAACCCATCAAAAACCAGCCCACTAAACCAGCTATGACCAGGGGCCGGTTGCAATAACTTCTTAGACTAGTCTTACAAGTAGTTTAATTTAATTTAATCCAAAAAATAAGACACAGTCTTAACTTAGAAGTTACGTTTATGCAACTGGCCCGGGCTCGAAGACCAGCTAAGACCAGCCAACCAGCTTAGGCTGGTTTTTAGCTCTCTTTTCTTTCTTTTTTTCTTTTTTTGCAGAGTTGCCATGACTTATTGATCATATAATGTGTTACAGTGCAAACTTACACTTACTCATACCAGAGTATCATACAGTAAGCAGCAATCCTTCTTTAAAGCAGGAGTCCGTAACTTTTGGCGCTCTAGCGGTTAATAAACAGAACTGCGTGAGTCTTGCGGAAGAACATTGTAGCCGGAGCTACTTTTCTCTGTTTATGTCTATGACGAGTCACGCAGGTGCTAGGCTACTCCGCAGCGGCACGACTCGAACTAGTCTAAAATAGTCCGAATATAAACACTTATTATAGGTGCAACGTAGTGATTCAGGATAAGACAAAAACACGGTTTGGAAAATAGATTCATGATGTACTCGCTTATTGTATACATTTTGTACATTTTAAACACAAAAAAGTTAAGGACTGCAGCATATAGCTAATTGAGATGAGATCTACTGTATTTTGACAAGCTGTGAGTCCACGCGTTACGTAAGCTTGTCGAATGCAACAGGATATGCGGTTGCTTCTGAAACTTGTAGCATACATTCAGCAGTGACGCATCAAAATCGTGTCTTCTCACATTTGCTGCTACATTTCAACACTAAGTGTGAATTAGCGATGCTGACCGTCCCTGTGTTTCTCGTTTGGGATTTGTACGTGCACGTAGGTGTGTTTACACTGTAAAGCTGACCCATGAGGTGGTATAAAACCACCACTACAAATATTCTCTTAGCTGCTCTGTTGTTCTATCCTTAATGATGGAGATTAGTGTAAACTGCAAGTGACTCCCTAGAGGCATTTATTTAACAGACTAGCACAAGCTAGCACTGTTTAACTGGCTTCTTTGTCTAACGTGTAATCAGCTGTGTGTGTGTGTATGTGTGTGTGGCCTTTATTCATCAAGTGTTATTGGATTTTGCCAGATCATGTTCAAAACAGGAAGTCTACTATTAACAAAAATTAGCTGCTAGCTTCTGGATAACACTTTTTATATGAGTTAACTGGGTTATTGCTGTTCTGCAGTAACTTTGAACACTGAAACCTTTGAATATGTGCAAACCAAGATCATTCTAATTTATTGTAATCATCTTAGCATCAGAATTCACAGAAATCCATTGCTAATACTCACTGATGTTTAGGGTTGATGTCACTTCCTGGTGATGTGGTCATTAAGGAACTGGCTTTTGTTGGTTGCAGGTATTACAAAAGACTCAGGGCCACAGAAAAAAACCTGTAAAAATATGTCCAATTTAAACAAAATTACCAAGAAAACATGTTTTGTTTGAAACAAGTGAATAAAACAAACTCTTACGAGATACTTTAATAAGCCTAAAAATACACAGCAGATTTGTGTGTTTTGCATTTTTATGTTTATTGAAGTATCACTTTGTTAGCTTAGCAACATGCTAACTACAAACTCTTATTGGAAATTTCCTACTTCCCACTTCTGAAGTTGTGATTACGAACTCGTTGCATTTAAGTGCTTTGTTGTCAGAAAGAAAAGGAATCATGGAGGACACCAGGTTCATTCTTGCCTTTTTATTGGAAAAAACTTATTAAAATCTAAATTATATTTAGCGTCCCATTCAGTGACAACCATGAACTAGATCATCAGCTTGGCTGACACTTTTGGAATTTCAGGCTATTTTTGCTGTGTATAAAACACTTCAAATGACTTCTCATATGTAAATATGCACATTTATAACAAGACAAGGAAATGTATCTGTTTTGGAAAACTGGAACAGCAGTCACAGCAGCAATCGTTCTCCCCTCCGTTTATGGTAAGCCTAACTCGGAAACTTGGGTATCAAAATAATTCCCGAGCTTCCCAGTGGTAAATACAACTTGAGAGGGTGTTCATGTCCAATTTTTAACTATGAAACTCGTATTTACAATAATTCCAATTGCACATGAAAATTTAGGAAAAATTAAGAAATACCTGAAATAGCTTAGAGTAAATTGCCAGTTTTCATGTTAGAAGTTAATGGTGCACTTGTAGATATTAAAATAAAATTGTCAATATCCACTCAAACAAAACTAGTGCAATTAATTTAAATCACATCTATGTTAAATTAATTGTGACATTATTAAAGAAAACTAACTAATATGATTTCCATCTTTAAAAAATATATATTTATCCTGTATATGTGGACAAGAAAATGTGCTGCATTATTGAATGATCTGACTAATACGTCTGAACCCTCAGGTGCTGTAGTTTGTTTGGGTCAGATGCAGATCAGATATCACTCAGGGCTCTTTTGTTCGGCCACATGCCTTTGAGACATGCAAAAGGACTTCCTGGATGTTATCACGTCTGGACTATCATAACAGCGGGACCCCTCTCTGGACCTCAGCCATCATCTTACACGTCTCTCCCACACTCTCACACACGTAAGTGCGTCCACACGCACAGCCAAACCCTCCTGACATGACTACACACTCTCTCGGCAGCACGTAATTGCCCTTTGGCTTTTGTATCTCATTGTCTTCCTGTGTTCCCAAGGAAGGACAGCTGGTGACAATGGACGAGGGAGATAAAGATAAAGAGAGGGGGTTGGTGTTAAATAGGGGTACGGATTCTCCTCCACTCCGTGCGATCTGTCTCACTCTGTTGTGGTTTGCCCGACATAACCAGATAACCAGTTATTATTTGCGTGACACTCAGCCACAGACACCTGTCTCTGATGAGACATCTGTCTCTCGTGTCATCTGGTCTCTTACTATGAGTAAACGAGCTTCTGCCTTCGGCTCTTTGAGGGGGTGAGACGCTGCCGTAGCGGTTAGCATGAGGCCTCCTCCGAAAATTACAAGGAAGGAAAGGAGATGATTAAAGAGAGAGGGACAGGTCGAACAACTAATGGCCGCCTAAGGCCAGGATGTTGTGGAAGTTGTGAAGCTTGAATGGATCTATCACCTCCTTTAACAGTAGGACAAACACATTTAGGTGGGGACTTTTAATCAGCGATTGAGACTAGGAATGGGGGTGTACTTGTTTTTAATGGTGTAGAGTGAGTCAAACAACAGCTTTTATCACTGAAACTCAGTGGCAGGAAGCACACCTACACCGATGACAGTCGTTATGTTCAAAAACTTAATGAGCTGCCTAACAAGACCAAAAAAATCAGATTTTGATGTTAGCATGTGGCTAACTTGACTATGCGATACATTAATAAGCAGAAAAATGTGTGCAATGCTTACTCTTATTTAGCAACATGCTAACTACAATCTCTTACGCAATACATATTTGTGTGCCATGCTGAACAAGAACAACATCTTATGTGATACTTTAAGTCTAAATATAGGCTACATATAATTTGTGTTCACGTTTACGCTTATTAATAGTATCACTTTGTTAGAACGTCAACTACAAAATATTACGTGGTACTATAGCATATTATCACATTGTTAGCTTAGCAACATGCTAACAACAAGCTATTGGAAACAATTGAAAGTCCCATTTATTAAAGCACAAACAGTCTTTACAGGTATTAAAGTATCGTGTTGTTAGCTTAACAACATGCTAACTACAAACTGTGTGATACTTTAATAAGCCTAAAAATACATTAAATATTTGTGTGCTATGTTTTTATGCCTAAAAAGTATCATGTAGTTAACGGTTAACTACAAAATCTTACGTGATACTTTAATAAGCCTAAAAATAAATCGAATATTAGAGTATCACCTTGTTGGCTTAACAACATGCTAATGGCAAACTATCAGAATGAATTGAGATTCCCATTTATTAAAGCGCACAGGTTTGCTGCCTACGTAGAGCGATCCAAATCAACCATTAATGGAGTAGTCATGTAGAGAGCTTTGAAACAGAGCTAATATTAAACTGAAGTAGTAGATGATGTTGTTGCTGTCACCTCACAGCTGTCTCTCAGTACCACAGAGTGGTTGATTGTTTCCATCAGCTCGCTGACTGGTTTTCTGTTGGTTTCTTTACTGATTACTGCATTTCAGTGCCCTCGCAGTCTGATGTCACTGTGTGTCGCAATTGTTAGCATGGTTATTAGTTTTGGGTGTTTAAATGTAATCTTCAGGTCTGACTCAGCTGCTCTATCATGTGAGAGAGTGGTGAATCATTTAGCTTACGTGTGTTTAACAACGTCGTTTTGCGGAAGTCGACCACAGGAAAATGCACACTCATGCACATCAGAATCTAGGGCACTGTTTTTATTGTGTTCGTGATGTTTGCTGAGGCTAGCATCATTACTATTGTTCATACTTAGGGTTTAGGTTTGGCACATGACTCGTCCCACACCATTTGTGCCATGAACATGAATGATTTGTCAAATTATGCGGATTAATTAGAATGCATTGTGCATGTGTATGCATTTGATAACATTCCCTAATGAATGAACATACAAGTTTGGCCTGAATATCAGACTTGGAGGTGGGATTTGAGTATTTGGATTCCTTGTGTTGATTCTAGAACAAGAAAATCAATGTGAAAGCTATCAAAGACTCAAGACTTCAAGCTTGAGACTGAATCGAAAATCTGAGGACATAAGAAAAAGATTCATAAAACATAATAACCGCCCAAAGGGTTACATCATACAAATGATTATGTGACACAGCAGTTGGTCAAACCCTTACCATTGAAAGACACACACTAATGTTCCCAGGTCTTAAATTATCTCTGACAGATGAAGCAAAGCCTGTCTCCTTTAGTATGATGGCTCTTGATTGTTCTTCTAAGAGAGACCCCGAGTCTGAATTAAATGGCCATTATTCTCATTCGCATGGATCAGAGGCCAGCATCGCCCCAAAGCAACAAAAACATCATCATTCGGTGCCCTGACCCCGCCTACAGCTCATCTACCTGACATTTTAAACACCCTAATTTAATACCTCCTCTCACAAGGACATTTTTAGTCCCCCAACCCCAAGTCACACCCAAAACATTCCCTCTTTACATCACGCCATATAGGGGCAAAAGAGTGGTTTGACATCGACTTGGATAAAGCCGTATGCGTCACTCTGCTCACATGGCAGTCAAATTCTTGCACTGTCATTTACATGGACGTGTCTTCAGGCAGACGCACACGTGTATATGCCTTCACCCGTCTGGTTAATGCTGCCAGTCCTGGAGTTTAATCCCAAAAATCAATCTCCTCTCCAGGGCTTCTGCTTGCTTTACCATGGCCTTGACAGACAATAAGAGCCAGAAGAGAGATAGAGAGCGAGAGAGATCATCCGTCTGTAAAGTAGGTCTTCCATTCAAACCAGCTCAACCTTATTCTTCCCATTCATGGCGTTAGGGATGGCTGTTTAGGCCAGACAATGCCTGGTGGTTTGCTGGGATCTAAAAGGGCCGTGCAGACCCAGGAAAAGGTCTGTCGTCTGGGTCAGATTGAAGAGAGACGCTGGGGCACCTCTTGCTGAGGAACATCTGGACGTCATGCGCATCTATTCACTCACTTAACAGTAGAATAGAGATTTCACGAGTATTGTGGAGATCTCTTCAGTAAGAGGACATGAACTCAGAAGCTTAAAGATTTACATGCTTTTGTAAGTCTGAGTTTGAAGGTTAATGCAAATTTAAGACAGCACCATGTAAACTTCGGATTATCTGGCTATTAAATTCTTCAGGGACAGTCTTTAAAGGTTTAAGTGTAATATTAAAACCAAATGGGAAAGAAAACAATATTTACCAATTTTAAATTAGGGATTGTTAGTAGCTCAGTTGTTTCGCTAAGACTAGCGGGCTTTTGCTTCAAGACCCAGATTTTACAATGCGCATCAAGGAGCAACAAAACTAAAACTAAAACAAATTTAGTTAATTTAGTCAAACATTTATGTAAATGTATTATTATTATGGTTTCAGCACTCCTAGAAATATGCAAAAATATTACCTTTAGGGGTTCAACAGCTTGTCACTGGGGCAGAACTCTTAAAGGCCCATTTTTGTACCTTATTTACTTCTAAAAGGTTCCTACTAGTAACTTAAAGGTACATACTACAACTCTAATGCACATTTAGGGGTAGATAAGATGCAAAGTTGTCCTTTTAAGGATACTTTCCCAAGTGGCAAGCTTTTGTGACCCTGAAGGTCAAATTTTTTCCCGGCATTAAATGGTGAGGTCATGATAACCTGTCCATGTTGGCAAAATGAATTTGAGCCAAAATGTGACAGAGTTTAATTGGATATACAAACTTTGACATCAACAACAAAAGCAGCGTTTTCTCCACCGTTTTAAAAGTGGGTTAAAATGAATAAGCATGATAATACAATAATTAGCCTTTTTCCGTTCTCAACCTCTTATCAGGTCGCACACTTCCAGTTCTGTCATAGACATTTGCTCTCCAGCTTCTCCGATTTTTCTCCCAGCAATCTCACATTTTTTACTTCGAGTTTTGCAAGTGTTGCTACCATGATACCAAAGTCAACCAAATGTCAAAGATATGAAATCAAACTAGTTTTTAAAATTCTTTTAAGATCAAGTGATCTGAACTATACTATGCACAGTGACGACTCTGAACTTGTACTGTATGTCAATTATTGTCTCATTTGTGTCTATTTTTAATTTCTCCCAAGGAACTGCAGAAGAAACATCTTTGAAAAAAAGTCTCCTGAGCTATGATCTTCATATCACTATAAACACAATAATCATAATCTGGGTGACCAATTTCTTTGCTGCTATCTCGGTCTCGCACATCCACTGTCATATTGTCCCAAGAGGATGGAGGGGGTGTAATAAATAGACAAAGTAGGAAAGAAAGAGGAATAAAAGTTTCATACAGAAAGGATCGGCACAGCTGTGGGCTGAGGATAGTTTCTGTTGAAGAGCGATTAGTTGCTTTAGGTCTGTATTGAGCTGGTGTTTTACTGCTCAGTAAGTCATTTTTCTCCATTGCAGTTGGAATTACGGACCCCTGCCCCCTTCCTCAAAGCCGGTTGTGTGTTTATGCTGGGGGTGGTGGAGCCTCATCCACTGCCCCAGACAATGGGTGCAGATGGCCTTCAGGGTGGGGTGAATGTGGGCTGGGGAAACACAGACATCTGCAAGAAGGAGAGTGAGAGAGTGTGGCATTTCTTTTTGGAAAGCTAACTGTGTATTTTGGGAATGAGGAATTACCCAACACTAGTTAAGGAGACAGACAGTACTGCTTCTGTTAACTAGCAAGGTTACTCAAACAGATATGATGTGGGCATCAAATGTTAAACCAGGACTGTTTTCAGTCATTTACTTTTGCCTGTAAGATATATTTTGCAGAATGTCCAAGCTGCTTGTTTCCCTGCAACAAATGAGTAAACATATATACTTCTATATTACTTGTGTGCTGTCACATTCATCTCTATATTGACAATTTTTGGGTGAACCAAGTGTGGCAAACTCAACGTTCTCTGAAATTACCGCCTGTTTCATTATTTCTGGCGTATCTGCACCTGCTTTACTCTCGGTCTTGAACAGTTTGGGTTGTTTTTGTTAAATCAGAGACCACGTGTCCTTGGGGAAGTGGCAACTCTCGGCTTCTGCTGCAAGTAGGTCAGTGTGGTTTGGGGTGCAAGGCTGATATCCACTGCCAAGAAGAGCCCTCTCGTCCTGAGGTCTAACATCCTGCAAACAAACAACATGACAAATCTAGAACTTGACCTTTATAATCAGCAAAGCCAAGCACTTGCAGACAGATTTCTTTATAATGGGAGTTTTCAAATCACAAATTCGCTTGTCACTTCGTAGATGCTGTAGATTATCAGTTGTGTGACAAGTCTTCATCTTTGAAAAGGTGAAAAACAAAACTACAAAAGGTAAAGGAAATATGAGTCAGACTTGGTTAAATAACTGTGGTTTACTTCCAACAAGGTTGTTTGCTGAACCAACATGGTTGTTGGTTTCTTGCAAGCCAGAGTTGGTCCTTAGCTGGTTTAAGCTGGTCTTTAGTTGGGCACCCACCAGGCATGTTCCCAAACCCAGCTAGATCCCCTGGTATGAGCTGGTTTGTTGATGGTCCAAGATGGTCTACCATCTCATCACCAACTTGGACCAGCAAGAAACCAACAACTGTACCAGCTCTTCATATCAGGTAGTCGTGTTTACTGAACATAACTGGTTGACCAACTAAAGACCAGCTTGGTCCAGCAAATGACCAACATGGACCAGCAATAATAAGCTACCAGCTTATAGCTTAATATTAATTTTCCAGCGTAATTACTGGCTGCCTCCTACTAAAACAACTACTATACCAAGCAATTTGGGTACTTTGTTGGGTGGCTTCTTGATGCCAGTGTAAAATCTGGCTCCTGTGGTAAAAGCATCTGAGAACCACTGCTCTACTGACACAAATACCCAGGTACAGTTAGGGAATCCATAGAGATCAGAACACGTTACATAGTAGCAGAGTCGGGTTACTGATCAATGGTTGTTTTTTCCCCTCCGAGAAACACAATGGCAGCAGTGTGACCTACTGCTCGATATAGTTGCCCTGAGGCTGATGCATTACACACACACACAATGGGCTTATCTCACAAGGAGGCCAGTGTGTGTGTGTTATGACTCAGGGTCGTCCTGGATTAGATGGCCGATCGGTCCGCGTTGTGCACGCTAAGATATCCTGAGAGTTTGCAGGACAGGGTGGCTCTCACAGTATTGCGTTACAGGATAGAGGCAGCCAACAGGTACAAAATGAACGCAAATATGATCTCATGCTTTTCCCTTCGCTCCCCTCCATTCCCTCACAAGGGAGACACATTGCGTGACTCACTCCTTTTATTTTTCCTGTCACATTCTCGCTTTTCCTGAACTATCCCGGCTGGTGAAGGGAGGAAGAGATAGAGCCGGATATTGGCAGTGTTGTTTGAGTGCCTTAATCCCTTTTTAATATCAGATTTAGGAAGGAGGCCGAGAGGGACTGGTGAAGACGGAGCCAGATCCCAGTGCCGAGTCTTGCTGCAAAGTCATTCTGTATAAACACAATCCCCTTCAGATACTCATAGCGGCCTGTCCTCATTTAGAGGGCTGATGGGAGCGTGTTTATCATCGTACTGCTGACATAGCTTTGGATCTGTTTGGCTTCAATTCAAGAAGCTTCTGTTCTCTCTGAAACAGACTCGGATTGAGGCCAGTTACAGTCTGACAGGGGCTAATTTTAGTCTCGGCTTAAGTGGAATCGCAGTATAATGTACTTTGACTTGCACGCTTCACTTCTAATTATAAAACAAAGCTGTTGTAAAATAGCCATTATGAAATGGATCATTCTAGTCCTGGCTTCTGTTTGGTCAATACAGCGTCCCAGTCACGCTAAAACCTACCCAATGCCTTTAGCTGTGACTACAGTACAGTTTTGCAACCTTTAGTTCATGTCTGTTAGCACCGAAATCCTCTAAATGCTTATTTACTTCAAAAATATTACAGCATTAACATTTAAAATGCAAAAATATTTGTTTGCAGTGGGATATACAAACTTATAATGCTCTCTAGAATGAGAACCCTCCTCCGACAGCACCTGCCACTAGGCGCGCATTTTCATTACAGATTTGCTCAAAACTTTTGCGATTTTTTTCTAAATGTCGACAAAAAACGATTGCAAAATGACGGCGTTTCCATTAACCGATGTTATGCGACTAAAACGTATTTTTTTCCTCTAAAAATGGGTAAGTCTAAAAGTGGGTAAGTCATTCCAAAAATCATGGCGACGGATGTTAGTATATTTACGTATATCCCAGCCGTTGCACTGGCCATTATTATTAATCGAAGGAGACGTATGTGTGTTATCCAATCATTAATGGTAAGGAAAGTCCCTTATACTTGGAGCGGCTGGTGTTTCTCCCTCATTTCTGCTTCGAGGTCTTGACTGTGGCATTTCTTTGAGGTTTAGAATCCAGTATTCCTGTAATTCTTTTGTCTTTTATGAATTTAATAAAGAACTCTGTCTCGTATTCTGTCCAAACACACCGCGTCATCTACGTCAGGTGACCTGTTAATGCGCAAAAACTGTTTCCATTGCAGTTTTGCGAAATATTTCTTTTTCGAATTGCCTGAAAAACCACCTCATGCGAGCGTAAAAACTTTTTTTGCGATAAATGGGAGTTTTTGCGAATTTGACGTGTTTCCATTTGGTGTATTTTCAATTCGCGCAATTTGAAGGGTAATGGAAACGCGGCTACTGACTAGCATTAGCAAGTATAAAATCATGGTTTCGCAGGTGTCATCAAGATCCTTTTCTCCTCCCTCATCAAAGCCAAGTTGTTTTATTTAGTCACAATCATGATAAAATGTTAATACTTTAAAGTACATACCACATAATTTTCTTTGTGTTTTCAGTCAGCAAGCTAACAAACTAGCCTACAAGCTTAGCATAGCACTAACTGGTTTTAAAAAGCTAAATTAGCTAAAACAAGATGTTAATATGCTCAATTTTTTTGAGGAAGGGTGGATGGCACCGGTTAGTAATACAATCCAAAACCTGTTGGTTTTCTACAAGTTTGTAAACAGCCTATGCTAGCCTTTCCTGCTGTTTGCAGAGTCACAGCAACAGGTGCGGTCTCAGGACACCCGTTTCAATGGGACATTTTATTAAGGTGGTCTTTAAAAGTAGCTGAAATGCACCTAATCTACATGGAGACCTTGAGAGTTTCAGGGTGTATAAGTGTTGTACCCACACACATCCATCTCTGTCACTTAAGAAACCTGACCTGGCTCAGGTCAACACGGGAGCGGGACGCTCGGGAGACAATGTGCAGAGCGCAAGGGCTGATCCTTATTAACCCTCTCTGACCTACACTGTCATCCAACACTGTGTATGTGAGAAAGAGAGAGTGTGAGCCAGGTCACCATGTGCTATTGTGGGTAGGCCGATGCTTAGGGATTGTGCCTATGTGTGTGTGTGTGTGTGAGGACCTGCAGTGCCATGGTCTCCATTAAAGGCATTGTCCCTGAGTTGGGACATCCTCCTGCCTCCCTCCACAGTGACCCTGATGACCTCTTTTCAGGCTTGGATGGGGTCTGCCTCTCTCTTCCCCTGGCACAGGGACGGGACGGCTTCTTCCTTGAAGTGGTTGGGGGGACTCCTATACACCATCTGCTCCAGATGTCTTGCCCATTGGACACCAGTTCACAGTAGGACTCCTTACCCGAGGAAATGATATCAACACAATATCATACCAATGAAGACAAGTGATCTGTTCACAAAGAGCCCATTTTAAGCGGGACATAAAATATACTGGTGTGGACATCCAGACAAATATATATACAGAATGAATGAATGAATGAATAAATAAATAGCCTACATATTAAATGGTGTATACAATACTCTTAGTTATTATATTAAATGTTATATTAATTAAATAAATGTAATAAATAAAATCATATTTTAAAGATATAAAAATATGTGATAAATATTTGAAATTGTAACACTTAAAAAAAAAAGTTGCTGCCTTAAATTTTTAAGTACAATCAACTAGGAGGTTTTAGTCATTTTAACTTAAATTACATTTAACTGACTTAAATTATTTGTCTCCTTTTTCATAAGTTATACAAGATTAGTTAAATGAAATTTAAGTTGAAATGACTTAAACATCCAAGTTGATTGTACTTAAAAGGCAGCAACTTTTTGTTTTCTTTAGTGTTACAATTTCAAATATTTATCACGTTAAAATATGAATATATTTGTTAAATTATTTGTCTCCTTTTTATATATATATATACACAAGATTCAGCTATTTTTTTAATCAAATATATTCATATATTTATTAATATACTTAAAATATATATTTTAAAATATGTGCTAAATATTTAAAATTTTAATATATTATTATAAAATTAGGTGTTTTAGTGTTCTTGTTACATGTAGTTACTGTAGTAATAACTATAAATTATGCATAATTACGTTCAACTAACCCTAAACCAAACATAACCCTATAAATACATATAAGTAATTAATATTAGTACACAGTAACAATGACACCTTAAAATAAAGTGCAACCTAAAATGAATTATACAAATACATTATCCACAGACACTTTTCTCCTCATGAATGTGTCATCTTACAGATGTAGAACAGTGTATTTTAAATATCAGGATATAAGCCATTCTCTCCACATAACCCAGGTCCTCTAGCACTGCTAACTGACAGTGAACTTGGCGAGGCTCGTGAAGAACATCGTGTCTCGGTCAGGACTGTCCGTGAGCGTGTGCGAACAAACTGTTCAGGGAGGGCAGGAGTGACGTGGGAGAGCTGAAAGGACGAAACAGGGTGTCTATGTTCTTTAAGGGTTTTGCTGAAACAAACCTCCCCCCCCCCCCCCTCCCACTATAAGCTCTCAGTGGCCTGTAGAGGGAGCGCTCCCGTTCATCCCTCTAGCGGGGCATCCATCTGGACTTGAGCAGTTTTATTGTTTTGACACTCACAGCAAGACACCGTCTGGAGACCCCCATCTCTCTCTCTCTTTCTAACACCCCCTCTCCAAATTCCTCTCGCTGTTCTCCGGCTTGATGTCGAGATCCTGCAGTCTTCCACGAGAGCCCATCTAAACGATACGACCACAAAGCCTTCCTCCCGTCTCTCTCTCCTCTCCAGGGACGCCCCGGCTCTGAAAGGCTGTATTGTCTACGGGCTGATGTTTCGGCCCACTGACCAACTTCCCACAGCTCCTGCAGGCATGAGCTCATAGGGCCAAACACACAATGACAAAGCAGCCGAGGAGCCTTTCGTCCCGGCAGGAAGGACATTTCCGGGTTTTGGGATTCGCTGTAGCACATGTGGTTAAACAACTGCTTACATGGAAATGTTTACTTAGATTGCATTCGAACGCTGCTCGTTAACATGTTTATTTAGGACGGTATGATCAGTAATCAATGGAAGCTTGTTTCCACCACTGAATTAAAAAAATGAAAAAGGTAATGGCTATTTATCTCACAGTTTGCGAGATGTTAACTCTCAATTCTGAAAATGCGTCGTGAAGCAAAGAGGACACTGACAATGTAATTTACTGTAATTACAACATGGCGTAAATGCAGCATGTGACTTTGGGTATTTGGCAACAGAATCATCTGACATGATAATATATTTGTCTATCTTTCTCTACTATATTTATCTTCCACTGTTAGGAAATCCTCTGCGTTGATCAAGAAAGTCCTCAGCTAAACCCATCTAGAGGGAGGATCGACTTGGAAGGATGTTTGGTGATTGATGAACTGACCAATCTCAGGCCTTCTGTGTCCTTTTTTCGTATGAAACTGTATGAAAAACATTTAATATTTTATTCAGCAAGTCATGTTCAGCCTGGGAAAAGTTGATCTGGCACCCAAAATTAAATACTGACAATATTGAGTCATGAGTGTAAACAAACCATATAGTTTTGGTGCAATTTGTTGTGATTCTGAGATAGACTGTTCATAATGCTTAATTTGTTAAAACAAACTAGTTTTTCTTGAGGAGAATGTATTCAGGGCATGGAAAATTCATGTTTTGTTGCATTTTTTTTTTAAATGAAAATTTGGAACTGAATTGAAATAAAACAGAAAATTGTATGAATGTACGTTTATTTGCTTTTTTTCTTAATTTTCTAGTTTAACAAATGAAAAATAAATCAATTGACAAATTTAACTTGCTTACATTGAACTTAAATATACTATGTGTTAAGTAATTGATATTACAAAACATTTTAAGTTAAATTAACTCAAATTTTTAAGTTACCATTACACTATTATTTTAGGGCAACCAGTTTGCTCACATTTTTTAAGTAGATTCAACTTGTCCGGTGAGGAGCACGTTACTATTGAGATAAAATAAGTCTCAGCTTTCAAGTTGTCATTTAAGAAATTCAAACAATAAATGCCGTTTTGTGACTCTTTATTGTACAGTGACAGATCGCTGTAAAACCTCATGAAGCGTGAACCGATCATCTCTTCCTAATAGTTCATTTATAGCACTGTTTCAACCGCAGAAAGACGTCAGCACCGTTTTTTTCCCCCAAAGTTATATATTTTTTAGCAATTGAGGTTATCTCTCGCAATTGACTTTTTTTTCCCTCACAATTATGAGTTTATATCTCGCTATTCTGACTTTCTCGCAATTAAGTCTCACAATTCTGAATTTTCTTGCTATTTGTGAGTTTATATCTCACAAATCAGACTTTTTTCCTCGCAATTGCCAGTTTTTAATATCAAAATTCTGACTTTCTTCCTAGCAATTATGAGTTTATATCTCAATATTCTGACTTTTGTCCTCTAAATGAGTTTATATCTCAAATTAAGTTTATCTCACAGTTCTGACTCTCGCAATTGCGAGTTAATATCTCACAATGCTGACTTTTTTCTTGCGATTGAGTTTCTCACAAATCTGACTTCTCACAAATTCTGACTTTTTCTTGCAATTCTGTCTTTTTCCCCTTACAATTGCGAGTTTATATCTCTCAATTCTGACATTTTCTCTCAAAATTGCAAGTTTATATCTCTCAATTCAACTTTTTTTTTTACCTCACAATTACGAGTTTGTACTTCGCAATTCTGACTTTTTTTTTTACCTCACAATTACAAATTTATACTTCGCAATTCTGACTTTCCCGCAATTGCAAGTTTATATCTTGCAATTCTGACTTTCTCGCAATTGCAAGTTTATATCTTGCAATTCTGACTTTCTCACAGGTTGCGAATTTGTATCTTGTTTATAACTGTTTATATCGTAATTCTGAAAAAAAAAGTCTGAATTGCGAGATGTAAACTTACAATTGTGAGATAAAAAGATATTTAAAAGATAAAGAGATATATTTTGTAATTCTGTAGTGGAAACAAGCTTCCATTGAATTTAGTGCTTGGAAATGGTGCAAAATAAACACTGACCAAGTGCCAAAAGGGAAGCAAATATTGGTTTTAGGAGAGTAATCAATCTCACCACTTAGCTGGAAATTTTATTAGGACCTGCATCTCGCACATCTAGTGACTTTCACCATCTTAAGTTTGTATTTTCATGTCATACACGACAGTGGCTTGTAAACATTTTAAAGCAGGGATTAAAACATGAGCACAATTAAATCACCAGGCCGCTTTGTTTCAATTCCATTTAATCTTGATGCTTCATATACAACCAAAACATCTTCAAAACATTCATCTGCATGGGCAAAATAATCAAAAGGCCGATAATATTTGGGTCACCATAGAGGTTAATCTGAGCAGTTTCACTATGCATAGGTCTGACCCGAGATCAGCCCTCAGGGCAGCATTATTCTATGGCTCAAGAGAGCTATGAGAGTAAAATGAGTCGATTGAGGATCATCAAATTAGATGTGCAGGGAAAATGAAAGCAAATGAGCCATGCGAGACTACTGATCTACAATCAGCCTTTCCTGACCTGATTCTGACCACTTTGTTGGCTAAAACAGCGAAACTGACCCACAATCAGCATGTTTGCCGCCAACTCCGTCGCCCACAGTTTAACTAACGCACACAGCCTCGATAAGTTTGTTGCATATTTCAGTTGTTCCATTCATGGGAAAGACACAGAAAGGCACAACAGCACAAACACAATAGTGAAGCGCCTGCTTTTTAAACGAACAGTCTGTTGCTTGTGCAAAAGGAATCCGATGCATATTCAGTCCATGAGAGGTCAAAGTGAAGAATAGACTGGGTTTTTCAAACTCTGAGCATTACATGTTAATATATGGATGTTAGAAATTCAACATATTCTTGTGAAGTAAAAGCATTATTTTTTTGCTGTAAAGAGAAAGAATTCACTGTAGTCTTTGGTAGATTTCGGTGCATATTTGTGTTAGAAGCATAGCAGGACTCTTCAATTTAAAGTGCTTCATACAGAAATGCAGAGGGAAAGCGAGGGCTCATTATTACACGAGACTTTTAGCAACATGGTTTGCTGTGTCAAGAGATCCCAGAACGGAAAGTGAGAAAAGCACAGTGATAATTTGGTGCACATCCTGTTTGTTTACACATCATGGTGAAACCACGTTTTTTTAAGAACGAACAACTTGTCATCATATATTGACCCTCATGCCATTGCAAACTCATAAGACTGAGTGGAACACAAAACAAGCTCCTACCTCCATTCCAAGCTCACACTTTTTCGGAAGTTTTTACAAACCGAGAGGCAAGTCTGTGTGTTTTTCGAGTGCTTATCAACAGCATGCATGACACATCACTCAAACACCATTCGTTCAGTGCTGAATAGTCAAATTTGCAGCGATCGGCTATAAGATACACAAGAACCAATGGCATCAATCTTGATGCTCCAATTTTTGGATACCAATGACATCCGAAAGCTATTGTATGAATTTAGAGGACTGGGAACTATATAACTGGGTATTGGCGATAACAGTAATATTGTTACTGCAGTTTTTCTATGTGAAGACGCACTAGACCGCTGTATTTAGCAGTCTCTCGTGCATGACGCACCATTCTAAAAATACAGAACTCAAGATAAAAGTAGTCCAACCTTTAAAAGACGCATCTCTAGATCTGTACTTGTTAGTTTCATTCTGCCCTGCATCTTGTGTTTTTAAGCGCAAAAACACATTTGATGGTTAAAAACTCTCTCTGCTTCCGAACACTCGTATTTTGAGTTCGATTCATGATCAATTATAGCATCCCCCGCCATTATTATTATATATTTTTTTTAGATACCACAATATAGAAGACCACAATAATCGTGCAGTGAAAATGTGATATTGTGCCACAACCCAATGTCCCACAGAACATCTGGGATCGGAATGACACGAGGGGCAAGTAAACGATTTTCTGAGGTAAACTAACCTTTGAAGTCAAATGTTCCCATTTAGTTAGACGTAAACATTTGCATTTCATAACTGTGAAATGGTTGCATATGAAGAACTGAGAATTGCAATGAATGATGTAAACAGATATGCATGAATGTTAAAAAATATGGAGTGAAATGTAGCATGGCTCCGTCCCCCACAGACTCTGAGTGCAGTGTTTGCTTCTTAAAATAGTTTATTTGTGAATTTACACTGATTAGCAGTACATCTAAAAGCAAGTCCGTTAGATAACCATTTATATACGATTTCACAGGGAGGCTTGGCTCAAACTCGCGTGCCAAAGCAAACAGGCCCTCTGAACCAGAGACTACAACAGAGGCATTAGTAAAAACAAGGTGCAAAAAAAAAAAAAAAAAAACCAAGCAACAAAATTAACATGAGAATGTGATGCACGTTCCAGTTAACGCTTGTAGGGTATGAACTACACTTCCTGAAAGCAAAAACCGCAGTGCACAATGGAAACTGAAGCAAAAAGAGCCAAAACCAAAATAAGGAAAACGGAAAGAAAATTTAAAAGCAATAAAATGAGTTAATCTCCCGAGTTGTCGCTCTAAACTCACACCCGGTGCAGCTTTAAATGTGTTTTAATCCACGTCTGGCCCGCATTCAAAACCACATGCTATTTACACAGCTTAGAAGTGTGTCTCTCTCTCTCTCTGTGCCCAAGCCAGTACTTCACATTGCCCACTGGGATATATATCTTTCTCTTTCTCAGTGGTTTCGCCTTCCCCCTACGGGACGTATGACGACCACATTCGGGCCTAACGGGGTTCAAACTGAGGTCAAACTGCTAATCTTAAGCGTAAGAGATTAGCTTTTGGCGAAACTCAGTACATTCTGTCCACATTGTTGTGTCTCTTGGGACAGGGCGCTTCAAAACAAGCCGAACAAGCAACCTCTGAACTCACGGCTTTCATCTGGCGGAGGGAAGAGGAGCAAACCGACCCAGTTTCAGACAGAAAAAACACACTGTACAATGCCGTTTCTCAAGAAATCATATTAACACTGATGCTTTGGAGACTTTTAACCCTGTTGGGTGGTGATGACCGTCATAAGGTGGCATAATGAATGAGTCGTCATCCAGAGCACTATAAAGGCCCAGAATGAGCCTCTATGAGGGGGTTAAATATCTAACGTGATGGGAATCAATCACACTAAATAGATTTGAACCCACCGTAGACCCCGTGAGAGCCATTATGCCCTGTACTTTGCTTTGGGACAGAGACATTTGTTCAAAAATACAGTTTACAAATATATATTGTTTCTTATATGTTAACAAGTTTCCCTTCTCCACCCTTTTTCAAGACATTTCTCATGTTTTCGTATATCGCGCCTCTATCGCTCTTTCGACTGCCGAGTTCATCCAGACACATTTTGTTATATACACCACATTAAAAAGTGCAGCACAAAAATATCATATATATTTATATATCATTAACATCACTCCAGTTTTTCATATATTTCCGTTACACGTGTTTAGTAATCTGAGCTATTACACGACTGAGAAGAAGTCAGGCACCGCTACATTATCAGCCATATAAATTCAGGCTAGCAAAACATGCGTCAAGATTTTGTTTTTTTTTACGTTGTTAAAGTATAGAAACGAGTACAAAACTGAATGGATAAAACCTAAATTGTTTCAATAATAATAATAATAATAATTAAAAAAAAGCTAAAATATTTCATTAGAGATAAAGAGTGGATGTTTCACGAAACCAAAATTACAGTTCACTAAAACGTGATTGCTCTGCTTTTTATGCTATTAAACCTTTTCGTTTGGCAAAGAACAGTACGGAGAGGAGGCTGGAGCGGCTCTACACAGGATCATCACACGCGCTGCTCAATTTCACACCGACAATCACAGCGAAGAGGAAGCAAATAAAACAAACCCTGTTAAAATAACCCCAGAACGGTTTCCAGTGTGATTCCTTAGCGTCTCCTGTGTAGTGTAACCAATTACGCCCACCGTCCACCTACAGCTGGAGAAACAACGCAAGCAGAACTGACACCATGAGGGATGACGTGGCGGATAGAAAAGGGGCTCATAAAAGGTCTGTATGAGAATCTAATAAACATACAATATGAAAAAGAAAAAAAAACAATGCAGTATGGGCTCATCAACGAGATAAAATCATTAGGTAACTACGTACAGAAACATTTTCAGTCCATCAGGTGAGAGAAGCCAGTTTCCCAGGAGTTTCCCTCGCTTCTCTTCCTGTATAAAACTCATCTTATGATCACGTGAACGCGGCACATCTCTGAAGAACGCATGTTACTCCATCTATTCGACTCCCAATATAACGTGCCATGTTTTTGTCATACATAACCTTAACAAAAACAAACTCAAAAACATAAAACGACAAAAAGAAAGACAAAGTGGGCCTCTCTCTCTCTCTCTCTCTCTTCTAGGCTTCCACTTTCTCTTTCTTTTTGTTCTTCTTCAGGAAGGACGGGGTTCTGAACTTCTTCTTCTTCTTGTTGGGTGATTTGGAAGGCGAGCTCTCGGGCGTCAGAGCCTCCTCGATCTTCTCCCCCGAGCGCACCTCGATCTCCACGCTCTCCACGCTGGTGGTCAGCTGACTCACGCGCTTGATAAGCTCGTCCTCGTCGCCGTGCCCGTCTTTGCCGTTCAGCATCACGCCGGTGTGGTTCTCTGGAACAACACAAATAGTTCATAATCAACACTTGCCAACCATAACAACAACTGTATGAATACGTTTTTATTGTTTTTGCCAGAAGAATTGTTTGTGGCGGTTATTTTTTTTACTGTCTTATTAATTACATGGAACTAATTATTAGAAAAATAACTAATAATAATAAAATACTAATAACAACAATAATAAAATTCTTCAAGTCGCTGTATATTGATTCTTGGCAACCATAAACAGCCAAATGTTGTGCTAATGAGTTATTTATTTGCCCTAAGATGTGTTTGTTTTGTTTATTTTTTTAATACATTTAATTATTAGAACAATTATTAATTAATAATAAATAAAATTCTTTCAGTTACGATGGGTGCTAATGAATTTTATTTGCTGGAAGATTTGATTGAGGAGGTGGTTATTAATTATTGAACTAATAAATTCTAAACTAATTAGAAGAAAAAACTAAAATATTAAATCATAAAATATTTAATTAAATTAAGCTAAAATGTTGCTTAGCAACAAACCATGCTAATTAATTTTATTTGCCAGAAGAATTTAGTTTTTATCGTTTTAATTTATTATTAAAATGTATTAACTAATAAAACAAGTAAATTTGATATTAAGTTGCAATATTTCCTAAAAAAAAAAAAAAAAAGGGCAACAATTGCACTAATCAAATTTATTTTATTTGCGTGAAGAATTGTTAATGGTGGTGGAATATTTATTGCATTATTAATAAATTCTAATATTAATAAACCAATTATCAGCAAAAAATATTAATAAGATTATTTAAAATTGTTTAATAAAAAACAATGTTGCTTGGAAACCATAAACCTATAGTTTTAAATAAATGTTTGCATTTATCATGATTTTTTCATTAACTTACTTCACTAACTGCTTTATTTTGCTTTAAATTGAGTTAAGCGTTTAACTCCAGGTGATTACTGCATAATTTATAAAAAGTCTTATGAATATTTAATATTTAGGTTTTTGACTATCAGATTCCCGTCTAAATTAGTAATACCTAAGGTTACAGAAGTTAAATGTTGCATCATTGCAAGAAACTCAGTGTAAAATGTCCTGGCTGGAGTGTGACCTACACTTCAGATAAACATGTTGAAAGCGGCCTCAATTGTTTATGGTTCATCAGCGGTCGTGTGGTGCGTCTGGTTGGGTAACCAGTGAGTTTGATGCAACTGGTTCAGAGAGACTAGGGCAAACGCATCCTGTTTCTCCACCTCATGCCACACTTGATCCCCGCTGTGTGTGAACGCATAGCAGGATTTCTCTCATTTATGTAAGGCTTCATCTTCAGTTTACATAGGGGTCTCTACTTCATGCAGACGACTTATATTTACTCTTCTATAATAGAAAACAGGTATTGCTTGTTTTCTACAAAGGTAACATCACAGAAGAGAAGGTAACGTCCTGCAACATCCTGCCAGAACCTTTTGCAACACCCATTTTAACATGTTGCAAAAAGATTTAAAAACAAACAGGACAGTTAGTTTCGAAACAGTGTTATTTTAGTATTATACTATTATAGTATTTATTAATATTTGAATTCTTCATTTTCAGTGTCTGTAATTATGTGCTTTTGTCATTTTTTTATTCGTTTTTTAATTATTTCTATTTAGCTGTAATACATTTTTATAGGCCTACTTCATTTTATACACCATAATTAATTCCAGTCCTTTAACTTAAACTTGTTTATTTCAGTAAATTTCCAAAATCAAGTTTTTCATGTAATATTTAGATTTTATTTCAGCTTCAACTATTAGAAATGACTGAAAACTACCATTTTTATAGTTTTACTTAACAACACAACAATACGATTCACACGGCACGAAAGCAATCCAGACTAACCTATGAAAATGAGCCACTATTAAATGAGTCATAATCTGCATGTTACAATATTTAACTGGAATCTCACCGCCTGTGTTGTGTTGTACCCAGCTAGCCTGCTAAACAATCGCTGCTAATACTGACGTGATATTCTCACGAATACTGCGAGCTGTAGTTGAGTGAGACAGCCGGCTCTTTCAGGGCGTTATACCTTCTTTGGCTGGAGTGTTGTGAGGAGACTGAGTTTGGGACACTGACTGAGAGAGTGTGGAAGCGTCGTCTGACGTGAGCTGCTCTTCATCTGCAGAGTGAGTTGGTTAGTGAACAGACAGTCAGGCAGGGAGACACACAGTTAGAGAAGTAGACAGGTTAGCATGCGAGGACATTGTCACAGCTGTAAGACACTCATCTTGGCTGGGTGTTTTCTTCATGTTAGTTCTGTGCAAGTCACACGGTATTGATTTTTAGCTATAAGGGGCAGTGAGTTACAACATTAGCATTGACTGGGTCGTATATAAGTGACATGGGGAACAGGAAGTGAGGTGCTCTTGAAAGAAAAGAGGTGTCATGCATCTCAGCGGTCTTTATTCATTTGCACTATTTTGGAAGGTAATGTTCAAAAGATTTGGGTTGGAAAGATTTTTTTTGGATGTTTTTGAAAGAAATATTACAGTTAAAAATAACTGTTTAATATGTGAATATATTGTAAATTTATTATTTCTGTGATCAAAGCTGAATTTTCAGCATCTTTACTCCAGTCTTCAGTGTCACATGATTCTAATATGATGATTTGATCAAGAAACATTTCTCATTATTATCAATGTTAAAAACAGTTATTTATATTTTTATTTCAGGATTCTTTGATGAATAGAAAGTACAAAAGAACAGCCTTTATTTGAAATAAAAATATTTAGTAACAGTATAAATGTCTTTACAGTCACTTTTGATTAATTTAACGCATCTTTGCTGAATAAAAAGTGTTAATTTGCAGTGTAAGGTGGAGCGTGCTTTACCGTCTAATCCAAGGTGCTGTTGTTCTACCCTCTTCTGGTAGTCGTTCATCTCTTTCTCGATCTGGTCGCTGAAGGGGTTTGGAGGAAGAGGTGCCATTTGCTCCTCACCGTCGCCCATGTACGGCTGCGTGGGCAGAGCAGAGAACACAAAAATAAGACACTAGAATTGCACCTCGGTTCTGAAATGAGTCATAATGACGACAAAAACGACTCAAACACACAGACCATCAGGCATGTTAATCATTGAGCATTCAAAAGCAAAAAGTGTCACAAATCCTCTAATATTAAAACAAAAAACAAAAAAATGTAGTAGGAACACTGCAAATCCAAAACTACAAATATAACAATGACCTCATGCAGACATTTCAAAACTCAAAATCGTGATTGTTTTCAACATAACGACAAACAAAACACCCCTGGATTTTACCTTAACTGGCGACTGTCCCTTAAAGAGAAAAACAGAGCTTCATAAAATATCCTGCTTTAATATATCCTTAGCCCCACATGCTAATTTGACCAACACAACTGACACGGCTCACGCCGTTCATCCGTCTCTGAGGGGATCTGGCGCCACCTAGTGACGCAGATGTCTGTGCTACCCTTGCTTGACCATTCAGGATTCACACATGGTTTATGAAAATGCGGTTCTGACACTCACCGGCGGTCTTTCCACCACAATCCCTGCCAGCCGCTGTGACTGCGGTCCTGCTGTCATCATATCAAACCGGTTCTGCTCGCGAATCTGAAAAGATCACAGGAAAGCGGTTAAAGACCCAGTGACATCGAAGAAATGGTGAATAAGAGTCTGATGTGTTTCCAGTTTTTAGCTTTGTAAATCTAGCAAAATGCATATTTTTATTTTTAAATTGTTAATGTACGTTTATAACATTAAAGGTGTGTAATATTACCTTGACATAAAGCTAATTAGCACTGATGTGCATGTCTAATACAAGCTGAGGGACATCTTTCTCTCTTCTGACAAACAATCAAATCTCGCAATATTTTGTTCTTCAAGTCATAGAAACACATTCATGGAACGCAAAAATTATATTAGTTTTCGACTATGGAAGTTTGTCTGCCTGCGATGACTTCTGCATCTAGGCTCAATGATAAACCGTGTGATCGCACACACAACTCACCTTATTTCTCTTTTGCAGAACTTCACTGGGGTTTGTGTTCAGAGGAACAAACTGGTTAGGATCTTCAATGCGGATCGGAGTCCCGCTTGTGTTACCGCCATCATCTGACTTCATCCACTGCAGAGATAGAGCAAAAGAAAGAGATTTAGGACAGAATTCAAGAAAACAAGAGATTTGTTTAGAAAGATAAAGTCCTCTGCGGCCATTCAGAGTCGACCTAAAGTCTAGGCCAAAAGAGTTGCAACCAAAATTTCTCTCAAGCACAAGTTTTTGCCATGAAATCATTTGCACAAAAGTACAGTTCTGAGCTAGATCTAGACTTTTTAGCTACGGTTGACATTTTGCTCTTGGTGAAAATGCAGCCAAAGTTGTAATACTAAAGCCTCGACCACTAGAGGTCAGTAGCGAACTGTGTTCATTTGGAATCAGCCTTGAAGACAACGGCGTCCTCCAGGCGGCTGACAGAAGTTATGAGGCTTCAAAAGTTTATCTGTGATGACAACAGAAATATGAGTTTTGTCTGCAGCTAGACCGTCAGGTATGCCCAGGAAATAACCACATTCTTGCTCTTCCATAAAGTCCACCTGAGGACTTTCCGCTGTTTTCTTTTAGCATGCAAGGCTTTCAAAAACAAGATCTCAGAGCACCATAACAGAGATGCCCTGAGCCTCACCATGGTCTTGGTGCGTCCGTTCTCCTCGCTAGCCCCGTCCGACACGTTCACCTTCATGTAGCAGTTGGGTGAATTGAGCCAGCGTGTTTTCTCTCTCTGCTGTCGCTGCTGCAGAAACTTCAGAGGGAAACGTGGAGTGTCGTCGTCATCGAACATGAACGCCGTCACTGTCGCGGGAATCTCCACTTCGCTCTTGTGTCGCGGCTTCTCCCGCACGATGGGGTGTCGGTACGTGTAGCCTGTCCTGTAACCCTGGAAGTAAATATATTACATTAAATAAAAAGGTCCCACTTTATATTAAGTGGCTTTAAATACTATGTACTTACATGTACTTACATTGAAATTAATAATTTGATACAATGTACTTATTGTGTAACTACATGTTTTTACATTGTACTTACATTTAAAAAATTCCTGCATGTAATTACAGCTGTAATTAATTTATGTAATTACACAGTTGACCCTTCCCTTACACCTTAAACCTACCCAATCCACCACACCTGTCCCTAACCTTACCCGTATCACACCTCAATAGCAGCAAAAGTGTTTTACAATACAACATGAACACAATAAGTACATTGTACTTATTTTCTGATGTAAGTACATAGTACTTAACGCCACTTAATATAAAGTGGGACCAATAAAAACAACTAGATATGATATAAGGATGAGACCTATTCTTAAATCATTTAATTGCCTTCAACGAATCAAAGGCCTTTTATGAATGAGCTTCAACCCTTTGAATAGGTTTATATAATGAGCCACTGCTTGAAAACTGACTTTGCAGAAGTTGCAAGAAAAGTCGACTACAAAAGTCAGTCTTTAAGGTACATCTGCATTTCAAGCGCATTCTGTAACCATATCCTGAAACTCTCCAGCATAAGTGGGAAAAACACAGTGCTTCACTGGAAGCGGGTAATGGTGGCTCACTGAGCGACGCACCATATCATTATCATCTTCCACATCACTCCATTCTTCTGCCTCGGCTGAGAAAACACTTTCCACATGCCTGCATTCTTCCCTATCTCACAAGGACAGAGAGAGAAAACAGCGCGGTCTGCACAGCTGGAGAAATACATGGACAGAAAGAAGAGGAAAGAGATGTGGCAGGAGTGCTTTTCAACTCCGGTTTGTCTCTCTCTTTACTCTAGTCTCCTTTTGTCTGCCTAATAGGAGAGGAAGGGAAAGAAATAGGCTAAAAGAAGTGATTTTCCAGTCTATCCGCTGTGATTATTCCTCTCAAACACAGCTGGACTAGTAGTAAGTAGTCATTTAGCGAACGCTTTTGGCTGTTTTCACACTTGGCACGATCGATGAGCCAAAGCAGAGTTCAATTCCTGTTTCTGTACCACACTGGGAGATGATTGGCACAGAGCTTTGAGTCTCACACAAACTTACCAGGTTGTCCAGCATTCTCATGAGCGACTCGAACTCCAGCTCTCCCACCCTCCACTTGTGCTGAGAGCCCATGTTGACCCCGGCTTCTGCCACCCCCTGTGTACGAGGTTTAAACTTCTCCAGATCCAACACGATCAGGTTCTCCACTCCTCCAGCGCATGAGAACGCATTCACCTAGAGAGACAGAACCACGTCAGACATCTACGGCACAAAAGGCCAGTTCCGGATCATTTTGCAGAAATGAAGCGCAGTTTAACATTTAGCTTGCTTATATTATCCCATAATTTACTTGACCTCAAGCCTAGGTGTGTATGACTTTCTTCTTTCAGCCAAACACAATCAGAGTTATATTAAAAAATATCCTGACTCCTCCAGGCTTTATCATGGGAGTTAATGGTAAGTTGGAATTTGAAGCCCAAAAAAGTGCATCCATCCATCATAAAAGTAATCCATACGACTCAAGGGGGTTAATAAAGGCCTTCTGAAGTGAGACGATCTGTTTTTGTTTTTTTGAACCACAGCTACCAAAATATGCCAAAGAGCACCTGATGTTCTGTTAGCCAAGTGTATTTGTGTATGTTATAAAAACACCACCCAAAACCATTTTAAAAATTCATTACCCAGCATTATGAGCATTTTACCTGAATTTCACAGGCCAGTTGAGCGTTGTAAATGTAGTGAAAGGCCTCTTCAATGGTCTCTCCGAGAGCTACAACCCCATGATTCCTTAAAACCAACACCTGCAACACACACATACACAGATCTGAGAAAAATATCTGGCACATTTACAAACGAACTGCATTTTTCGCTTTCATACTCACTTTCATCATGCAACTGTCTCTGGGTATTGAATTGTAGCAAGGTTGTTTACCTTCGTTGACGGCCCGAGGGCTTTCTGGAGCTCCAAGCGCTCATCTGGCTCATCCAGACTGCCTTGGTAGTTGTAGTAGGCGATGTCTCCCAGGATCAGAGACTCCTGAGAGATGGGCAGCAGGCCACACTTCATAGACGACACCTGACATAACAGAAGAGATTTATGCAAGTCATGGCGATTTAAAATAAAGTCATAATTTCTTTGAAATAAACTTTTTATTATTTTTTGTTGGTGATAGTGCATGTGAAGCTGCATGTATACTGGGCGGACACTCACAGCAGCCGTGGCCGGTGTGCGTATGTGAATGATGCAGCGCACGTCGGGTCTCATGGAGTAGATGGCGGCGTGAGGGCTGAAGCCGTCCGGGTCGATCTGCAGGTTGGTGGAGCCCTGATCGATCACGTCACCGAGGATGTTCACCTTTACCTGGAGAATGAAAGAAACACATAATGTGGAATATAATGTAGTTTATGATCACCTAAAACAAACAGCGGTGAGGCTAAAACAGATGTATACAAAAATTATATTAGAGCAGAGACAGCATCTGATTACTGCTTATTAATAAACAAACCAGAAGTATCAATACACAGACTATATGTCTTTATTCCCTTCTCTACAGTGTCCAACACATTCCCTCATTTGACATTGTACACCTAATCAGGAAGGACCCGTCTTCGAAGATAAACTGAGAACCAGTGGATGATTCGGTTAATGCTTTTAATAAGCGTCCATTTCCTGGTGACCTCGATAGAGGATGAGGATTTACACTACCGTTCAAACGTTTGGGGTTGGTAAGATTTAATTTTTTTTGAAAGAAAGAAATTGATACTTTTATTCAGCACGGGTGCATCTAAACAGATCAAACCAGTAAAGGCATTTATAATTTTACAAAAGATTTCTATATCAAATAATTGCTTCTTTTTTTTTTTTTTACTTTCTATTCATCAAACCTGAATGGTTTCCACAAAAATTTTAAGCAGCACAACTCTTTTCAACATTTATAATAATAATAAATGTTTCTTGAGCGGCAAATGAGCATATCAGTATGATTTCTGAAGGATCATGTGACACTGAAGACTGGAGTAATGATGCTGGAAATTCAGCTTTGATCACAGGATTAAATTAGCCTATATTTCCAAATATATTCAAATAGAAAACAGTTATTTTAAATTGTAATAATATTTAACATTACTGTTTTTACTATATATACATATATATGATCAAATAAATGCAATCTTGGTGAACATAAGAGACTTTCAAAAAAAAAAAAAAAAATCTTACCAACCTCAAACATTTCAATGGAAGATTTATCATCTATAAATGATTTGTCAATCATTGGTTGTGTGTGTTGTTTTTGTCATGGGAAGTGAAAGAAGATGCTTGTGCGTGTCTAATTAAATATTGAATTGCATCACATGCTGGTCCTGTAACAAGCCTCCTAACATGCCCCTCACATGCCTGTCGATGCCGCACCCCATATCACTACCAGCTCAAAATAAACACACAGTACCACTGCTCTGCTAAAGAGCTCTGAGTGACGGATCACGTTTACACACGGCCACTATCACCACATGACAGATTTGACATCAATCTCATGCTATTCTTTCTTCATCGGTTACATATTGACTATTAAACTGGCCACAGGAAGTTGGTTCTCTTCTAAGATAGACATATCTGCTGTATTATGCCACCACACTAATGCTAACGGACTGAAACAAGACCTAACAGTTCTCTCAAGAGGAGTCAGGAACCTGGCGAAATCTCTCATCCGATTTGAAGAGACTTGTAGCTCAGAGTAGGTCTTTGTTTATCAAGTAATAAATGGTAAGATTAAATGCTTTAATCAGTATGTGTGGTCACTTTTGCTGTAAAATAGTCCAATATAAACACATGATTATATTCATCATAACTAATTATTTTTTGTGGAGTGAAAAACATTTAACGGTGCAATTAACAGGCAAAAAACAAAAAGTTACAAGTTGTAATTTCCTGTTACACGAACATTTGGAACGGTTCACAGCAGTTGCTTCATAGACATGAAATCTCATGCCACATTATGTAACAGTAAAAGCTTGCTTTAGCAAAACAATCATCAACATTGTGGTTAGGAATTTGAACACACTCCTTTAGGTGGGTGACATTTATCATTTCGTGGATGAAATCCATGCTGAAATGCTTGAGAGCGATTGATTTCCCCAAGCAGATTTCGCAAAGGGTTAAAGTTGGATTTGCCGCATTGACCAACAGAAAGCTGCTTGGTTTGAAAGTGACTTATGTGTGAGCTGTGCTTCATACATCAGTAGACTGATTACAAATAGATCATAGACCTTTTAGAGCACAATAATTCACCAAAAATTCACTAACATGACCGCACCATTACCCTAAGTACTATTAAACTTTGGCGTGTCTCCATCCTGGAGAGTTCGCGCTATTGACATTAACTCTTTCCCCACCATAGACGAGATTTTCCGTGATTTATGACAACGCATCCCTGCCATTCAGAAGTACGTATGGCAATCTGTGTTTTCACTGTTATATGATAGGGGGCGCTGTTACGCATCTTCTGAAATAGTAAAGCATCTCCAGATCCAAAAACAAGTGAAGATGATGATCTGCGTAAATAGTTGTTTACGCACAAGTTAGCTAATGCAATCAATCAAACCATCAAGAGCACAGACATCAAAACTGCCTAACAATACTGTATGGAAAGAGGTATAGGACTGTGCAAGCTTTGGGGGTGTTGATGGACTCAATCTCCGATAATTCATGTTTCGATCCAATCAGAACGTAGTCTTTGACAAAAACATGATTTCCTTTTTTTTTGTTCAAAATGTATATTTTTTTTAAATGAAACTTTCAAGTGTTGATTAAAGAATGAATGAAGTTAAGATCATTTTTTTGGGTTTGTTTAAAAGCAGATGCTTTGTTCTTTTGATATATTGACTATTTACAAGTTTTGTGAACATGATAAAAAATGCTGGCACTGGCAGGCAACTTAAAAATGACCCCAAATAATGTTTTTTGTTTAAATGTACTTCAAAGGATAGAGCAAAGCCATATCTACCGATCAGAATATCATGAAGACTTGGCTCTTTTGACTACACACAACTAGTCCCGAGTCATGACAGTCTCTTCTCATCATATTCTTCTCTGTTAAGGGGCTTAGAGCACTAATAAGTGTACGAGAGAGTGTGAAAGTGACTGATCACATGGAGGGGGGCTAATAAAACTGTGACCCAGATTGCTGGCCTCATTCCAGCGGGCACAAAGCCACAGCCACGCCCACAGAAGCGGAGAACAGGAGCTCTGAATGACGGTGTCAGCAACACCGAGATCTCTCTCTTACACACACAGATAAAAAAAAAATCCTGTATATCCGACTATGCAAAAGAGATCTGGCTTTATCTAACTCTCACTGTCTAAAACACACAGTCCACACAAACAGAAACTGGACAAACCGGTACTGGCTTTGATCCATAAATAAAAGGTCAATGGCAGCTATTAAAGCCTATTATACATGACCAAGAGTGCAAGAGCAAAGAAATCTGCCGCGATCCTGAAACGACACAATGACTGAGTGTATTTTTTCATGACTGTGAAAAATGTGTTTGTCATGGCAGTGGCCGTAACTCTACCCCAAACACAATCTGGCACAGTGCAGCATTAAAAACAGCATCAGCCAGCGCAAGAGTGCAAGTCAGACGCAGAGACTGCCACTGCTCTCCTCAGGCGATTTCAATTCTGTTCACGGAGTCATAAATGCTGCAGGCTGGAGGACAAATGTGCTTCACAAGTTCATTCCAGCACTAAATCACCTGATTGGCAGGAATTTGTCAAAACAGCATCCACCACGAGCAGCATGTCAAAACTCATTATTACGCTGGCGGGAGGGAAAACGCTTTAAAAGTGAAACCTCAAGAACTGGTTCAATTCTGTTTGTCACCAACTAACTCGAGGATTGCAGATCTAAGGCCAGAAACAAATTGTTAGCAAGGGCGTAAATGTGCAGATGTGAATGCTTGTATTGATATGTGCACTTTGTGCTAAAGTGGTGGTAAAAGCATAATTTGACATTATAAGTAGCAATTGACAGCCCTCGTCTAGCCCAATGTTTTCATCCATGTCGTAACTGTGGTTTCTGCGGTTTAGAAATCGCAAATGCTCACGGCGCGATTTTATTACGATCGCGATTAGTCGCACAGTCCTAGTTTTTATCCATCACCCACTACTCCAGCCATATGATCATCAGATAAGATTATCAGAGTCCTAAAAGCCCAAAGGTGCTTTGTTTTTGTGTGCACACTAGGGGATGTATGTTGTTACAACGCTTGATTTGTCTAAACACACATACTGCGTACGCTCAGCTTGCACATGCGTCTTTAATTGCTTTGCACCAATAAGCTGGTTCACAAGGTGGCAACACTGTCCCAGACCTTTGTTTCAATTCACAGTCAAAAATAAATGGAAGAGATGAAACTACTGGAGACACAACAACAATAGACGCACACGTTTATGAACACTTGTGTGGGTTAAAGGTAGGGTTAGGCATTTCTTTTTTGTAAAAACCTTTTGTTATGCTGGGTGAAATGATCTTCACATCCTGATAGCAATCAATAATAGAAGTGGTCCAAATATTAACACATATACATGCTATGCAGAGTTGTAGACAGACGTTAGTCACTGAGCACCACAACCGAAACAGCAGCCGCCTTTTACAGTTCCTCCTGAACCAAAACAACGAGCTCATGCTACGTTCACGCCATGTCATAGCCGTAATTATGAGATGGTAACCCGTGACGTTCTAGCTGGAGCTGTTCACATCCTCAGAATTGGAATTATGTTTATGTCAACATTATCAAAGCTGAAATGAATCTGCAGCAGTCAGGTGGTAAAAGTAAGAGCTCTGTAAGTTGTTTACGTTCATTATTATTGTACTGTTATGTGCTTTGAGACACGAGGTAGTTTAGCGTCTGTCGTCTTGTGAGGCTTTGCAGATTCTGCTGTGTGCGTTCATGTGTTTTGAAGAAGGGGCGTCTTTGGAGACGCTCTGAAGGGAGGGTGGGATCTCATGCTTTCAAAACTAGCTTGCTAGTGCTAGCCTCTCCGAAAATGCAGCAACTCTAGTTTAAAAGTACAAAGACATTTAAATCTGTCAACTTCCGGAGAGAAATAGCACAAACACTGGACAGGGAAGGAACTTTCTAGTGCCAAACTGGAGTTTACTTAGGGAAATATCCTAAATGTTCAATGCAGGGGTTTTCCAGGACCAGGATTGAGAACCACCACAATACGATTACAAAATAATAAGCATGAACAACTAAAGGCACTAAAAGCCTCCGACTGACATGAACACACAGGCTAGTACGGATCCAAAACCCACTCAGAGATTTCAAAGAAATAACCGGCTGATTACGCATGTCAAACATTGGCAACAACCAGTGAGCTCAGTCAAGGTCTGCCAACACACGTTCCCTCTGTGCACGGCACATTTCAGACTTAAATCCCAATCACAAAGAAAAACACATATCATTTCAACTATTATTGAGCTCTGGGCAATAATAACGTCTAAATTTAAACAGGCTGTTACACCACTAAGAACACGGAAATGCCAAAGCAGCATAAAATATAACCAACAAGCTATTTGATCAAAACTGAAGCAGTAATTAATAATTTATTATTTAATCGACATAATATGTAACTGATAAATGAATTCCGAAGGTAAGAGCGACAAAAGCCTGAATCGAATCTATTTTCATTCTCACTGGAATGTGATTTTGAGCTAAAGTCGCTGCTCAAAGTGACCCTGTCATCCCTGAGGGCGTGATGCTCAAGCCGTTCCCAGAACCGCTATCAGGCTCTGCTGTGATAATGCGAGACAGACAGTTTGTTTACCAGATTGGACGCAGAGGCCTCGGCGAAGGACAGCCCTCTGGGGATGATGAGGATATGATCCTGTTCCTTACTGACACGAACCTACAAGGTTAAAAACAGAACACAAATAAGCAGCTGTTTTTCTTCTCATGATCAAATTAGAACAAGGTTTTTTAATCCGTAGCAACAGTCGTCCATATATGCAAAAATTTTGACATTTCCCTTTTTTAGCACATCAGTATGAGCAGAGATGCTGTAACTACAAAATTATGATGACAAATAGCATATTTCTCCATTGACGGCCATTCAAAAGTAGCTGTGTGTATAATTTAATAATAATATAATAGTATAATATGACATTTCTGGGGATTAAATGAATGGAAGGATTATAGACCTACTTGGCTCAATGAATTACACTGAGAGTGTCTGATTACTTGAGGAACTATAATGTTCATTGCCTGCAGGAATGGATTGCGAAACACCATGTACGCCATTCACTTTTATTTCCTTGTTCTAAAATACTAACACAAAATCAACTATATTATTTAACCTTTGGTACCAATATTAATGATAGAAAGCTATGCCTTACTGTAATGTAACAGCTTGTGAAGTGGGCCCAGCTGAACAGGTCCACTATTCTATAGAGGCTGGCCAGTTTGCAGCGGGTCTGTTTCTCTCCCTTCACCATAGTATTGGACTCCATGCTGAACATGTCGTTTATTGGGGTCACCATGCCCAAACCTTGAGAAAACCGGGAACAATTCAAGAACAGGTCAAAAACACTGAATGTGCTGCCTTCTCATTTGTTTGTGTTAACAGTTTTAAACCATTTAATAAGACAGACCTCAATTAAACATGTATTTAAAAGTATCAAGATGTTTATTAGATATCAATGAGTGAGGCCACCTGAGCACACAACTTGAAATTGACATTTTAGTACTGCTCTCATGGGAATGTGGACAACGAAGTGGTGTGTAAATCAATACCCTGATTCTGATCAAACTCAGACTCTAAATAAAGCCAGTGGTATGTCCTGATTAACTGATAACCCCTTAGAAGTCTCCATGAAACACTGATACGCCTGAAATCTAATAAAGACGTTTTAGTTGGGTTGAATTTATACAGCTAAAATCATTCCTGAAATCAATTTACCATAGCTTATTTATAACCTTTAGGGATTCTGGTCAAAGAAGATTTATGAAATCCAATAATAGTTAAAGAGAGAAAAAAAGAAAAGAAATATAAATTCAGCCATACAATAAACACGGTTAGCTCTTCACATCTACAATAATCACATCTTATATAAAGCACAGACAAAGTATATTACAGAACTCTACATGGCTAAACATCCCACAAGTCTATCCAGAACTCCACTTTACTAAACAATCCTGTGCTACGTTTCCCAAAAGCATTTTGATTTTATTGTAATGAACACTGGTGGCAATGGTCTCCACACTCTTGGGGACTTGGGCTCATGATGCTTTTGGGAAACGCAGCCCAGATCTCATTCTAGAGCTGCGGTTGACAACACATTTCAGAAGTCTAAATGTTCGAGAACTCTTTCCAGAACTCCATTTGACTGAATATTCCAGAACTCTATTGAACTCCAGCTGGATAAATCTGGAGCTTGGTGTAGTGTAAGATTGAGAATTGCTTTCAAAATCTCCTTTGAACAGACTTCATATATCTGTGCAAATGTGGAGCAGTCATAAATAAACTGGGCTAACTGGGAAGGGAGCTTTGCATTTTGAACTATGTATACATTAAATTCTTATTTCTACAAATCAGATCCAGTTATCCATGATATGCTCTAAAAAACGCTCTAGACCTATGGATGGTCTACGGACACCTCTGAATGTACAGTAAGTACTGAAAGGGGTTCACTGAAGTTCCACTGATTAGTTCCGCATAGCAGAGCACAGAGAGAAAACAGACACGTGTGTGGAGAGCTGGATGGGGTGATAAGGGAGGAAGTAGTGAGATAAAAGAATGCAAACGTTTTCTTGACTTGGCTGGTTGTATTTCCTCCAACGTTTGTTTAGGGAAACAGCTATTATTTAGCGACCTGTATGCTAAAAAAAAAACCTAATATTTTCTCTTGTGCTTTTAACCTTTTGTAACTGCATTTGTGTATTTTTTGTTGTCTTTTGGTCAACCAAGGTTGTTTTTAAATGTGCTTTATAAATAAATGGCAAATGAAAATTGGAATTGAACTGCATAACTCTGAACAGGTGGAGGAGTCTCTGATGCAATCTGTTGCAGTGGAGATGAGCCACACCACGCCGATACTCACTGAGGGGGGAGGTGGAGAAACCGGCTAAGGAGCTGGTCATGAAGAAGTCTGCGATCTGCCGCAGAGCGAGCAGTCCTGTTGGGTTATTCCCCTTGTTCATCTGTTCCTGGATCATTCCCTCCAGCTCATCTTTAAATGCCTGAAAGAGAAAGCAAGCATGAGATTAGAGGTGTGTCACACACGGTAATGAAAGCAACATCTCACCGTCTTAAAGACTTTGGTTATATCCAAAATCCCTCAAGTCCATTGGAACCTTTCACAGTGTTTCCCCTACCATTGTGCGTAAGGTGTGTTTTGTTTTTAATTAATTTATGAAGCCACTTTAAACTTTGTTACATATTGTTATATTTTAATGCTATCATATTCTGTGAAGGCAATTAGCTTACTTTGTTGTAAATAGAAAATCCCAACAATATCACTGCTAAATACCTATAAATACTGTGACCATAACCCACCACGTATCTGTAACACACATGCTCAGCGGCACTAGTAGTTTTGGGGGATCTACCACACCCCCGGGGTTCCCACACCTTGGTTAACTTTAAATTCAAGGACCTTTCAAGGACTTTCCAGGTTCAAACCCCTCAAATTCAAGGACTTAATGTGGGAACACATTTCAAGTGAGAGCAAGGTTACAACGTGTTACCTTGTAAGAAACAGTGTTACAGTTTTCATGTCAAGCACAACTATGCAAAAAAGCTTTTTTTTAATTTTTAATTTTTGGCCTTATTATGACAGAGATCTGATATTCTATTTGTCGTATTTCTGTTTTGCATAAAACTGAAGAAAATTCGGTAAATCCTAAACTGTATTCTAAAATGATCTGATATTAACTGCATGGATTTTATTGAAAAGAGCTTAGGCTCATGTAAACAGAAGTTTTAAGATATATGAATATGCTTTTAAGTTTTTCTTGCCTCATGGGTTTACATTATCCTAACAAGCATTCAATGCAATCTTCTTTGGTGAGCAAAATATCTTGAAACTTGCATTTTCCAGGAATCACGTTTCAGCGGTTTCAGAATATTTTTGCAATGTTTTACAGTGTGTCAGAAACGTTAAGGTACCATCGTAGTAGTTTTGTGCATGCATGAATGTCATGGCAACATACAACACCTCGCGATGGAAGCACTCCCCTTATGGTTCGGGTCAAATTGACCCTAATTGGATTCAATACAATTCCTCAAAAATCACACTATAAAAACAACAAAGATTCAGGTACAAACTGTAAACTTTTAATATCAACATTTGTCAAATATTCCAAAAAATATATATCTGAAGATATGATTTAATGAAAATGTTTTTTAACCATTTTTTAAAACTGTTTTGTTTCGACAAAAGTTGCATATACATTTTTTGTACTTTTTTTTTTTTTTGCTTAGAACATCATAACTGAACAATTAAAGGAGAACTCCGGTCAATTTAAAAAAAAATTTGTACATTTGGAGTGCTGTCAATACAGAGAACAAAGTGATTCCTTCGGAGTGAACGCGGGTCAATCTGACTGCAGTAGATGTGAAAGATATGAATAAAAATGATATTTATTTAGCCAGCGCACATACCTGTATTTACATCCTGTTTTCAGTCAAAGTCCATAGTAATCGATTGTCGAGTTCACGCGCATGATCATAGGTACTAAACAAATGCGCGTGAACTCGACAATCGATTACTATGGACTTTGACCGAAAACAGGATGTAAATACAGGTATGTGCGCTGGCTAAATAAATATCATTTTTATTCATATCTTTCTCATCTACTGCAGTCAGAGTGACCCGCGTTCACTCCGAAGGAATCACTCACATAACCTGTGCACTTGTAATGACACATCAAGGATGTTAAGAGGCTAAAAGCAGGTTTAAAACTTGCCCCATTGAAGTCAACAGGGTGCAAATTTTAAAAAGAGGATAACACGGTGTAGGCAACACCGATTTTTGTCGTTGTTCTCTGTATTGACAGCACTCCAAATGTACAAAAAAATGAGCTTAATGTTAAAATTGACCGGAGTTCTCCTTTAATCAATTAATCTGAGCTCATTTTTCCTGTTGTCTATGTCAAAGTCTCAAGATATTTCAGATATCTTGAATATATACATGAGAGCTTATTTTACTATCTGTGTCTGTCAAAGATTTTCATTTGTAATTTGCAATTAATTCTGAACACCATGATATAGCTTTTTCAAGTGTGTTTGGTTTGGGTTAGAGCACTTTTAGATACACTTACACTTTAGAACTGGAGTTGATGCCCTGACATACATAAAATAAATGTTTTTATTTTGTGTCTGTACGGTTGCTTTTGAATAGCTGCCTATGATGGTCAAATTGACCTGCGAACATCACAAACGTAATAGTAATTTAGTTTGTATATGTCAAAAAAAAAAAAAAAAACACCAGCATGTTGAAACTTTGCATGCATGTTCATGATGATAAATGCGAAAAAGTCACAAAATATAAAGCAAAAAAAAAAAAAGGTTTAATATTATTTCAGGTAGCTTGAAAAAATAAATGATAGGTAATTTTTACCATCTGTGGCTGACAAAATATTTTTCTGTATTGAAATAAGTGTGTAAAACCAAATTTTTTAGCTTCATAAGGTAGTAAAAAAATAAAATAAAGTATAACCAAGAAATGTTATTATTTTGGGTCCGTACAGCTGCCTTAGAGCGTTAAAATATACGGGTCAAAATGACCCGCGAACATCACGAACGTAATAGTAATTTTGTTTGTATATGTCAAAAAACACCAGCATGTTGAACCTTTGCATGCATGTTCATGATGATAAATGAGAAAAAGTCACAAAATATCAAGAAAAAAAACATAGGTTAACCAGTATTTCAACAACTATAAAATCTAAACGGGTCAAATTGACCCGCAACATAACACAAGGGTTAATGTACGTAAATCAAGCAAGCGAGTATGCATAGGCCACGAAGTGTTGGCGTAATAACACATTAGCGGACCGGAATGTGTAAAACACATTAGTTTTTCCAGAAAACTTCTTGCACAAAATAAAGTCAAGCACTTTCAAGGACCTGTATCATGTAGGCTATGTTTAATTTTAAAAACTTTCCAGGGCCTTGAAAACATTTCTTCAGATTCACAAACTTTCAAGGATTTCAAGGACCCGTGGGAACCCTGCCCCCCTCCCGCTGAAAAAGAGCCTTGGGGAAACACTGATTCATAACAAACCAGTGATAAAGCTCGTCTGTAAGATACGCTGTCATTCGGCACACCTGTTCGGATCAAAGAGTTCAGACTAAAGAATGAATCGCAGACATTGATAGAGTGCTCACATGCTGCGGGTAATAACAGAGGAGATTCATTGACACAACACCTCAGTTATGATGACTTCATTCTTACTGTACAAGTGCACAAAGACTTGTCTTATTACCAGGTGTGAGTGTCAGGATGAGCTGATGCATGCAAAACTTCCTTTTTGGAAGTATGCGAGATTGTCACACTGATACGTCCTAAGCAGGCGGAATACATGCAAACACTATGCAAAAACATATAGGCTATGCATAAACCAGAATAAGAAAGGTAAACAAGTCTTAGTAAGCATGCTCTGTTCACTGATTGCCTGATGGATTTTGCACACAAAATGGCGAGCAGTGGCTAAAAATCAGCTGTTTTAATCGGTCTGACTAGGTTTATGCAAATTGCATGTACAGGGATAAATAATGGCTTTTTAAAGTTGTATTTATATAGTAATAAGCAATAAGCATCAATCAATCACTAGATTTGCCAAAGTTTTAGAGGTCATTGACATCAAATCTTTGAGAGACACTCAGAGTTTAGTTAACTGTTAACTGGATATCTGTTCTGCTTTGTGCTTGTGTGTAAACTAATCAGTACTTATTACTAATCTAGGGTGAAACAAACTACACAGGAATCAAATTACATTGGCTTTTATGTTTGCTTGGTTTTGAACGAGAGCCTAATCCATCAAGCATACACTGAGAAAACAAAGGGAAAGTAAGAAGCCACAAATGCATGCCCTTAATACACACATAATAGTCCCAAACTACGGTTATGGGTTAGTTAAAATTTAAACTGTAAAGGTGTGGTCACATTTGCTGTTATTCTAAGAATTTTTGTGGGCAAAATCCAGTCATTTTAGTAGTAATCTATGAGATTGGGAAAATCGCCTGAAGGTGAAAATTTCCCCATTCAGATTTCGCAACACATTCAAGTGGGTAATGCGAATTCATCGCACTTAACAGAAGAAAGCTTCTTGGTTTGAATGTGACCTTTGTGTAAGTTCTACTACATAAATCACTTACTATTGACTAAAGACAATGGATGTTTTTTGCTTGGAAAATTTTGCAGAAATTTCCGCACTTTAAGTATGAGCAATAGTAATAGTGATGCTGGTCTACTACACTAAATGGGTCGAACAAGCACAAGCAATCTGGGATCAGTTTTGCTGTGTGCAGGTTTCGTTCAGCGAAGTACTTAAGAGGTGAACGGTATGATGAAAGATTAACTGTGGGAATCATCAAACATGCCTCCAAAACAAACCATGCAGCCAACATGCTTGTACAGGGTTACGCCATCACATAAACATGGGCTATTATACCCACACTTGTCATTAGATCAAAGCGGTGAAGATCTAACTTCATAAAGCAAAACAGAGTTACTACATTAATATCAAACCACAAAACTGTATCCGTCATGGTGGAAGATGGGCGTTATCTAGCCTTTAAGACATTGTAATGTGGGTCTGAGTCAGTTTTGATATGCTGTCTGATCAGACAAGGTGAATTTGTTTTAGTAACCCATTCACCTCACTTTATGAGCACATGGGCGGCTCTTCAAACGCAACAGTCCGAGCCAAAACTAGCTAAATAAGTACAAAGGTGAGATGGAGATATCCTGGGCTCTAATTCCCAGTGCGAATATTAGCCTAAATTGAGCTTGAATGAGAACTGGACGCCCGGGACAGGGTATGAACGATCCCGCCTGCCTCTCAGCATGAAATCCTCTCAAACGTGAGGGTCCTGACCAAACCAAACCACAGCGCTCTTGGAAAACAGTTACGACTCTGGGAATGGCATGCTTTAATGCTGAAAATGGAAGCAGAGGGGAGTGGGGGAACTAAAAATAACCCAAGGGAGGAAATTCAAGACAAATTCAATTTTGCCATAACAGTTTAATATCATTAACATGTTGTTTAACCTCCTAAGCAAATATCCGTCAGAGCAAACCACTATTTTTCCTCAGTTTCCAGAACGGCTTGCGTTAAACATTGAGATGTCTTCATTTGTTTTGGTTGTGACAGCACAGATGAGGTCTAAGCATAGCAAACTCCGCCCTGCCTATAATAGTCTGACCTTAAACACAGTCTACGGACAGACGTGTAATTTAAGCAGCACTCTTCCACACGCACACACATGGAAACCCTGATGCTAGAGAGAGAGAGAGAGAGAGAGAGAGAGAGAGAGAGAGAGAGAGAGAGAGAGAGAGAGAGAGAGAGAGAGAGAGAGAGAGAGAGAGAGAGAGAGAGAGAGAGAGAGAGAGAGAGAGAGAGAGAGAGAGAGAGATGAAAGAGAGGCTTGTTGAATCGGCTCCGATAGCGCAGACGTAAACACACAGTCCTGTGTGCCGATACACCTGCTGCCTACCCTGACTGGCTCCTCTCCATACACCGTGAAGGATGAGTGAGAATAGTATACAGTGTGTCTCAGAAACACGTGCTCGGACAGCTGCTGCTAATAAAGCCCAGCAGGCCATGCCGTAATTAACCGTGCTGTCACACTGCCTCTTGTTTATCATTGCAATGACAGAAAGAATGCATTTCACTTTCAAATACTGACATTAAACGCTCAACCGTGCAGATCTGCTCTAGGATGTTGCTTCAAATTCATGTCATGTCTAAGTACAGAAGTTTTTTGTAAAAAAGATTTATCCTTTCCACCACAAAAGCCCTATATATTTTACATTGTGTTTGTAATTTTTACATTTTATAATTAAAACTTGATTTTTACCCTTTATCACCTAGGATGATGAATGATGCAGCAGTATTTAAAGGGCACCTATTATGACTCTTTTCACAAGATGTAAGATAAGTCTCTGATGTCCCCAGAGTATGTATGTGAAGTTTTAGCTCAAAATACCCAACAGATCATTTTTTACAGCATGTTTAAATTGTAATTTTTTGGGGCTCAGAAAAACACGCTGTTTTAGTGTGTGCCCTTTAAATGCAAATAAACTGCTGCTGCACGGCACAGGGGGCGGAGCCTCATGAGCTCGCGCTCAGAGTCAGGACAATCTCATCTGATAATATCAGAACAGAAACTCAGTTGCGGTGTTCATTTCGACTCGGAGTCGGACAATAATGCCCACAGAGCCAGAGAATATATGCTGTATGGACATAGAACAGGTATAGTTTAGTTTAATTATGGTTATAACTTATTTGTCATCTGCTTTTATCCACTAATACAAGCCTGCTGTAGCAAAACCCGTCCGAATGATGACCAAAATATACTGACGAGTTCAGTGAAGTTTATTGTACACCACACAAAAGATGAGCGTTATTTTACTCCAGAGAATCTCTGTAAGAGCTGAATAAACGTAGTATAAGAAGTGCACATTAAAGTCTTATCCATAAACTCTCTCTCTCTCTCTCTCTCTCTCTCCCTTTCATTATCAACAACATACACAGCGAAGTACACAAAACACTCGTTACAACTAACAGTAAACAAATATACACACCTTTTCAGTGGGTGCTAAATAAACTGGCAAACCTTATATCCGTAAAATGACTCGAAGAGCTGTGATAAAGAGCGCGCTCGCGCTTTCATTTCTTCCGTGTCCAGTCACGTTAGGCCTGTTGCTCCGGAGAGTGTAAGCTTGATCACAAACAGTACAGATCCATCCTTGAGTAACAACAGGAGTAAATGAAGACTGCTATGTTCATTCTTACATCCATCAACAACACACCTCAATCGCTTAGGAGACATCTTGTCTACAGCTGCTCAAGCGTCGAACAATGGCGGACTGTGTCCAGCTCACTCAGGGCGGGTCTAGGCTCAAACTGAAGTGTCACTCAACCGTCGTGGGAGGGGCCTGCTCAATTCTACGTCACATTGCGCCGAATCTGAGAACAGCTCATTCTGAGACAGTGCTTATGATTTATTGAGATTGTAAAAAAAACACTGGGTGGATTTTTATCATTCTAGGGTGGTTTTGCTCACACACTGCCAACACACATTTATGTTCAAACACCATGTAAAAGTGAATTTTGCATAATAGGTGCCCTTTAATGTGATGTTATGAAATGCTGATATTATTTACAATTGTCTGGACCTGTCTATGGTGGTGATGTGACGCTAATTATGTATTTAATCACTTAGCCTAATTGGATACAAATGGATCCTTACATTGATTGGTCATGTGACTATTTTAAATGTGATTGAGGTTGTAATGTTTGAATGTGCCTGATGAAGGTCATGAGACCGAAACGTTGCCAATAAAGAATTTGATACTTTTTTGCAAGTACGGATAGTGTGCGGGAGTTCTTTGTTTTTTATTTTACTTGACCCACCCACATGGTCTTTTTTCCCACGCACCTATCACCTGCAGGTGTGCGATGGTGTTTGCGCTCTGATAATTAAAACTTAAACATTTATTTTAATTGTATATGAATATTTAATAATTTATTTTTAAAATGGTTCAAATATTTTTTTTTTTACAAAGTGAGGTACGAGTTGGTATTATTTGCTGAGTTAATCGACAGCATGTGACAGATGTCGTCCATACAGCTTAACTTGTATTGAACCCAGAACATTCCTTTAACAGTATGTGTTTACTGAAATGTCTGCAGGAGTGTAATCTGCGCAGCATGTTCACTGTAATCTCTCCAGTGTGTGTCAACTGTAATCTTGTGTGTGTTCGCTATAATCTCTCTACTGTAGGTCAGAGGTGCAGGGCTGTGCTTCGCTGGCTGGATTGTGTTTATATGTGAGAAGTGGATGTCGGTGGTGTGCGTGTAATAGGGTGTGGTCTACCAGATGGGTTTTACGGTGCAGCTGTGGCTTTGTGTGTACGATTGAGCTGTAACTCAAAACATCACAACAAACGCACAATTAACTTGCTGACAAACCTACTCATCTGATAAAAATACACCATAAATCTTTCATTGTGAACAGAGAGGCTGTGTAAGGTGCAAGTGGCTGGGATCAAAACTAACTTTAGAAGTTCATGCCAAGCTTTTGAATGTAAACTTCACGGTGGCATGGCGTTTATTCAAAACCACATGGCTCGAGACAACCTGTAAAATCTATAAGTAAACACTTTTACATCGAAAGCACATTCTTGCTGATTAAATCGGTGGAAAAGTGGAAAACATCCCTGTACTGTACAAACAGACCAAAACATTTGCTTTAACAAAACTGTGTACACAAGTGTTGTTTTCAGTGTGCACTGGAAAATTTGTTTTTACTTTGAAAACAATTTTCACTCTGAAACGGCTAGTAAATTTCACAAATAATTACCAAAAAAATGGCAAGTAACCCAAAGAATTAAACATGTATTTTCTTGTAAAAAAAATATGTTTAATAAAATTGTCCCAAATAGCATGAGAGCAAATGTTATATTGATTTTACACAACAGTTCAATAAGTTAATATCGTGATGCATTTCAGACACAATATTGTCTGCTTTTGCTCAATAGCACAGTTTCGTTTCACTTTCGTTTGCTGTTTCTCGTATGTAACTGAAGTTGCAGCTGTTTTCAATTGGACAGTGTGGTGGTCGCACCAGCGCAACATCTTGTCGCACATTTGGTCGCAGTCTGGAGCCCTACTTGCATAAAGTGTGGCTCTTGTCCAGGTCCTTTTTCCTTCAACTTCATAGAAGCCAAAGTTACGCTAGATTTTAATGCAGACGGTGCCGGTTGGATTTCTCGCTCAACCATCATGCGTCTCTATTATGTGCACAGCTGCACGCCACAGACTGTCCAGGCGCCTTTTGCGTTCCGTCAACATTACGTTATCAATTAACATTTAGGAAATCGATTTTTGACATTTGTGATTCAATTCGCAATCGTCCACGTATATATATCGCTTTGAAACCAAATCTCCCCCCATTGTCTTGTCAGTCAAGAGTGAGGCGAAATCTGACTCCTGCTGCTGATCTGTGTTGCGAATCTTGTTTGGCTCACGCTGCATTGAGCAGACATGTTCAGTTTTTAATTGTAGTACTGTTCTCTAACTGAATTAAAAGATTTTTATTACTATAAAAAAGCAAAACGACGGTGGGGGGGCGGTGCCGTGGTGGGCAAGTGATGTCCCAAAGCAATTTCCATATTAATAAAAAAAAACATTAAATAGAGTTCACTCAAAAATGAAAATTCTGTCATCATTTACTCACCCTCAAGGCCGTCAAAGCCTAAAAGTTTGTGTAATAAATGTTGAATCAAATATAATATTTCCTTCTAACGCTGCTTTTTGTAATGCCTATTTGAGGCTTTTCTCATTTAACACAGTAAAGACTTTAAGTTGTCTTTTGGGGGCAATTCCTCAGTTTTTAACATTGAGTGTTTGTGTTTTCTTACTGGACTCTGTAGTATCTGTGTGACTCTTTTCTTCTGCTCCATCATGTTGAAGTCTTGTCGCAGGTCGGGAGACATGTTGCGTGCACGCAGGTATTCGGGGTCATTTTCATTGATGCGGTCGAAGTAACCCTCCCGTTTCCCCACGCTGGGGGGTGGAGGGGTTGTCACCACCCCCTGTCTCGACTCACCACTCATCTCTACTGTACTGTCCTGCTGTTTTCACCTGGAAAGAAAGAAAAATGTATAAATACTTATTGCACATCCCTAGTAAACACAAAACAATCTATTTCCACTCACTGAATGAAAAATACCTGTGAGAGGAAGCCTGTGCACTTCATTTGACAGGCAAAACAGTCTCGACCACTAATGCTCTGAGGGCAAACCCATCATCCCACACAAACACGCACATAAGTCCACCGATCAATACAATCAAAAAACAGGCAACCGCACATAAGCTGAACTCACTTGCTGAGAGTATCACTATTCACAATGGACCTTGTTCTTTGTTCACCCTCAACAAAAAGAAGAGAGTGGCTGTCCCGCCAACAGTGAAGGGTGGCGTCAGGTCAACCAACAGGAGGGCAGCGCTATCCTATTACACTATCAGGTTTAGTTAGGCCTGATTTTTGCTCTCTCTCACACACACACACACACTGTTGTTCCAGCAATTTGGATTTCTCTCTTGTTTGAGTAAAGCTGCAGAGTATTAAAAATTAATACGCACACTACAGTTGAAAAGTTTGGGGTTGGTAAGATACTTTTATTCAGCAAGGATGCATTAAATTGATCAAAAGTGACAGTAAAGACATTAATAATGTTACAAAAGATTTATATTATTTCAAATGAATGCTGTTCTTTTGAACTTTCTATTCATCAAAGAATCCTGGGGAAAATCCTGCACATCTTTTTTTGTTCAGTTTTTTTCTCCAGTTAAAAAGTAGAAATGTTTCTTGAGCATCACATCATCATATCAGAGTGATTTCTGAAGGATCATGTGACTGAAGACTGGAGTAATGATGCTGAAAATTCAGCTTTGCATCACAGGAATAAATTACATTTAAAATATATTGAAAAAGAAAAGTTATTTTAAATTGCAATAATATTTCAAAATATTGCTGTTTTTACTGTAATTTTATACAGATTTGGTGAACATATGAGACTTCTTTCAAAAACAATAAAAAATCGTACCAACCTGGCAACCCAGACTTTGCATTTAAGGACATGATTTGATCATTTTATTGTCCAATGGGTGAGAAAAGTAGGCCTATGTTTGATTGATTAGAAAAGTAACAGCACACCTCTCCTGAACAAGCAGCATTATTTGAAGCACCATTCATGTCTGTAACATGAATATGTGATGAGTTAAATTGGTAGTTTAACACTACTTTGCGTTAATAGTCTTAGTAGTGACCACTGAAATCAGACATTCAGCTGGGACTGTTTTAAAATCACTTCTGCTGTTGCGCCAGACTGTGTCAGGGATTTTCCCAGGCCTCAGTAAAAAGCTTTCACCTGTACTTCTGTGTTTTCACACTCACTCTCTTCCCCACTTCATTCTGCAGGGGCGGGTGGGCTTCTTTTCTCTGCTGTACGTTGCTAAGCTGCTCATTCAGGTCAAATGGCACTTGGAAAGATGGTTCAGATTAGAGACACACAACTCTGCCAGAAACACACACACACACACATCTGCACAGGGTGGGCTAAATAAAAGCCCAAGCCAACAGGAAGCAATACTTCACCACACATGTTTAGGTACGTGCTCTACGCACACATGCAAAACTTATAGCATCAAATAGCCCTATTAACCTGATTAAGAGTTGCATTCTAGGTTAAAAAGTCAAATAAGCACACACACACACAAACAAATGCAAACTCTACAATAGATCTGAGCACATCTGACTAACAGGAAGAGGGAAGCTTTAAGGGGAACGACGCTTAAGTTTATTATGCTGTCAAGACAACAAGCCATATGTGCACACAATACTCACGCGTTTCAACTTGTGATGCAATAATCAAACCTAGTGAGCCCTGGCTGCAACTGTCGTGTGCTGACAGATGACGACAACCCTGACACACCCACCCAGAAACAGAAACACAACACGAAGGCAGCAAAGCCTGAAAGGCAGAACTACGGACCGCACTAACAATGACAACAACAGCAGGTGGGTGGATCTCACCACACAATAACCACAGTATTTCTCCCTTCAAGACCCAGAAAATACAAATTCGGTTCATTCAACCTCATGTCGTTTCAAACCTGAAAGGTATGAATACCTATCAAAACAAAAAAAATCATAATTGTTGCTTATTTCTATAAAAATGTAAGTGGAAGAGAGTTTACTACGAGTTCTCAAATGGTTTGACTATGGGACCCGCATTTTCCCATGACCATTAAGCCACAATTGTAGGCGCCTCTTCATTTGTGTGTGCAATTAAAGAGTGTGCAATACAAGCACAGTTCAACATCTGACAGGACTGGAAAGTTTGTTTTAATGAGGTGAGAGACTTTTAACTTAGTAACATGTTACGAAAATAACATTAGAATAATGACAATGACAACATCTCATCTAACCACAGATACTGAATCAGGACAACGCGTTTTTCTCCGCCACTCTTCGCTTAAATGCGTCTGACAGAAGAATCAACAGCTTTTTCAGTCTTTCGAATCAAAGTCTTGATTCAGGAAAAAATTAATAAATAAATGCAGCTTTGGTGAGCATCAGAGACTGCTTACTGACCCCAATGTAGTTGTATGCTACTTTTGAGGCTTGACGGTGTAATATTTGTGTGAACTACGTAACCATTTAAAACTTTACACCATCTGTTGACAAAAAAAACTGCATAATGGAATTATAATCTGCTAAATATGAATCTGGATCTGAATCTACTGGGACAGGCGGCAGATGTCCTGTACATGAAATTATATAACCCTGCCTGTCAATCTCAGCTTATATCGACTGCTTTATGTAAAGCAATGTGTTGATTTGGGACGTGTTGCTGTTTGTCCCAAACTGTCATGGTGAGTGTCTGATGAAAATAAAAAAGTGTGGGAAATGGGGAGGATCCTCAATCCTCACTTCTAACAGCTGTTCGGCAGGCAATAATGAACTGCTGTGCAGGATTTCTCTCACACATGCACAGAGATCAGTGCTGTAATAACAGAAAGGACATTAGTAACACAATAGCCACAGAAGACAATAAAATACACTACAGGGACACCAGCAGTACGAGTCACAAGATTCACAGTGTGCACTACAGTCAATGCCTCATTGTGTTACTGCTTTCTCTCTCACAGCTTAGATTCAGTTTGACACGAGTCCCATTTCAGACAGCAGTCACCCTCAAATTAACCATTACAATCACTACTTACCATTCACAGCGGGTCAGACTGACCTGAGGACTGTGTGTGAACCTTTAACATACACTAACTGATAATAAATCAGAGTAAAAAACGGCAACATTATAATTAGCGAATGTCATGTGACATTTATATATTTTTTTAAGTGAGTCTTAAGCGCCCTGAAGTACCTTTGCGGCAACTGTACAATATGTGTGTTTCCTCCCACACCCCTCATCATCGTCGGTATGCCGTACTATTTCTCTCTTTATCTTTAGCAGATCTATAAATAGCGCGCGAGAGATTTTCAGACTCAGATTTCAGGGTCTCGCGCTCAGAATAGCGGACTGTCGGCGCGCGAGGGGGTGTGTGCGTGCTCGCGCAGAAAATAACGACAAAGCAAGCTTTTAAAAAAACACAAAATTATAAAAATGACATGATACGGTGCAAAAAAATAGTGCTTTAAGGTTAAAAAAAATAGTGATGGTTGACGAATAAAACCTTTACATTTTTTTTTTTTTGACGCTGTTGTGATTTCAGACGGCGATATTTGTAACTGTTAGTTTACTTAATCATTCAAATTGACTTTAAACGACAATGCAGGCTTAAATAGTAACCCAGAAAAGAAAACGGAGTGGTTTTCCAGAACTTTTGCCGTTAAACTCACCTGTTTGATCCTCACAGAGTGAAAGTCCAGTGAGCGCTCGAGCGCATCTCTTTCATTCCCGCCTCGAGAATCCCAGATTACCTCGGAGGATTAAACACGACAAAAAACAGTCCCAAAACTCCACAATTCCACTCGGTAAAGCGCACAAAGCAACCCTCGCACTCCTCTTCCCTCGTAAATAGGGGATTTTCGCCTGTAGTGTGCGTGTGTGTGTTTGTACGTGGGAGTCTGTTTGCGAGGATCTGCTTCAGTAGTGAGAGAGACTGAAGTGGTCATGTGACCTACTAATCCGGCCCCTTCACTGAGCGCACAAATCCAATCGGCCAATCAGAACGTAGGATATCCACTGTGCCCCGCCCACTCGTGTCCCAGCTAGAAGAATTAAAGGTCAGTGTTTACGATAGTGTGTGTGTGTGTGTGTGTGTGAGAGAGAGAGAGTGAGAGAGAGAGAGAGAGAGAGAGAGAGAGAGAGAGAGAGAGAGAGAGAGAGAGAGAGAGATAAAGTTACAGTATGACACAAATCCACACTATAACCGAATTATCCCCATAGCTCGCCTCACACACAAGCTATCTACACATAGACACTGTTAAAAGCATTAGATTCTGTCATTAGCAGCTGGAACACAGCTGTGATTCACAGTAACCTTGTATGCCCGTTTTATAGGCAACACAAAATATGAGCAACGAACAGCAAAGTTTGATTCAATCAATGTTTTGGGTTCAATACAAGTTCATCAATATCGACAGCATTTGTGATAGACAATCATTTTGACTCTTCATCCCATTAGTTTATAAAACCAGGCAAAAAAACAAAAAAAAAACATGCAGCTGATATTTATGTTAAAGCACTTTAATTAATTAAGTATTAATTCTTTCAAACAAAAGTGTGTTTTATTTGAGATGTTAAGTTTCGCAGTGGGACTACTTGTCTAGGTGGATGTAGCCTACTTCTGGTATCCTTGCGTATATTATGCAAAAACTTCTGCAGTCATTGTCTTTACATGGTTTTAACAGGAGTAATAAATACTGGATATAATTGTGCAAACAATTTTTATCACACGACTAGTCCCATCTCTTCTGGCTATAGTTTCAGAAAAAGGTGTATTTTTTACACATATTTTGGTGCAGTGTCTTGACACATACATACACTTCTGTTTAAAGCGCATTACTTTAAATGTTTTTACAAACAATTAAATTATGTAATACAGTACTACTAGTCAGCTAGTGCTTTGAATATAAATGATAATTTTGCAAGGAATATCATTTCCGGGTGCAATCCTCCACTTGTTTCAACTGAGAATACCATCTCAACTTACATTTATGAGCATTCATATTACATATATAATCTCATGGTGTATATACTGCAGTCTCTGGGCTCATGGCATCCTGGACACCAATATTTTAACGATTCATAAAAGATGAATCACTGTCTGGCCATCTGGGATTTCGGTATGGAGATAAAGGTTAGGATCGTGATTTCAACACACTGTGAGACTGTATATATTAGTACCATTTGTTGTTTGCTTTTGGCATCTGATAGTGTTTTGGACCTGGAAACAGTGACGTGTGACGTCAGAATTAATGAGCAGATTGGCCTCTGAAAGCATCCAGCACAACTAATTAAACAAAAATATTAAACTATTTTCCCACGACTTGCCTTCCAGAGGGTTGGAGACACTTTATAACACATACTGATATTGATAACTTGCATGCTCTTCTAGTCAGAGTGTGTGTCAGCATGTGAATTCACAGATAAAACACAAGGTCAAGGTTAGCATGGCACAGTTAGCATCTGCATATTGATGCCATAACATTCTAGGGATAAGCATCTTTAACAAGACATGTTATTTTTTTATCTGTCCCGTCAAAAAAAGGGTACTGCAAATGTAGAGTGAGGCATACAAACTCAGCTCAAGAGAAGACAGACACGCCAGACACCCATATCACAATCATAAATCTTGTTTTCCTGTCAACTTAAACAGATAAACGTAACTCACACACACCTTATCTCAGATGGCATCAGGGAAGTAAGGATCATTCCTCCTTTATGACTGTTGTGACAAACCAAACATAGTCTATAATAGACCAAACCGGCACAAATCCAAACCAGAATATCAGGAGAATTGTGGGTGTGGGTATCCTAGCAACACCTTAGCAACACCTTAGCATCGTGCCACTTAAGAAAATGTAACACTTTACAATGTTTCAATTGTTAACATGAACTAATAATGAATTTTTTGTTTTGTTTTTGTCCCTTTATATAATAATAAAATGTATAATTAAAATATGCCCATGCTTGCCCATATGCCCATGTGTGTGCGTGTGTGTTAGATGCGATTAATCTATTTGACAGCGCTAATTAATTAGTTAAGTATAATAACTATGCTCACTATAAATATAAAATAGCAAAAATACCCTTTTTTGGATGGAAAAACATGATATTGCACTATTATCTCAAATAACTGCGATTAGATCGAATAACCACAATCAGACAATTAATCAATAACTGCGACAGGCCGCTAACGCTAACAAAGATTAAGAAATGCTTTAAAAATATATTGGTCATGTTAGCAAATGCATTCACTAATGTTAACAAATGAGACCTTATTGTAAAGTGTTACCGAAAATGTAAAAATCGAGTGCATTTTAATGACAGCATTCGGATGTGATCACTGATCAATGGCAAAGTGAACCAATAACTAACTTTCAGCAATGACAGAGACAGACTATAAATAAATGGTTTCCATGCGAGTTCACGAAAGTCCAGTGGGAGGACAGTCAATCAGATTGACAGCCAAAGGACAGAGAGGAATTCCTGCGAGCCGGCAAAACCGAGCGGAAAATCTTTGTCTCGTGGTTTGGCCTGCAAATAAAGACTCACTTTTATGGAGTCTATGCCCTGTTATCGCTCCCTTTCCCACAATTCTCTCTGCCTACTATTTGACAAGAGTAATACTAACAGAACAGGTGCAAGTGTGTGCGCGTAATTCCCAGTGTCCTTACGCAAACAGACGCCATTCACTGTTTACACTCTCTGATGGCGCTGATATGTGCGGTCCTCTCGTTCTGTCCCGTGTTTCCCGCAGGTATCTCGGTGTATGAGGCCTGACTGCATTACGTGATGCAAAAATGTCAGAATGCAAACACTAGTCATCGCAGACCGCTTTACCCTCTAATAACAGGCATCCAGGCCTTGCACATGGTTCTTACACTTGGTTTGAACCAACATTTAACATGTTTGCGTTCAGTGTGAAACCTACTGTTTGCACTGATAAAAACTGTAAAATATTGCCCACAATTGTGGCTTTACGACACACAGACACGTTGTTGTGATATCAAATCAGACCATCATTTCTCATGTTCCGTCAAAGCGCGGGTCTTTTAGTGTGATATCTCAGGGAAGGGCAGAATCATTGTGGCCAGAGGCTAATATTTAACCCACCGTGACTTTTGAACAACGGAGACAGTGTACTGTATGTCGAACAACTCTTCCACATAAACACAGACATTTAAATGACACTCTTACTGAACCTGCACATAAACTTGGAACCGGGACAAATTCATTAAACTGGTGATCTCAAGCATTTCAGAAGATCATGAAGACACACATACACATACGGTTTAAGAAAGACTGTTGGATGTGGTATTGAGGGATAGAAATTAATTCATTAGGTGAACTAGTTCTGGAGTTGGTAGTGAAACTAGATGGGTAAATGCAAACATAATGATCTAGACAAAGACATTAAAAGCAAAATCACTCCGCCCAAGTAGCAGTGCTTCGACTTCTGAGAATATAGTTCCCAGTGTGTATATACGGTTAGAAGATGGCTGTTTCTCATTAGCAATCGCGCCATGCTTCATACCACAGTCATGTTATAAACATCAATGTATTCACTCATCCATAAACATTATTAGATCAATCGGCATGACGACAAGTTCCATAATTCCGCTTATGCGTCATCAACCTACGCCTTTGTTATTGTAAGAGGTTAGCGACCCTTAGCGATGAAAAAAATTACATATTGTAGCTTTAATGATTATGATTTCACTTTTCTAACTTTAGTTAGTGTGTAATGTTGCTGTTTGAGCATAAACAATATCTGTAAAGTTACAAAGCTCAAAGCTCAAAGCAAAGGGAGATATTTGCTTTTGAAGAAATTGCTTTTTAAGGACTACAACAAACGGCTGGTAGGGACTACACGAACTTCCTCCCGGGTTAGTGACATCACAAACCCTAAAATTTACATAAACCCCGCCCCCTGAACACGATTTATAGATTATCAAGACAGAATATGCTAATCAATGACTAGAAAGTAACTACACATAAGCTACATAAATTCACCAACTAACCATTCAGAAATGTTGTCTACATGTTGTCTCTTCTTCTTGAGTCTCTCCATCTTTGTCCAACTCCGGTTTGAGCATAAAAAAGGAATTATTCACCGCATGACTGTGTGGTAATCGAAGCTGCTAAGAACAAGCCGTTGTAGCTCCGCCCTTTGTGCCGGGAGCAGCAGCTCATTTGCATTTAAAGGGACAGACACAAAAACAGTGCTTTTTGCTCACCCTCAAAAAGTAACAATTTTAACATGCTATATAAAAAATATCTGTGGGGTATTTTAAGCTAAAACTTCACATACACACTCTGGGGACATCAAAGACTTATTTTACATCTTGTGAAAAGGGCATTATACCATCCCTTTGATGGCAGGGAAGTGTTGTCTCATAAATGACGGAAAATTCCATCAATGGGAGAGAAAGAGTTAATAGTTTGACTTTGTTAGCTTGTGTGTGTGAACTTAAAATGTGCCTGAACTTACAATGTCTCTGAAAATATTTACGTCTTTAATGCTGCTGCTGCTGTTGCTTGGATGGTTGTATTAGTATTCTTGCATATCAGTATCAAATTCTTGTGCTTAGTTGTCAGTCAGTCAGCCAGACAGTAAAGTTCATGGCTGATGTATGAGCGTGTGCCAAGATCCGCCTGTAGCGCCGCAGCTCCTGGAGGGCAGCATCACCTGATAGCCTTCAACAAATTCCCCAAGTGTAGTAAGCGTAACATACAGGGCAGCAGACCAGAAAACATGCACACAGTAGATAAACAGACTCTTTGTATGTTGTCATATTTTGGATTCTAAAAAGATAAATGTTAATAGTTACCATGGGAATGAGCAAATAGTAAACAAGTCTTCTGAATGCGCAACCATGTCAACTTAACTACAAATAGGCCTAGATATTAAAATGTGAGCTGGATAAGTGACATTGCCTTCATATTTTGTCCGAAATCTGACCTGGTCAGGGAGTAAAAGGTAATATTTCCTGCTAGGTGCACAAACTTTTACAAAAACAGCGGATGCAGCTTGACAAATACTGTAGTTTTCACTCAGTCATGACCTCTCCATGATTGTGAGTTTTATCTAGAGAGAGTTCCTCAGGGGAAATAATTTTACCTTGAACTGTTTGAGTTGAGTTGATTTCCGATTGTTTTAATTCAATCTGAGTCAGAGCATCACAGGGCGGATGAAAGACTTTAAAGGGGACATAATGGAAAACAGGATTTTCCTTGCTCCTTTCCTTAAAATAAGAGTCTGATGTACAATGCTGTCATACTTTCAAGTTCACAAATGTAAAGCCCCCTCCCCAGTCCATCCAGACCTGAAAACTTGCAAAACTATAAAACAAAAAAAGTGTAGAATATGGCCACTTTAAGCAAAGAAGTTATCTAAAACTTTTAAAGCTTGAATAAAACACTGTACATTCTCATCTTGTTACAGATCTAAGTTTAATAAGCTATATTTTCTATCCTTTTATTCTCAATGCTGATCAAAGCCTTTTCTTAATAAAGCAGTGCCAACATTAATTTCATACCAATAACCTGTAAACTCGCTTTCTCATTCATGCTTAGGGATCATATAATAGCTGATGGCAAAAAGAGACATGCTGCTCTTTTGATCACAAAAGCTGCAAAAAAGACCTCAGACGGTAATGTAGAATTAGAATAGCAGAGATTGCAACCTTTCAAACTTGCAATGAAATTAGACACTTCATTCAGACACTCCACAAAGTGATTCTGAAGACATATAAAGTAAGTCTATAGTTTATAAATCACCAAACCTCATTCGAAGGTCGATGTTACTTGTCCTGAGCCATATTATTTTGCTGGGCTTTTTTCACTGTCTTTAATTTTTCAATTAAAGATAGACTAAACATGTATGCACACTGAACCACATTATTAATTAGGAGTTGATTAATTAGTCCATTTAATTAATTTATTTGCCAATCATCTCAAAGACCACTTGTCCACAGATCACTGTTTGAGAACCACTGACTGCACTAACCAAACAAACACCAATAATCACCATATAACTGATCCAATGAAAACATCCTTTCCCAAAAGAACCATCAAAGAACCATTCATCCATGTGTAATAGACCTCATTTTGTGATGACGCTGATAAATAAACTGATAAAGAGGATGTTTGTGTACTGCTATGTATCACATGGCACTGCTGTGACTCTCTATTTCATGACCACACAAGTTCAAGCCCCTCAGGACAGTCATTTTAGAGGCGCAGATCCTCTAGATCCTAATGGCGGATTTCACATGGTGCTGTCAACCCTGTGCATAGAAGGAAATCTTGGCTTTATAGTTGGCTAATTAGATACGGTCACAAGGTAAACTGGTAGCCATTTAGAATCGGAAATGGAACAATAATCAGTAAACTTCTTTTAATTTCCCATTACTAACTCTAAGTCTAAGCTAATATTTTACTTGATCTGATTATCAGCATAATCTGATCTGGTTAGGTCAAGCTCAAAACGTTACTTGGTTAACTCGGAAACGAAGGGAATGTCAATAGGCGACCTTTAGCACAGCATAATAACCATCTCACTCTCCCTGTGGAGCCATTTCAACATTCCAGAAATGGGAATGAGTAAATAAAAAAAAAAAGAATATTAGAACAAGAGACTCATTCACATCTGCAGAAGCCATTGTTGCAATCTAAAAAAATGTAATTTCAGAGCCATGTCCATTGTGGGATCGATGACGAGAGAGATGATTACTGAAGTTCATGAGATGAAGCTGAACTTCTGGCCGTGACAAGGACTTGTGACAGTAGATTTGTATCACTGAGCAAAACTGAACTGAAACAATCAAAGCTTGCATGGATGAAGGAAGGGACGACTGTTTCCTGGAAGGGTATTGCGCAGTCAGGAAAAAGAAACAGTGTGGGTGTGTGTGTAAGACAATGATGTATTACCCCATGAGCCAAAAGACTTTCTCACAAGTTTTGTATGACCAGTCCTTCACAGACACACACACACTTAAAAACATCTGCCGTCCACTCAGCCGAACTATCAGAGGTTTCCAGGGAGACGAACACAAACAGTGGAGATGTATGTTGCGGCCCCACCTCGTGCCCTAAGAGAGCAATCAACCTGGGTAAGTCCCCCCCTTCCCTTCCGTCAAATTTCACATATGGTTCTTTTTACCATCTTCAAGGGACTCATATATAGAAAACATCTCAAACACACGATAACATAAACCATGTGTACAAAAGCTTTAAGAAGTAATGGAGCAAACCTGCAATTACATGGGATGATCTTCCGTCTTCACTCTTCGTACGAGACCTCACATCAAGCATTTTGCCAGATTAAGACGTTATAATCAGCCACCTGCTACGAGTAGCAAGCTAGAGGTGAAGATTTTCATAGGCGTCCCAAAGGCGCAAACATATATGTGCTAGGCCGTGAACTTGAACTATGACCCTTACAACCACTAGATGAAAGAGTAATTTGTAGGACGAAGGGTTGCTGAGGTGAGTTACGAGCTTTCTTTCCTCTGGGTCTCTTTGTGTTTTCAAAGCACGCTGAATGAATGAAGGAATCACACAGAATTTTCTCCTACGCAGTCGTCTTGTTCTGCTCAGGAATTCACCCCAACTGAAGGGGGGAAAAAAGGTTTTATTCAGGGGTCCCATCTAAAAAGGCAAGGGAGGCTTCTGAAAGGCTTGTTAAACACTTTGATCTTAGTCCTTTCTGTTCTTGTTTTGAACAGTCAAGCTCCAACAAGCAAGTTTAGTCGCAGACAACCAGTGTAGATGAAACACCATTTCCTGCACAGCTTAGTTAATTTACACTAGTTTATCTTAGGTTGGGCTAGGTTTAAGACTGGATTTTAGACAATAAAAAATAAGCTAGGGCAGGACATGCCAATGCAATAGGCAAGAGGAGAAACTCACAATTGAAAAGCAAATACATTCATGGAGAAAAGACAACGGAGAAGACTCAACTAAACTGAAGAGTGGTTCTGAATATCCAAGGTCTGAATTGATCTCTTTAAGATGAAAGGAAACTGTAGTTGAATATTTGCTTTGATGATAATGTATTATGAATGATCTTAACTAGCACTGAAAGCTGTAACGGTCTTTTCCAATCTGGCAGGTTTGTAATAGAAGACAGTTCAGCTGGAGGAAGTGAATCAAGTCCCCACCGAGGTGGTTATTTCTCCATTTTTTCTGTGAGAACTGTGGATGCCCCACTGTGTATCAATGCTAAACACCCATCGGCAGGGGTTTGGAAAATTCCGGAGCCCCTGCAAAGTGAGCAGAAGGTCAGCTCCAAGCTGAACCAGCAGTAAAGGCCAAGACATAGACCAATAGACGTCCGCTCACCCAGCAGCAGGAGCCATCACTTCTCCTGCCAAATCCATTTATGCAGCACCACCTCCTGCCGAAACACCATTCAACTAGTACCACTGTTCAAGATCAGCCTTCCCAAAAAGATAGAAGAGTTTGTGGTAGTCGCTTTGTCCATTCAATATTTCAAAAGGAGGACAGCACAACTAAATAGAGGACACTTTCTACTGCTTGTGCGATTGGCCAGTAATGTCTCAGTGGTGATGGGTGTCCACAGTTGGGATGAGGCAAATCAAGAAACAGAATATAAGGAGCCAAACTTCCTGATAGACAAAGGGATCCTGCAGGGTCACAGGCATTCAGCCAGAGCCTGCACTGTCCACTGGGACGACATGCAAAGAGACAGATGCATGAGTAATACGTGACTCAGAACCAACAGTAAATTCTAAACTCACAAGCCATTTTCCAGTTATAAATTCCAGTCAAGAATTCTAGAACTTTGAGGTAAACAATTGCACTCAAGTTCAACAACATTGAATTCCAAACACAACTATAACCAATATAAATTAACTGGGGATAACTGGGGTTATCCCATTTCCTACAAACAGCGCTTGTCATTAGGGGGTGAACACCTTGGAACATTGTCCAAGATCATTTGATATAGGAAGTCTTCTAAGGTCTTCTATGGTACAGCTAACTCATTGGGGATGCACTCAAGCTGGTCTCCTTCTAAAAACTTCATTCTGGACCCTGTACATTTTACGAAAGACCCTGCCCACAAGTATGGAAAACTTTGTTCCTCAGGAAAAGCCTTGACAATGGACCACCAATGTACACAGCTGTCACAGTCAGGGCCGTTGAGGCGGTCCAAGGGGCACGGCAATGCCTTTTTACTGGAGTAGTTTGCGCTCAAGTCATATGGATAGTATCCCTCTTTGTGTGTTGATATAAGACTAAAGGTCACTCCTTCCAGCTGTTTCCTTCCACACCCCATGGAGTGAGGGAGAAATGAATGAGTACAGACCGCTCAGGGAGGATGGTACTGATTGCTCAGGGAATCGATGCACTGCCGCTAACTGTAAACACACACACGTGAAGCAAGACAGGCAAGTCATTTGTAGCAAGTTTTAAAGAACAAATTGAGGATGTGACCTAAGAAATGGGAGGAAAGAGTTTTAGAATTGCATCACTGCAGTGAAAGAGCTGAGGTGATCCAGACAGGTTTGTAAAATGTTTCCTCTCTGCAAAGTAGCTCATCACAAATCATGCCAACTGAAGCATGAAGATATCACCTAAGTACCTTCTCATAAAATGTGCTGGGTGTGGATCCCACATGCCTCAAAGGCTAAGAGAATGAAATATAATCCTGTGCTGGGGGAAATTAGTTTTTTTTTTGCGTTGAATCTACGCAGAGTCAAATCACCTAGCTCTCTTCAACAGGCCATTTCAGGCCAGGTCTGAGGCACAAGAAAACGTGTCACAAAATGTAAGCATCACTGTGCAAATAAAAAAAGAAACTGTCAAAGAAATGAACAATGTAATAGACAATATGAGAGAGAGAGAGAGAGAGAGAGAGAGAGAGAGAGAGAGAGAGAGAGAGAGAGAGAGAGAGAGAGAGAGAGAGAGAGAGAGAGAGAGACAGAGACAGACATACCGGACATACTACACACTCAGCTTTAACAAAGAAAGTACATATAACAGGCCTCTATTATTTGTCCATACAACAGCAGATTATATAATTTATACATCTTTACTATATAAATAATTTTAACCTTTAGGGTTTGATCATATTTAGCTAACATTTGAGGATTATTTTGTCCCCAAAGTACTTCCACACAGGTTCAAGACCTTATTTGTTTACATTATTTCATTTCCTAGCCTTTTATCCCCTTTCTCACACACATGTAACTGTATAAACAGGGTACAGGCCTACCCACCTGGAAAAAAATGTTTTTGCCATTAAGAAAACCTAAGATCAAGAGACAGAATGTGAGACATGAGGAGTGTGAGCTTTTTTAAAAGTGAGGCAGCGTGTGTCTGAATTTACTGGTCACTGGTAAACCAATAAAAGAACTTCCAGACTGTCTCGCTTCTTAGCAGTGACCAGTGGGGAGAAAATCACTATGATCTCAGTTTCTTTTTCATTTCTCTTTCTCCCTTTCTCTGTTTAAGGCATCATCTCTCTCTCTCTCTCTCTCTCTCTCTCTCTCTCTCTCTCTCATTCCTGCGTAGTGTACGGATTGTGTGAGCTCAGAACTGGTGGATGACTCTCATATTTCCATGTTTTTTTTTCTCTTTTTGTCCCTGAAATGGACTTACAACAGACACAAGGAGATATTAAACACTACTGTGTGTCCATTAGGTTTGGTGACGGTCAGTGGAAAGATCTTCTAAGGATAGCCTGCACACTTAAACTTTCCCCAAAGAACAACCTATACTGACATTAATATCTACAGCACAGACTTTAGAGTAGACCGCATTTAATTTGACGTGAAAAATATGCGTGGTTACAGATAAGAATATATAGTTTTTTGTTTGCTTGTAAAATCCCTATTTTTTCTCCTTGTTCCTCTTGGTACAGAATGAATATTTGGACAGGACGTCCTGACTGCATAGTCTTGTTATCCTCTGTTTTCATTGCCCCTGCTCCCTCCATCTCCTCTTATTCCTCACTGCTGCCATCCCTCCATCCAGTACTAATGCCTCTCTTCTTCCACCTCACTGACTCTCAGCACTTGTTTGTCCTTGCTCTTTGTTCGACAGGAGTGGAGAGGGCGGAGGGGTTCAGGCCCCCTTCAGAGAGCCCCTCTCTGTCTCCAATGACGGACAGTGCAATATTCTCCCTGCCCCACCCACATATGGAAAAATAAACAAGTGTCCACATGTAGCCACGGAATGTTAATGGTTTCCATAACTCTGCTCCCCACCTGCCAAAATGCAAGCAAGTCCATAATACAGATCCTGACATATTGCATTATACACGGAGTCTCTCATTCAGAGAGTCCTGAAGCAAACTGAAGACTTCTTTGCAATCAACTTGAATGGTCTGGCAGTTCAACCAATGGACTACCTTTTTGCTGAACAATAGAGGACAGACAAGAGTGTTTGAAACTTCAAGTTTTAAAGGCCACAAATGTCTAGACTTTTAGCCTGAAAGTCTTGAAGTGTGATGAGGACTATTCAGTTGTCCGAGGCCTGGAGCCCAACCAAGCCACACTACTGTTGTGTTTATTACATAAACAGGGCTGTTTACTCACACAATGTCCATCAGATGGTCCCTGTAATGAGGTCTAGCCTCAAGACAGTTTGCATGATCTCCTTCACATGCGGTCTCTCAGACACTGGGTGGTCCAGCAGACTCAATATTGAGTTTTAAAGCAGTGTTCCCTTTCTTTCATGACTTCAGCATACAAGAGCTCTTCATGAGCCTGGGGGCGCATTACTTAGGAATTTCGAATGGCTACGTCTAGGGTTTGTGTGACTACTCAGTTTTAGTCAACTAGTAGTCCAAAAAGTAGATGGGATGTGCAAAATTGCCACTTTTCATAAACGATTAGTCTGTAGTTAGAAATCCCTATAAATTAGGCCACATCATGTCCACCAGACCCAAATGCAACCCTAAGCTCCCAAGTCCACACTTTTGTGACGTAATGCTGCTTTGACTGTGGGATAGAAGTGCAAAGGGGGCGCACGAGCACCCTTCTGAAGCCTAAAATGACAAATGGGACACTCTACGGACTTGTGGACTTAACAGACAAGCGGCAGCCATTGTAAGTCCACAAGACTGTAAGTGCACATGAAGTGTGCCATTTGGGACAGGGCCCGGATGTGAGTTTCTTATGGATATATGGATGTTGCTTTCAATAAGGCAACATGTATAAATAAAACAAAATGGCTGAAATGTGCATACCTGGATGCAGAATATTGAGCTTCAAATGTAGCCAGAGAGGCAATCTATATACTGTGGGTGCGATACATCTAGTTCAAGGCAGTTTGTTTAGCCTTTTATCCTACTCTTAACAGTTTAAAGCAGTAATCAGTCTGACTGCAGTGCTCTGAGAAACACCCTGGAGCGAGTAACACACCATAAACAGACTTCAGAAAAAATACTGTCCTTTAAATCTCTTCACAAATTAACTTGTGGATTCTGCATAACATGAATTTGATGTACGCCGGGACACAGTTTGTGGAGCACACTAGAACCAATCAACTAGTCTGTGCAACCACAAACTTTTTCGAGTAGAAAACCTGACATGGTAGCAAAATAACATGGTCATTTCTAGTTTGGACATTTGAAATGATGCTTTGGTGACAATAGATTCTGTTTGCTCTGCTGATCTTGTTTTCTGTGATGCTCTAGAGAGGGACACCCAAACTCATGCTGGGTAAATGTTTAGTTTTCCAGAACTCTGTGTTATTCTCCCCTCTCGCTTGTTCCAGCTGCAGAGGAAATGACAATGCTCGGAAAAAAACAACCGCCGGTGCAAATCATAACCTCCGCATCTCTCTACAGCTGGTACATCTTGAGTACGGGGTGCTTCCTCGACTGTGAAAGGGGTCCTGACCCTGAAATCCAATACGTAACAATATAACGCAATAAAATAGTGAGTAACAAACACTCACATGGGGTGGTCAGATGCTTGTTTCAGGAATCCTTTCAGGCTTCTTGAAGAAAGACAAACACTATGACGACAACTAAAAGCAGGATTACGATTTGAATTGGATAAAGCCCGGATACAAAAAGATGGAGATTAGGAGAGTGGCTCAAAGTAATGCATTTGTTAACAGGATCAGAGCAAGTCAGCAATTTGTTTTCCATCACACAAAGAAACACAAAAGTCTGTGTGTGTGTGTGATATTAATATACAGATGCAAAATTTCTGGCCGTTATTACTAAGCCGATCATTATTTTCATGTTACAGCCGATAACCGATTAATAGCTATTCTTAAATGCTACATTATTTTGTGTAAATAAATATTACACTAAAATTAGCTATTTTCAAGTCGCAATGTAACGTAGCCTAAGTAACAACAGATCTTTTTGTCCATATTGTGATGTACAGAACATCCAAGTAAAAAATAAGAGCGGAGACTTGGTTCTGTCCATCGGTTGTTGATTGGATGAAGGCAGATCCAAAAAATTTTGCACGTTTGTGCATTGATGAATTCAACGACTGAATTGTAATTTGCAGTTACTAGGGGTGTGACAAGGCACTTAACTCATGAGAGGAGATGAGACACGAGATTGGGTTCACGAGAACGAGACAAGCCGAGATTTTTGCACACTATTTTTTAAAAAGATCTCTAGAAAAATAGTCTGCAGGTGCATTTTGAAATATTTTAACTAATCATCTTGTAATGAATGTCATTTCAGTCCTACTTTCTGAGTATGAATTATCATATGCATTGAAAGACAACAATATACAAGCACTGAAAAAGGTTTTACCACAAACTCAGCTGACCGGCTTCTCTCCTGTACGATTTCACATGAGCAGCATAACACTGTTTTCTCTTGGTCTTATTAATAATAATAATAATAATTCGTTACATTTATATAGCGCTTTTTCTGAGACCTCAAAGCGCTTTACATAGATGGGGGAATCTCCTCAACCACCACCAATGTGCAGCATCCACTTGGATGATGCGACGGCAGCCATATTGCGCCAGAACGCCCACCACACACCAGCTTACTGGTGGAGAGGAGACAGTGATGAAGCCAATCAGTATATGGGGATGATTAGGAGGCCATGATGGACAGGGGCCAAGGGGCAAATTTGGCCAGGATGCCGGGGTTACACCCCTACTCTTTTTCGAAGGACATCCTGGGATTTTTAATGACCACAGAGAGTCAGGACCTCGGTTTAACGTCTCATCCGAAGGACTTGTTATTAAGTGCAAACAACAAGTCCAACCATAATCAAAGTACTCTCTCAATATTCAAAGTGTAAATAGAGACCAAATCTTTCTTCAAGCATGAGATAAGAGATGGTTACAACAACACAGCCCAGCCTAAGATAGCTTTCGTATTGGGAGATGTTCGCGTATCAGGAAGCCACTTTCAAAATGTGGGGTATTAAAATTGCGTTTGACTTTCGCTTTCACGCGTACTCTGTGAATAGGGAGCGGCGGTGCTGAGCGCGCATTCTACAAGATGAGATATTTATCAGATGCTTAGGCTGTGTTGTGCAACGAATCCTCCGCCATTGTCTCGTCACGTGATCAGTGAACTCTGATTCCTCCTGCACTCTGCAGCTCGTGTTGGATGAGCTGGATGGAATTGAAGCGACCGTTCTCCAACTGAATTAAATGGTTTTTATTTATATAAAAAGCAAACCGACAGTGGAGGTGTAATGTAAACGTAGCGGTGGCATATTCTATGCTATTTTTCACCCTCACACTCCATCATGGCAATAACGCGAGACAGCTTTTCACCTTGACGAGGTGGTCAAGGTGATCTCGTCACACCCCTAACAGTTACTGATATTAATTTTAAGTTTTTCAAAAGATAACATTTATCATTGTTATTAATTTATAAGTGTTGTTAAAGATTAACTTTAAGTAAGTGTTAGATGATGGAAAAGGTAACCTGTATATGTAAAAATGGAAGAAATGAGCATGAACATTTACATTTCCAATATCAACTGATACCATTACATTGATACAATATCTCTCTAAATACATCCACATATATTGTTAATCTCTAGTTTTTAAAATCCAATTAAAGTTGTTCTAGTTTGAAAGTGTATGACGTTCCTGAGAGACAAAGAAAGATAGAGCAGAGGTGGGTTGACGGGAGACAGGATAGGGAATATTGCTTTACGTGTTCTGGCCTTGTGGTTTCTGGATAACAATGGATATTCCATTTCCCTCCCTGAAGACTACAGCCGGCTACAGAGGCCCAAAGCTCAGCTTAAAAACTTTTTGTCATGACTTCATCGCTTTGCTCTCCCACCCTCTTTCTCGCCTCTCTTAGTTCTGACTCTCCCTCTGCACTCTCATAATTCGGTCTCTCTGTCCCCCTGTGGTGATGGTTCACATGCCGTATGTGTGGCCTCATGGCCTGACAATTCCTGTCCCCTTTTTTTCTCTCAACGCAGCCGCAGGGCCTGGGGCCAGTCCGCTATTCTGTCATGAAAAACATCACATGGATTTTGAACACACAAATGGCCCACAAAGTTTCCTGATTTTAGGGTTTTCAGAGTTGCCACGATGAATTGCAACAAAAGGGCTTAATTTTTTATTGATCAAAATCAAATCTTGGAAGAGAAGCTTGATTTATGATTTGGCATCATTTACTTACACTCACGTCATTCCAAACCTGTATGTTTTTGTTTAATCTGCAAAACACAAAAGAAGATACAAGTGTTCTTTGTCCATTCAATGAGTGTCAATGGGGTCCAAAACTAGATGTTGTTTTAGACCCCATTGACCTTCATTGTAAGGACAAATACATTTGAAACATTCTTCAAAATATCTTTTATTGAGTTAATTTGGAGGCAGATCTATTTCTTCCTCGGATCAAATCCACAATCTATGGAGATCAGTGAAGCAGACCAGATGTGGTGCTTTCTGAAAAGATTCGTTCCCTGGATCTGTCACGATATCACTGTCAGCACCGAATCAGACCTGGCATTCTGTGTCAGATAGCAAATCTGGAAGGAAATGAGACTTTGAAGGGTTGAATGGAGGAATGCGAGTGGCGTGAGAGTGGGACGGCCCGAAAGGGAGTCGGATCAGATCCCCTCGCACACCCAAAGCGATAGTCTTTTTCCAGGTGTGTTTCTAACGTCTTGGATTAAATACAATATTGGAAACACAGAACAATCTGGACAGCATATGGAGACTGGGATGTAAAGATTGCATATATTTATCAAAATAACCAATATATCGGTTATCAACTGATATTACAGATTTTGAATTTATTGTATTGGTAATGATCATTTCCTGATTTTTATTTAGATTATCTTCTTAAGTATTACCCTCACTTAAGGTGTATCTTCATAAATGCTAATAATTTTATAACACTTAAATATAAACTTTAGCTAATTTCAAAACAAATATATACATTTTCATACAATGTTGTTATTTAAAATGAATGATTTATTTATTTATTTATTAGTTTTTTGTTTTATTCTTACATTTATTTAGACAAAAGACTATAGAATTTAAATATCACCATATTTATTGGCTATCAGTCATACTATGAATTAAAGAGCAAAAACAAAAACATAGGAAGGTTGCATTTCGTAAATCTCTAGGTCTACCTAAAAGAACTGTATATTGCTGCAAGGAAACGCTGATTAACTTCTACATCGCCATAGTCCTCCAAATGAGCTCCAAGTGAAACCAGACCCACATACATATATCCTCATGGGTCAATCCCTCTTACTGCCAAATCAGGCTACGCCACCCTAAATCAATCAGAATCCGGCCCAATGACACAAAAATAACTTCAGCGTGTTCATAAACAAACTCTTTCTGAGCATAAAAGTCTTTTTTTTCTGCTTTTCTTTGATTGTTGAAAGCATGTCACATCTACATCACTGTAGAAGAATGCCGTGGGTCCCGGCCCGTGAGCCCAAACCCAACCCGAATACATTTGGTTCAGTTTATCATGAAGCCTGACTCCACATTACTCAATCTGTCTCACACAAACACCATTAGTCTACACACTCTGGGGGCTACGGGCCGCCAAGACACATACGAGGTCGCACAGACACACAGCCACACACAAGCATTTGTTACATGCACACCTGCAAGTACAGAGGGAGAGGGTTTGTTTTATTTTAAAGCCAAGTGATCAAATGACTAAAGGATGGCAAAGGCTGAGTGAAGGGAATGTCACATGACATCATTTACACTCTGTGTCAATGCAGCATGCATGAATTTTACCATCAGTCACATAATGTCTCAGATTAGGATCTGTCCAGAATAGGGAAACATTTGATCACAGACTAGTATTATTATTTTTTATTTTATTTATTTTTTTAAGAAAAGGTCTTTAGTTATGTCACAGCTACAAACCATGATTTGATAGTTAGTAGATTGTGGCAGATGGAATGAGGGGGAGGGGCATTCTGCTTCTAGAGAGCATGTGATTGGACAAAATAAGTGAGTGTAGGATGAGTCATCAGTAGAGATTAAAATCTTACTGAGCCCAAACTGTTCTGATTTGCCAGAAGATAAAAACTCTAAATTGTAAAATGCATATTAACTACGATTCTAAAGTTTGGGGTTGGTACGATTTTTCTTTTATGTTTTTGAAAGAAGTCTCTTATAATCACAAAGACTGCATTTACTTGATCAAAAAGACAGTAAAAACAGCATTTATTTGAAATATAAATATTTTATAATATTAAAAATGTCTTTACTTTTGATCAATTTAATGTGCTCTTGTTGAATAAAAGTATTAATTTCTTTTTAAAAAAACATAAATTTGACCCAAACATTTGAACAGTGGCATGTCTACTAAAAGTGAATTGTCAACATGCAGGAGGGCTCTAGCATTATGATTAGCCACAATGCTAACAGACATGGACTAAAATCCACAAAACTTCGAATATAAGCATATAAAGAAGAACATCAGATCATGCGCTAACCTCTAAACCACATCTCCTACAAACCAGACCAGACCCCAAAGACCCACATCCGAACTAAAACCAGACCACAGCTAGACCACCAGACCCAAACCAAGATTAAACACCTCAAGACCCAGATACCAAGAACTACTGTAGCCCAAAAACGTAGACCAAGACTAGACACAGACCCAGAATAAGACCAAACCCCAAGACTTGACTTCGAGACCCAGATTAAGAACCTGGCTGTCCATTTTATTGAGCCAAAAATGAGAAAATGACTTGACCAAAATGCCATAAACACAAAATATCTTGGAGCAAAAATGAGGCATTATTTATGACATTGAAAGTAGTGTTGAAAATATCACTTAATATCATAGTACTACAGAGATCTAAAGAACTTATGATTTACAGCTCTTATAGTGCCAGTGTGGATTTCAGATCCCAGTTTACAGAACAAAAGTAATAATGTCAAGTAATTTACTGCAAGCGTTGAAACCACAGGCGACTGGATATTGTCTGGCTTTTGGCAAAATGCAAAATTTCTCTTGAAGTGTAGCTTTTAAATCTCTTGGGACGGTCGTCAGGAATTTCAGTAATGGGGAAAGCGGCACTCACTCCAGTTTATTGACTCTTTAATGACATCTGTGCACATATCCGAGTAGCTCTTGGTATTCTGGGATGCGTGGGTGGAGCTTGTGAAGCTGAGTGACAGCATCTTTTCACACTGTAAATGGGATAAAAGAATGATTTATGGTTAGCCTGAGGACACAGGAGCTGGCTCTCCCGCTTTCCCATTGCTTAACACGTTGGCCGTCAAATAGTGCAAAAGCTTCTTCGTAATTATACACCTTGACAACGGTTCACACGCTTATATACATTTTCCTTTTTGCAGCTCAAACTTAGGAAAAATTGAAACCTGCTCATATTTTGTGGTTTTGTTTTCTCCAAATAATCAAGTCTCAAGTATATCAACATATTCTTACTTCAACACTAATAGATCCGAAAATACTTATTAATACTAATATTTTCTAATATGATGTTAAAAAAAAAGAAGGGTCCTTTTAAATTTATCACAATACTGTGTTGTATGATTTCAAAGCAGCAGTAAGTGACTTATTTTTGGAATACCAGGCATAACATTTTCTAACCACTGGACGGATATTGCAAAAAAAGCTGTCCTGGGAAATTGTATTGGTATCAGTTAGAAGCCTAAAATCTGTAAAACAGCAAAAAAAAAAAAAAAAAACACCAACAACATCAACCGTTTGGGGCAAGATTACATGCTCCAGCTTACTGGCAAGGAAATGTACTTCAATAAAAAGACTGTGTACCTCAAAATAATGGAGATAAATGTCTTTCAACTGAGTTATTCTATCAGGCTGCATCCAAAAACTAACATACAACACCAACAATTCACAAACAAATGACTATATAAGACTATAAACCAGTTCTTTTTAGTGACTCAAATCATACAGAACGATCAGTGTAGTCCGAATTCTCAAAACAAATGACTCCTATGAACCAATCCTTTTAACGAATAGTTCAAAAAGACAAGTTACTGGTTTGAATCGGTCTGACACAATGCCCTGTATAACTTACTTTAGAAGAGAGAGAATTTCTTTCATATGCAAGTAAAATAATATTATAACTGAAATATACCCAAATGAATCAGAATCAAATCAAAACGATTTTGTCATCAGAATCAAAATCAAACCTTTATGAATACCCAGCTCTACAATTCAGGCTTCTTCCTAGTAAACACATACAGGGCATGAGAGTTATAAAGAGGTCAGCGGCAATCATGTGGACTGGTGTGGTTTTCACAGCATTTCATCTATGAACGGGACGCATTCATCTGGAAACACAGAGCATAATGGGCCAAAGGCCCTGCGAGCAACCTGCTTTTATACCCACTTAAGATCACGTCAGTAAACAAAAACATATGAAAGAAACTCACCCGCTGACTGCCGTACTCAAATCCTTGCATGCTGCCTTCAGGCAAAGAGTGTTAGGAGAAGTGAAATGACACGGCAGGGCCTTGTTTCAGCATCAGTTTACATCAAACACACTTAGGCACCTTCGCTAACCAATACACACACAAAAAGTCGTCCCTTAGGCAAAGTGGCTCCTTTTGCTATTAAACTGAAGCACATGGTCGACACCCTGACCTGCACAAAGATCTATCAGCTTTGCTGAGGCAAGTCTTTCTGACTTTGATTCAGAGTTGGATTCGGGCCCAGGGTCGCTGCTTTGTACGCTAATGAGTTATTTATTTGCCCGACTGCAAGGTGACAGCTCTGAGAATTCAACGATATACGAACAACGCACCTCCACAGCTAAGATCCAGGAGCTCATATGTACACTCAATCTGAAGGGATAGTGAAATGAAATGAAAGTGAAATTAAAAGAAAGTTGGTAGAGAGTAACAAAAGGTATGTGTTCCTCAGGGGAATGCAAATTGCAAACCTTTTGGGAGGATACAAAAGTTTTGCGACCAAAAATGCAAATTTCTTGGAGGAATGAAAGTTTTGAGAGAACGCAAAAGCAATTATTTGACGAGAAACGCATGCAAAAATGCAAACTTATCAGGACAGTGGTGCTTGGCAAGGCGACTGCATTGCCGCTCAGGTCCAAAATAAATGTAGAGGAATGCACCTCAAAAATGCAGAGGAGATAAAGGCACACTAACCTCAGCACAGAAGAAAAATCGCAACAGACAGAAAAATTCACCTGCTCGAATTCCAGGACTTCCTGTTCTCAAAGTTTTGTCTCTCCTCTCACTTCTCAAACTCAACGCATAAAAATTCCAGAGTTCCTACATGGGCTCTCCAGTCTCCACTGGAGAAGATACCACAATACTCATCTCACACGGTTAGGAGAGACTGATAGAGAGAGAGAGAGGCAGAAACAGAAAGAGAGAAAGAAACACACACACATAAGGGAGGGATCTCTGATTAAAATTCTCCTGGCACATTGTCGAAGGCCGTTGCAGCAATAAAGCCCTGCTGGCTGGCTTTTGTTCAAGTTTAAGGCTGTAGTCTTTTTTCACTCCGATTCTGTCTCTTTTGGTCTTCTGGCAGTCTTTTCTGGAGCTGAAGGGAGGTGCAGGGATGCAAAATGAAAAACTACCAGGGTAAGAAAAAAAGATAGCCCCCTCCTCTCTCCCCACACTCTTGTCTTCTCACTTTCTTCACATGTGGTATTCATTGGTCTCTGAAGGGTTACCCTGTCCGAACAATGCCCAGCATCAGACCGCAACAAAGCCGAAGCAGCTTTCAAACCGTCTTACAAAGTAACACGGCCTTCAAAGCTGAAAGACTGCCAAGAGTTTGCATTGTAGATTCACAATCAGAAATGGGGAACTAACATGGACAGAGATCAACCTGGCCAATTTTAGCATTATATCCACTCCGGATATGTATGGACCAATATTGCGATTCTGGTTGATACCGATTGGCCGATAATTGGTATGGCTGATAACTGGACAATATTAAAAATTTTAAACTACTTTGTCTAAATTAATTTACAAAACAATCCCCAGAACTTGAAAATGTAGGCAACACGAAATTAAAATGTTTAGCATGAAAAATGGATATTCATTTTGAGATTGGCTAAAGATTACATTCAACAATGTTATTAGATTATTCGTTTTTTATTTTATTAATTCTAAGTGAGTGTTAGATTACAGCAACGGTCATTTAAATGTGAAAATTAAATATCTAATACAGACTGATACAGATAAAAAAATCAGTAATATTGGCCAATAACCGATATGGTACCAATATATTTTGCATACCTGGTTACAAAATCTACAAACAACCTTTTATGTATTTTGAGTAAATAATGTACTAAATACATGTTCATTACATCTCATTTGTGGTGTCATCAGCCAACCCACAACCCAAACAACCCACTCTTGTGGTCTTCATAAACTCACCTCCATTAAAACCAAACTCAACACGTCTCTCTCTCTGGAGTTGGTTAATGCTCCACATGTGAGTTGAAACCAGAAGTGCAACAAATTTTACTCCAGTGTCGGTGGTAATTGTAAAGAAGCTCTTGATAGTGCTAGGCTAGTTTCTCCTGCAACATTTTTTTCAGAACAAAAAGTGGGGCTGCCAATTGGTTGTATCATCTTAATGGGATTTTAGTATTGTTAAACGGTTGTCCCAGGGTCAATTTATTAACTAAAGAGGCACAAAGAGATTGACACTGAATTAGCATTTGAATAACTAGGCCTATATACTATTCTGCTGAGTAAGTCATCGATAAATGTGTCTAGTTTGTCTCAAAAGCTCCTGTTGGAGTCTGTAAGACCAAAGCAAGTGCTGTAGATGTAAACAAAATTTCAAAAAAAGGTCGACAATCATTTCAAATGGGACAGCCTAATACAAGCAAAACATCCAAGTAGAGCTCTTTCCTACACAACCAGTGGTTCCTGATGTCTTTTTAATTGCCGAGTGAACTGCCGAGCTCTGCTAGGGAGCGCTGACCAAAGGAGACAGTGAAGAACAACAGTTATGGGAGGATAAAGTATGACTGTGTACTGTTTACCACAGAAAACCCAAATGAAAGCCCTCTGCGGGGCCTCTGCAAGTGTGGGTCTCTCGGGGGATGTTAAAAATCAATATGCAACCAATTATTCATGCAGGAGGAAAAGTCTCTTGCAGTCCAAAAGTTGACAAGAAATTGGAAGATTCTGTATAGTATAGCTGAGAGTTACGCAACAAAAATTCTGTGATAGTTAAAGATAGTTAATAAAAATCAAGTTTTTAATGTTGTTTACAAGTCTATGTGGTGTTTTTTAATGTGCTTTAAGACAAACCACGTGCAAATTCATCAGTCAATACTATTGGTGATTATTTTCACCTAAAAACTGCAGTGAACCAAAGACGGTCTCAAAAACACGGTTTAAAATCGCCCTTGTTCTATATGTCACAAACATGTTGGAACCAATCCCATCACGAGGGGGGCGGGCTTTAGCATGTCATTAAATATGGCAGAGGACTCTCAAGTGAAGCCAGGTTATCCCGGTATTTTTCTGTAAAAAAATCAGGTAGATTTAGCAATATAGCGGGTGAATTATGTATATGATGTACATTACGATGTTATGATGAACTATATGTCTGACTCTTTGATGGTGAACTGGAATATGGCTTGTGTAACATTAGCAACACGTTATTAGGTGTTTGATAACGTATAAGCAAAAGGCGAATCATATTAATTACCGTTACTAGTCCGACGTTGTAGAGAGCAATACATAAAACGCATTACCATGTCATTTTGGTGATCAAATCTGAGTTTTAAGCAAAAAAAAATTATTGACTACAGGGGGACTTTAAAGGCTTTGGAATCAAAGTCACTGAGGACAAGTTCTGGATTTTTCTGAAACCAAGCCAACTGCGTGTCCGGCACCGATGCCCTCAGGCACAATAACCTAAAAATGTAATAAACCTGCCTATACTGGCATACAGATATTGGACATTGGAAAAGCAGACACTTCATGACATCAGCCCTCAGAGGACACTACCATATTTCTGCATCAGAATATCACAGACATGGAGGTGGGCACTTTTGATTTGTCAGTCTGTACAGACCCCCATCCATATCTTGGCACCAGAATATTACAGACATTTCAATGCTCAAAATGCTGGCTGTAGGAATAGAAGCCCCGCCTTTCAGTAAAAACAACCAATCACCTTATTAACTTTTTAGCATGATTGGAGCTCAAAAAAGTAAAATTTCTGCATTTTTCTTGGTCACATTCAGGCCCGGTTCCAGAATCAAATTACTAAGGGTGCTTCTTTCTGTTATATTTAACTAAAACGCTGTCGCTTTGTCAGTTCATCGCAATATCAAAAAGTTCTGTTATAATCAATTAAGCTGCCAACAATAAATCTCTTACTTGCATCGTATCTACACTTTGTTTGTTAATGAGAGGTTTCGTGAGCCTGCATAACTCAGCTCTGAATAAAAACTCTGGCGTTTTGAGCGGTGAGTGGATTCTGACTAACTTAAACACCTGTGATTGGCCACTACGTTCAAGAGATCAACAACTATGTCTGTGATTGGTTAAATTACCAACTGCCGCAAAAACACTTTTAAATAGCTACATTTGACTTTCTCCAGAGCGCAAACACATATAAACACTGGTGCATTTGCCAAATTTGTTTCGCCGATATATTATTACAGTATCAACTGAGGGTGCACTTGCTTGCATTTGAGGGTGCTTAGCAGGCCTGATCACATTTCTTGACTGATTTGAAATATGTTATTGACATATACTCTTGATAGTCATTCCCTATATTCAACTAAGCAACACCTATGCTGCTGTAAACAGAAATTAGCAGCTTACTGCTTAGGGTGTCACCAAGAGGGCCACAACTTGCCTTAAATGGATTTGGACGTTATTCTACATTTTCTGCATCTGAAACCCACTTTAAGACATTACAGAACATTACAGATTTGTAGTTGCAACTCCCCTCAACTCCTTTACTCAAAGGAGTTTGACACCGTCTTACAAAGGTCAAAATCCAGATGCGTGTATGAAAAATTAGCCAGGAATAAGCAGCCCACAGTTTAGAATTTAAATAACGCTGTAGGGGGAAGTAAAATCTGTTTACTTGAGTAATGGCCATACTTTCATCTTTTCCATGGGGACGAATAATAAATGAAAAACATTCACACATTATACATTGCTGCAACCAAACTGAACAATTAGCTGATAGCATGCAGTCTATATGCCTTAGTCAGGTTAGACGTCAAATTGAATTTAACGCAGATTAAAATGATCTTTATAATGGCACGCACTGAATTAAGATCCTAGATCAGTTAATTTTCACAAATCACAACTTTTAAAATGGTTTTATGAAGTTGGACGTTCGTAAAGACGTTTAATCAGCTGTACAATCTGTACTAGTATGTTGTTAAACAACAGTATAGTTCATTGAACGCACTGTATACCTCACAGCCTCGTTTTCATTCCTGTCAAGAATTAAATATGGCGCTACCATGGCAAAGGTCTACTGAGTGTCCAAATGTCAACTGCCAAACAACTGATTAAAAAAAAATGTCTGTGGGGACTCTTTAATGTCTTGGTTTCAAAATTTACAGCCTACAGTTTACATCTAGCCACAATTAATTATAAATATAGTGCTCTCTGACATATTTGACTGGCCAACTTGTTAATGAAGTGTGAATGCCATTTAAAACGCAATCAGGCACCAAGCACGCAAGACCTATAGTGTACACTTCGATATGTATGGGAAGAAAATCACAGACTGGCTGCCATCCATCTAGTGCATACTTTATGCCTCCTATCTAGACTGCATACAAAAAGCAGTTATAGTGCAACCCAAATCAAGTTAAATTTAAATTAGGTTACATTTAACTTATTCAGTTTAATTGACATTAGCAAGTGGTGTACTGCATACTCAAGTATTATATCAATGATTTGGGTCTTTAGCAGGCTTGCAAAATACCACACGCAACAAAAAAGACTGGATTAACAGATTTGGGCACTATTCAACTGCACTGACATTTACAAAACATGAAGAATCTGCAGCTGCACTTCACCACACACAGAGAAAAATGCTGTTCATCACCATCAAAATTGAGTAAATTCAGGATTTAAGCTACTTAAAAAACTGAGCTTTTAAAATGTATGTTGCCTAAGCTTATATTCCCTAGCAGCGGTTGTGAGACCTCTGTTATTGGAATAGAATCATATTTGCAAGCCTTTTTCTGTTTCTTTGACAGATTAAGGGTTGATGTTAGATAAACAGTATTTTTCGACAGGGCCAACAAGTCTGAAATGCTGGACCCAGTCGATAGTCATTTACATTTCCTGTGCCAAGACACGGATGTTGACTGAAAATGTGTAATAAAACACTCTGATGCATATTAATGATCTCAGATCTCAAACGCATTGTCAGGGCTTGACATTAAAACCTGCCAACCCAACAAATGCGGGAGGATTTCAGCAGTGGCGTTTAACACAGTCACTCCTACTAGCCACCTTGATGGTTGAATTATAATATACAGTTTTTAAGTAGTCTTTTAAAAGGGCATCTGAACTAAGTGCAAAAATATAAAATTTCAATACATATAAATACTGAATTTTCTGAAACACTTCCAGTACGAATTTTCCGCAGAATAGATACACGCTACCAGCTGCGCTTTCTCACTCCCTCATCTCTCCGACAGCGAGTTACACACAAACCCGTTTCATTTGCTCCGGATGAATATTGTTGGTGTTATTTTGCTTGAATTTCGGTATGGGTTTGTGCGTACTTTACCCATTTAGATTTAGTGCTTACACTCAAAGTGCTCGCACATAAAGCCGCCTGAGTACCAAATTGAGTACTGTTTTCGACACTTATTGCGCTTAACCAGTCAAATACACACAAAATAAATGTCAAAATGCCGAGTATTCATGTAAACAGAGTCAGTTACATCTAAAGTGAACGTAAACAGTTGAGAAAGAAAACGCATATGAAACAGTATAATGGATCCGTGTGTCAAATAAGCTGCCAAATAATGAGACAATATCAAAAATATCTATATGCCGTTTTTTTTCCTCATGGTATCAATGTCAAAATTGTGGCCAATAAAAAAGCTGAGTGGCTAGTAACTTTGAAAAAACACTAGCCACAGTGGCTTGTGAGCAAAAAAGTTAATGTCAAGCCCTGCTCATTGTGATTTGTGAAGGCTGTTGCAAAACGCTCAACGTACAAACAAGGTGATGGACATCGCTTCAGGGTGAATCCATTACAGATGGGGTAATTTACCACAGTTTTATATCAGAGAGCTTCTGGGGTCTTGGCAGGTTGGGAGCAAGTTGCCCTCTGGCAAACCCAAACAATCAAGAAAGTGTCAGAGAGAGGGAGCACCAATAAAACAGTCCTTTGAGAGCCTATCTGCCCTGGTTACCCAGCCAGGGAAGCCAAATGCATCACTGCACACTAGATCAACAGACAGCACAATGTGTCTGTTGATGGGGACACATAACAAATCAGATCAGGCAGGGAAGGGACATTGTGAGACGAACCCAAATGTAACTGAGAAAAACAAAAAACAATAGAGTAGCTCATTTCAGCTGCTAAAGGCAAAAGTTCATTTGCAGTACTGGATGAGATCTCAAAAATGTATGAGGAACATGTTAGGTGGCAAACCAGAACTATGATTGCTCTAAACTGGGCCTGTCTATAGCTAACGTCTCTACCTACCTATTTTTATGCAGATTTTGGGATATCGCACTGAAAAAATAAAAACACACCAAAAACATGCTGGATGGAAATGCCAAGATTAATTCTCAAAATTAGGCAGTTTTTATCCGATAAGAAGATATGATCATAAAATTACAAAGACCTCTGACTTGTGTATTAAGGTTCCGATGTGAAGAACGAACTGATGTGACGTAATTTCAAACAAAATCAGTCTTAAACGAACTTCGTTTGAGGTTCCGGAAAAGTTCGCTTTGGCTGGTAAACTCCTTTGAGTATATCGGGGCCTTAATGGTCTCAAAAATTCATGTTTTGACGTCAAGTCATGCAATTAACGTTTTCATGATCGATCACTGCTATCACTTCAGATTACTTGGACAAACACAATCTTGCTGTTTTTTCAGCAACGATTCCAGTAAGTGCGCAACAACCTTTGGTTTACTGCCACAAGAGCCCTTTGAAGTTGCCTTCGGTAAATACAGACACAGACGCAAACATACTGTACATGCAATTACATGCAGCAGAGCTACGGTGAAGTGCAGATCCATGAGCCATCATGGTTAACTCAGCTGCTGCCTGTGAGGAAAACACCCAACTGGATAATCACACGCACACACAATAATCCCACCCTCAATACTGAGTGTCTGAGTTTTAACTGTGTTTTCGGCATTCTAGAGCAGTGAAGTCACTCGACAGACTGTATTGAGTGGGAGTGAGTCCTTTTATGCAGTCAGGCTCTTATTACATTACAAGACCACAGAGCAGAGAAATCAACAGCTTTACAATATCATCTATCCATGTAAGACACAGGATCCGTTCCAAAAGCAGATTGCCTGGTTGTCTACATTAAGTCAGAAACGGAAGTTGTGATCGTCTTTTCTTCCCTATTATATATCAGTGTGAAACGGCTTCTCGAACAAGAAAAAAAAATGCAGGGTGGGACTTGATTTTATCCATTGGAAATTGGTTGTATAGTTGTGGTTTGCTATTGGTGGATCTCATGTGAGTGAGTGGCCCTAGCGCCAATAAACATGTCATCAGAGAAGAAGAGAGATGTCAATGAAGATCATTTTTAATGATGGTGCACGGACAAATAATTTATAATACATACTGCAATATTACAATTGTGATTTCATGGTGACATTTTAAATGAGTTTTTTGCACAAAATAGTTGGTCCAAAAGTTGGCAACCCTGGCTGTTTCTTCAAGAAACAGAAAAACAACAACAAAGTACTAGAGAAACAACAAGAATAGACACACGCAATGACAAGCACTTGTGTGAAGGGTTGAGAGAGATACATGCAACTCTACTTTAAAAGAGTTCGATGACATTTTATTGACTGATAACTTCTGGAGAGAAACTCTAGTGCCTGAGTTCACGCACACTATCAAATGGAGTATACTTTAAATGGCTATGGCTGTGTCCGAAAGCTTAAAAATGCTGCCTTCGGAAAACGTATTCCTAGGTAGGAAGGCATCGAGGCCCATCCAAATCCAATGATAGCTTCATGTCTCCTGAGATCCCTTCATCTGATCGAGTTTTGAAGGCAGCAGATTTATCCTTCACTGCCTTTGATATCCCACAATCCACATTCTGCAACAGTTAAAATAAAGATGGCGCCTGACAGTTGCGGTTGGTGGTCAGTTTGTGTGCGTTTTTGACCAACTTTTCCCACTTTTGATGTAATTTCCAGCAAGAAATTAGCATTGCAGTGAATAAATATTTCCCTAGTTTTCACCAAAGCTTGCTCTATCGCTGCCTCAGAAGTTTTGTGAGTAGATTCGATGAAGATGAATATGTAAATATGTGCTGCGCACTTCCCTCTTAATAACAAAAAAAAAGAAAGTGGTGAGAAAACAGTAGTTTAGAAAGTATCGGATCATAGCGATATGGATATGTTTGCACAAGCTTCAATTCGGCACTCCAGTAAAAGTCACATCACATTTATTTATAGGGCACTTTATATAATACATTGCTTTAAAAGCAAGCAGCTTTACAGTATTAAACGTGAGAAAACAGTGTCAGTGTCACTTTCGATTAGAATTAAAACTTCAATTTCTACTATATAGCGGCTCTCCAGTGTGTTCAAGTTTTATTCGCATTTGACCTCAACGAACTGAACAGGAGAAGATTTCCATGTCAAAGAAGGCGGAGCCTCAGAGTCACACCCACCTATTACATAATCGCCATGGTCCAATGGTAGTTCGAAAGTGTTTACCAGCCAGCGTGAACCAAGTTCGCTTGGCAAGCGGTTTTGAACTCCAGAAACAAACTACAAAGAACTTCGTTTTGGCCTGATTTCGTTCAGAATGACGTCACACCAGCTCGTTCGTCAGTTATTAAGTATATATTAAGAATATTCTTTTAGGGATAGGGTTAGAATTCAGGTGACTATAATTAGCTTAGAATTGCTAAACTGTACAAAAACAGTATGTGCTCATTTAGATAAGGTAAAGTTCCAGTCCTGCCAAATATACTAAAATTGTAATCTTAGCATTCCAAAATCTTTCAAGGTCATCCTTAAAGGGATAGTTCACTTTGAAATTAAATTTTGGTATGTTTTAGCTTACCTCAAGGGCATCCAAGATGTAGGTGTCTTTTTTTCCGCAGTAGTTTCAATTTTGATATTTTTAGGTCAAACCGTTCTTGTCTGTCAGTCATTTAATGCAGGTCTGTGGTCACTGTCTCAAAGAGCATGCACAGAGTCCAAATTAAAACAATTCCCCATCGTCCAAATTAAACAATTCCCCATCGTAAGTACACATTGATGGCCTAAGACATGAAACGAGCGGTTTGTGTGAGAAAACGAACAGTATTTATATCGTTTTTTAACTCTTCTACACAGCCACGTCCAAGTGATCTGAGGGCGCTCGCGCATCCTGGTGTGTGACGTGTACGCAGACTGGTGCATAGATATATATACACTAGAATAGATGAAACCTTGCCTACGGCATTCGTTCCAATGAACTGCCGTAGCCAAGGCGACATCTAGTGTATATATATCTATGCACCAGTCTGCACCAGATCACTTGGACGTGGCTGTGTACAAGAGTTAAAAAACGATATAAATACTGTTCGTTTTCTCACACAAACCGCTCGTTTCGTGTCTTAGGCCATCAATGTGTACTTACGATGGGGAATTGTTTAATTTGGACGATGGGGAATTGTTTTAATTTGGACTCTGTGCATGCTCTTTGAGACAGTGACCACAGACCTGCATTATCTGACTGAGAGACAAGAACGGTTTGACCTAAAAATATCAAAATTGAAACTACTGCGGAAAAAAAGACACCTACATCTTGGATGCCCTTGAGGTAAGCTAAAACATACCAACATTTAATTTCAAAGTGAACTATCCCTTTAAATATGTGAGTTATGAGCTTTCCAAATCCAAAAGGATTTAAGTGGCAACTTAGCTCAGTTTGGACATAATGTGAAGTTACTGCATTTAGCAGCATGGTAAAATACTCTCATACCCTTCAAGTGTCTGTTTAAACTCCCAAACTCTAGCACAAATGACATCATGACGGAGGTGGGGAGGGATATCAGTGCTCAGAGGGGTTTTGTAGATGCGTGTGCAGTGAAAAAGAGCAAAAGAGACAGAAAAGAAGGGAGGAGAGGGGCTAGGGAGGAAAGTGTAGGCTTGAGGAGTCATTTGGGACGTTTCCTGCAGTCCAGCCAGAGAATGAGGCAGCAGAGAGCGGCCGTTGAGACTCTCATGTGTTCGGTTAAAGGGGTTTGCAGACAGAAATCGCTGTTTGTTTGTCGTTCAAAGATGTAAAATTCCTGATGGACTGCTCTCGAGACGTTATTCACCTTTCATTAACATATAAAACATGTGAAATTGTGTCAGAGGCAGAGAGAGAGAGATAAGATATGGAGTCATTTGGACTCTACAAACGATCGCTCGCTATGCGTCATTGCTTTAGAATCCGAGCAAAACGGTGAACGGATCATCCGAAGCAGCTCCATCGTTGTGCTTTTTCGCATCAAAATCCACATTGCTTACAATGAACTATGATTTATGGGATTATGATAACAACACAGCCAAAATCCACTTTACTAGTAACCCTGATTAGAGCTGTCGCATTACGTGGGTTTAGCCAAAAATCACATACAGCAAGTAATGCGAGACTAAGACCTCAGCGACAGATTATTGCGCCTGTAGTGTGGAATTGATCACAGATGACTTCACAATCATAACCAGACCACAGACCATCCTGAAACAAAAATAATACTGAAAGTGAATTTTATGCAATGACTTCAGATTATCTAGTACAGAAACAATAGAAAATTATTTACATATTTTAATTTGGGAAAGTAACAATGGAGGTAAATCAGAAATCTCACTTTGCTAAATCAGCAACAATGTTTTGTATGGGGGACCAAATGTGACGAAACGAAACAAAAAACACCACAAGACGAAACCAAACAAAACAAGATCAAATCAAATAAAAACAAAAAACACGAAAAAAAAAAAAAAATTACGTGATTACTGACAAACGCATTTTAATTAGTCCATTAATAAAAATAAATAACTATTTTCCATCAAATTCTAATTTAGTGATTCATAAACTTAAAGGGATACTTCACCTCTGGGAAGATGAATGTGTATTTAAAATAGGTAATTTAAGTAGAAGAAATGTGAAGAAATTTTTGAATTTGGAGCTTTCTAGACTGAGAAAAGCCAGAAAATGTATTTTTGGCTTATGTGGATGAAAGACAACAACTCCCAGAATGCACTTGCTTCGCTGCCTTAGGAGGCCACGCCTACCGGTAAGGGAGCGCAGTTGAAAACAAACAACAAGGCTAGCCTACGTGATAAGTTTGCCAGGGATTTAGAGATAGCCCAAAATGTCGGGGATTCGGCTTTTGCGTTCTACAGTCGCCATTCATCATGTTTACGGTGGCGAGCAGGACGAGGCTGACGGCCGCGGGAGAACGGCGCGAGGCCGGTGGCGTCATTACTGAGACGCGCCGGCCGGGTCTCGCATCTCTCACGGAGGAGCGGGAATTTTCATAGCAATGGTAAAACGCACATCAACCGATCACTTGTTTAGCGTTCATGTAAACACTACATTCATATTCACCGATCGGAATGAATTCAGTTAGATTGGAACAAAATGTGTGCATGTAAACAATGAATGGCGACCGCAGAACGCAAAAGCTGAATCCCGGACATTTTGAACGATCTCTCCCGCCGGACAAGTCCGGGAAAAGGAGGATGGTAACCCCAACTTACTCAGCTTTCTCCTACTATTCAGCTTTCTCCACAGAACAAGAGCCTGCAAGCTTAGCTTCCAAAGAAAGACGGCTGACACTGTGTACATTCTGTGAGTGAGATCCAACCCTCTATGGGCGGGCTGAAAACATGCGGAACTACGCCATCTACTGGCTGTAGTCTTTAGCCTCTGGCCAGAAAATCCTCCGATGACGCAAAATGACGATTTTTGCGTCATCGGAGGATTTTTTCCAGACAAAAAATACATAAATCTCTTGTCTCAGGGGGATATGAGGGTGGAAAGCATGGTAATTCGAAAATACTACAGGTTTTCTACTAATACAAAGCTTAATGCTAAATCCTGAAGTATCCCTTTAATACTGCATTTTCAGTTTGCTTACTTTTGTTTTTAGTAACTAATTTGATTCGATTTTTTTGTCATTTTGATTATCAAATTGCAAAATTAAACAACTTATGCACGTAGACTTTTGAGTTCTTAATTTATCAATTTCTCTAATGATTATTGAGGGTCACATTTTGGCCTCTATCGTTTTGTGCAAATATTTATTTTATATTAATAGCTTAGCGATATAAATAAAGGTATTAAATTATTAATCATGAATCATTTGCGGCACCTAAAATCATTTGAAATGATGGAAAATCCTTGAACAAGAACAACAAGAACAAGAACAAGAACAACAACAAGAACAACAACCAAATATTTTTAAATTAGATAGATAATTAAAACAGGCGAAATACATTTAGTTTGTCCTCCAGACATCATTTGTGCGCTGAACATGCGCATCATGAATAAACGTATCATACATAGTAGCACGAGTGGAGGCCACTTTGAACAGAGCTCTGTTCGTTTTCCCAGCATTCCCGTCTGTGTCCTCAAACGCCCCAGAATTGCAACATCATTGTAACAAGAGTCCAGGAATCAGAAAGAACAGAAACAACACTTCAAATTAAGTTATTGACCCCAAGAAGAGATTTATGGACACTCAAAAACCACCTCGCTTCACCTCAAGTCAACTGTCTACATTTATATTTAATGCCACTAAAGCCCTGCAAACCTAACTAGTAAATCTACAGGGCTTCAGAAACATTTCCCAGACGTCAGAAATCACTCAGGAAGTGTAATCCAAGCGTTTTAAACGTCGTTTTTGAGGGCTCTCCCAACAGTCCCGTAAAGCACGCTAATGCTCAGGGACGCGCCGTCATCACTCTCTCTCTCAGCGGCCGAAGGAGCGGGAAGAACTGCAGAGATGTTAAATTAATCACAAGAGCTCAGAAAGAGAGAGAGACTGCGACAGAGAGGGGAGCTTGTAAACTGCCCGTTTTGGGTTTGTGGTCATTACAGCCGTCAGCGATTCCCGCTCCAGGACTGTAAAACGTCTCGCCAGGTCTTCGTGACTACATCCATGTCATTTACTCAAAAAAAAAAAAAAAAAAAGGCCCAAAACGACACTTGACCAACCATCCACACAAGTGCTCATTTTCACAGAAACAGCCTTACTTGGTCTGGGACTAATGCAATGCAAAGCTGACAGTAGATTTTTAAATTGACACAAAATTTAATAATTCTATTAATCGAGCAAGCGGTCAGTTATGGCCAAATGTTGTCCTCGGCCTCTGGAAAGTCATGCAAGCTTGCGTGAGAACTGAATTTTGGAACTGTAGCTACACGATGCACAAGGTATTTGATTAGTTATGTAAAATGAGCACAATAACAAACAACACGACAAAAATGTGCTTAATGTGGAAACGGCTGACTCACCCTCATGTTGTTCCCAGCCCGTAAGACTTTCGTTCATCTTCAGAACACAAATGAAGATATTTTTGATGAAATCTGAGAGCTTTCTGTCTCTCCATAGACAGCAATGCAATTTACACATTCAAGGTCCAGAACGTCATTAAAGTAATCCATGCAAAGGTGGTTTAACTTTATTTATGAAAAGATTGACCTGCAATCCAGTAGGGGAAGCACCACGACGCATGCGTGTTGTGTTGATTTGAGACCGGGAGTTGTTCCGTGAACATGCTATTTTGTAAATATAGTTGTAAATTATGTATTTTTGCGCAAACAAACCACTAACGTCGGTTCATAAAATTGAGGTTAAACCACTGAGGTCACATGGATTACTTTAATGATATCTTTTCTATCATTCTTGACTTTAAATGTGTAAACGTTGCTCCCAATGGAGGGACTGAAAGCTGTCGAATTTCATTAAATATATCTTCATTTGTGTTCTGAAGATGAACGAAAGTCTTACAGGTTTGGAACGACATGAGGGTGAGTAATTACTGACAGAATTTTCATTTTTGGGTGAACTAACCCTTTAAAAGAAGAAACTACAGGCATAAATGTCCATTCCAGTTAGCTTTTACAAACGTCTACAAAAACCGTACAACTTTCCGCAATATTTTACAACTTCTAAACTTTCAGAAAACATTCAAAGTAATAAGTAACAAGATTTATAAATTATTTATATCAATATTGACAAGTCGTGGAGCAATATACTAGCCAATATTTTACCATTTTGAGATTATCGGCATCTGACTCTTTAGCCAATTTGCTAACATTACTGTGGTAAAAAAAAATGGCAAAAAACCAATGACCTTTAAAATCTATTGACAATTTAGTTGACGGATAAATTTCTGCTTTCATATTTTTGGTAAATTTTGAATACATACATACATACACACACACACACACACACACACACACACACACACACACACACACACACACACACACACACACACACACACACACACACACACACACACACACACACACACACACACACATATTATTTTATTTAAATAAAGATACTTTCATTTCCATTTATTTTGAAACAAAGATATTGATAATGGCTATGGCTATTTAAAAACTATCAATTAGCACTACTTTTTATATTTGACAGACCAATCCAATCTCACAAGAAAATGTAACTATTTTACGAGGTGGCAATTTTGTATGAAAAACATGCGATTTATAAAAATAACTCATTATGAAGGCCAACCCCTCCCCAAAACGTACCCGTCACTGGGGTTTAAACTGATCGTATGAATTCGTACAAATTAGTCACCAATTAAGCACAATGTAAAATAGTTACGAATTGCTGTGAGATTGTGTTGGACAGATTATAATGCATATTTAATAAGCTATTGCATATGCATATGATCTAATTTGCATATGTAGAACTAAGTCAACATTTCAAAACATTGCAGCATATTCACTTTTAGCCTCTGAAAACATTCCGATCTAAAAGCATCTCCAGACACAAGCAAAGGTCGTACCCTGAGGGAACGTCTCGCTGTGCGTTGAATGAAAAGGTGCTGCGAGTCAAGGTTCAATTGAAGGGCTCGCTGTGGGAATGAGCTTTATTTAGACTCACCTGCTGGGAGCCTGAGATCACACCGCCTGTTAGCGCTCACGCTGCTCGATCACCTGAAATAAACAAACAAACACACAACAATCATCCAAAGTGATGAACGCTGCAGCTGGAAGTAAGAAGAAAATATCAGCTACCAGTAGATTTCTCTCAAACCCTTCCAAATAACTAGGTGCACTTCCTCCCTGATCTGACGTACCTTGTTATCTCTTCAAACGCCTGGAATGCACACGAGAGCCAAAAGATTTAAAAAAAACGTAGACAGTCAACTCCCTACACAAGCCCCTCAGTCGATAAATGGAGAAACATAGAGAGTAGGCCAGGCAAAACTCTTTGAATCTTAAAAATAATAACTCCTGCACACATGCTTAACGCTCCTCTTCTACGAATCTCACAATGTCTACACCATTTCATTACAGGGTAATGATAACCGCATTCTAGAACCAAGTTAACACTTCATGTTTTTTTGGTTGTTTAGTTAGCGTACTTTTATTGAGGAAATCTCTCAGTGTACAAGCTTAGCACTCCGTTAAACAATTAGCCTGCTAACTTAAGGCCCGTTCACACAAAGAACAACTATAACAATATTAGCTTCGCCCACACCAACGCATAATAACGTTCGGTTTACTATAACCGTTCTGCAGTTCTTGTTAAAGTCTGGTGGATTTTGATTGGCATGTCAGTGTTTTTTTTAACATAGACTGTAAAAATTTTATTGGGAAAACGAACACTTGAACATATATTTTTTTAGTTTAGCTCACATCCCATTCGATTACATGGAGAGGGCGGGGTTTATGAGCTATACTGCAGCCAGAGGACAATCAAAATGTTTTGGCTTGACTTTTCAGGACTTGTGCTGCACACTTGGTTTTAAGACTTTTTTTAGATATAGTTCCACTTTGCCGTTATCATTATGGTTGTGCTGTGGACTTCCCTATTCTCAGAATTAGAATGATTATTAAAACTAAATAGTTATCGTTAGTTATCATCCTTGGTGTGAACAATTATTTAGCCTATATTCTGTTCATTTATACAGTTTTATTTGATCAGGCAACACAAACTGTGGACACTGGACAGACTCGATAGGTGGAGCGAATCATTTATGACAATGGCATTTTAATAACAATAACAGATGGTTATTTAATATATGGTTATTTATATACTACAAATACCGCTAAAGCTAAGGCACAGCCGCATTTACCGTTATTTGTCAAATGTTTGTGGGCGAAATCCAGTCATGTCAATTGGTATCCACACAATCTGGAATTAACGCAAGTGAGAAAGATTTCGCAACCAGTTTAAGTTGGTCACGGAAATTTGCTGAAAGCTGCCTGATTTGAAACTAACTTCTGCGTGAGCTTTGCTTCATACAGTATTGCTATACAGTATATTTGACAAAGGACCTTTTTTGCCAACAGAACTTCGCAGAAATGTGACTGAACCTTTACTTTACAACTTGCCACGATACTGGAATTTCCAACTTCAATACGATACCATGAAAAATATTGATATTCAATACCATTTTCGATACCACGTGGAAATCTTCCATCCATACTGCCATAGAGATAATTCATTATATCATAATTTTTTGGTAATTTTGTTGTAATAGCTTACACACAGTACAGGGACGCTTTCTTTGAATCGTTGAACTACATTTACAAAAAAAGTAATAAAATGAGAACAAAAACAAACTGCAAACAATAGAGCAATAGATACGATAGAAAACAAAGAGGCAAATGAAATAAACATAGCATTTCAAATATTTCAGTATTGATACATATCAAAATATCGATTTTTTGACAACACTACTTGCCACCACCAAAAAAACATTTTGCAATTCTTCTCAATGCTTTCCGAAATGTTGCTATATTTATGGATTGGCACCTGCAAATAAATGTAACGTTTTTCCTTTCGCTCTGTTTAGAATGTCTTAAAACTGATAGACCCCCTTTACATACCGAGAGACAGACAGACCTCCATCAAAGAGCTCAGTTGAGGGGAAAAACCCATCAAATTGACCCTGTCTAGAGCCCTCGGGGAGTTCCGCAGCATGTGATAACCATCTTTATCGTCTGTACCAACACATCTGTCTAAACACTGCTAGGTCAACCACACAGCGGGTAGTACATGCTGCAAGTCCACGCATCATTTCACTCTGTATGTCCGATTATACTAAACTCTTAAAAATAAAGGTTACAAAAAAGGAGTTTCCGCAGTGATGCAACCGAAGAACCATTTTTGTTTCCCCAAAGAACCTTTCAGTGAGCATTTCTTAAAAGAACCATTTTGTTCTTAGCATGAAGAACTTTTCCCTTTTCCACTATAAAGAACCTTTTGTGCAATAGAACGTTTCTGCGGATGTTAAAGACTCTTCATCCATAAATGGCAATAAAGAACCTTTATAGTTACACAGTTAGAAACCAACTGAATCTACAAGTTAATGTTCAGAAAACTCAAATTAGTTCAATCCTGTTACGCCACATGCAAATAATTGGTTCACGCTTCATTCACCGTGCTGATGGGGTTCATGGTCACTTAGATAACATCGGTACTTACATAATTGTGTCTGGCCCGTGTTGTCCTACAGACAGCTAGTGGCCCCTGAAGCGAGGTGATTCCTGCTCTGCAACTTATGCAAGCAAGCTAGTCTCGGTCCTGTTGCAACCGAAACACTCAGCATCTGTTTTCACACTTCCAGACATATTTTGGCTTAGGAACCCATTTAAATTTGGGGTTTTATTGCAGACCAGTGAGCTCCCAGCTATTTTAAAAAACTCAGACCACGCCGTTTGTGGGAAACGAGACACTTACGCAACACTGGATTGTTAGTGTGATTCTGTCAGACGGCTCTGAATTTCACAGGCTCTCGCTACTGAGTTTGGCTCTTTTTGTCACCCGGAGCATTAATGGGGTTTATGAGAGGAATGTGCAGAGATTTTGGGAAGTACTTTGGTAGCCCACAGCATCATTACGCTAGCCACGGTTCGTTCGCTGGCTGCTTGATGCATATCGCGTACAAAAATGTCAAGCGCTGGCTAAAAATGAACAGTTCCAATCTGATTGGCTGTTGGGGGTTCTCATGAATTATGAGCAATATTACTATACAAGTCTGGAAAATTATTGCTTTTATTACGATATATCATGCAGCTATATCGCGATATGGCTTAGCGCAATTTAAGCAAATATATGTGATACCGGTTTCAGAGTAAAGCACATTTCCACACGTGTAGTTCATGATACAGTCAGTGTTCCGAGTCTTGGTTAATTTACAGTGAATTAAGTTGTTCTGAAATGCTGTGAGATACACGCGTGTAAATGAACATCCAGTTCCTTCACTATAAAACCGACAGTGCATTTATTTATTTGTTGGCAACCCGTCAAAATAAAAGCTTGATGACATACTGTTTGAAAAAGAAGAAATTAAGATTGTAATTTATGGCCAGTATTTAGTATTGTAATTTATTATTATGTTTAATATATTGAATAATAATCCTTAATATAATCCCATAATAATAACACTGAAACCAAAATCCTAATAATTATTATTTTAAAGTCATTGAATTGGTCAAAAACAGTGTGAATGTGGCCTTTGAAACTCAAGTGTTTTTTTTTTTTTAAAGCTTTATGTTTCACTTATGTTCACTTTATGGTTCGAATTGGTTCTTGTAAACAGTCAACTTAAATATGAAGACCCAAATTTGTCAAATTTTGAGCCCTAAAAGAATTTTGCACTTTAAAAAAAATGCAAATGCACTCACCAACAAAATCACCTCAATCATTCTATAGCTAATTAATAATTCTTTCCAAATAGAGCAATTCAATAGTCATCTGGTGAAACTTCCTGTCTTTTTCATATCACAATATATAATCGTAAAATATCGTACTGCCATTTTTTTCCCAATTTCCCCAACCCTATGAGGTATAAATGAGGTGTACATGTGATATTGCCCAGCTGTGGTTGTCAGATATGGTCTGAACTCAAAAGAGTGATCAAAGAGAAGAGGAAGTCCACTTTGAACGGCTGACAAGCTATATTTGACAGAATAACGGGCAGATGAGCGTTCAGTAAACCATCTCAGTATGTGAGCATCCCTGCGCTCGCTCTACGCCAGAACAGATGGTGCTCGGGAATCCCTTCAATAAATGATAAAACCCCCTCAGGACCACTGCCTGACTGACAACCCCTAAGAATATGAACACATTCATGCCAGTGATTACTAAGGTGCTTCACTTGTGCACTTTTGAATGGAGGTGAATCTTTTAGCTGTTACGTAGCAGCCAATACAAGCCTCTCTGCCCAAAAACAAACTGAATTTCATTCACACACCTTGCTTTAACATGGCGTGACATAATGAGGCTATGGTCCTAATTATTGTCTTAATTACTTTAGTGTAAAAAAGCCATAGTGTGACATGTGCCTTATAGTCCAATAAAACCAAGTTAACCAGCAGTTTCATTTGTGTTCATGCTAGAGTTTATGGACCAAAATCTTATATCAAAGCATGAATAACTTTGTCTCACAATAATTAAAAAAAAAAATTGTTTTATATTTTACTCAAGATCAAAAAAAGAAAAAAAATGCATAAATATTGACTGCTTTACATTAACTAGTGTGCTTTGTTTGCTGACAGTGCTTGGGAAACGGGGTTTAACGGTCTAATGCTGCTGACACAATGAAACACTGCCGGTGTACCAGAGGAAAACCTGCTGTTAACTCGCCTGACGGTTATCTGATGCAGTGACTCAGAATCCCCCGGGAACAACCAGCTCAATGTTGAGGAGGAACTGTTGTGTAGCGAACATAGCCAAAGCACAAATCATATAAACACTCGGTGGAGATACAAGGTCATTTCAATCTCATAGCTGGAGCAGATGGGCTGGCGACCTTTCGCTCGAGATGGCTAAACAAACAGCATGTGGTTTATGTAAAACAGCCATCACTGCATCAAAGGGTGTTTCCTAACTTGCTTGAGTAACTGATTTATCTTATGAATATGAAGTTCTAATGAAACACAGACCCATTTCAAAGAAAGAAAATGGGTGTGACCACTAGAAATGCAGTAATTATGTTAAATCTGTTCATCAAAAAAAAAAGACAAATTTGTCATTATTTACTTATCCTCATGGTTTTCCCAAACCTGTGTGCTGTAATTTTTTCCATGGAATACAACAGGGGAATTTTTTTTTTCAATCTGATATTTCAGTTGTTCCGTACACATAATCTTATGATCCACAGAAATAAAAAAACCCACCATGCAAATTTTGAACGAGGGTGAGCAAACAATAACATTTTCATTTGTCTTGTCAACTATCTGTTTAAAATGTATGTTTATATGTTGGTATGAATCACCAAATTTCTAATCTCTTCAGTAATCTGCAGTCACACCCTCATGTAACATGATTTAGTATCTTAAGGACATGGCCGTGGAGATGGGAGGGTTTAGGTTCATCTAGCACTGACAGAGCAGCTGATCTGATACACATAAATGTCCTGTGAGGCGTGATGACTGCACACACCCAAACACACAGATGGACTGGGGGGGGGAAAGGGGCTGCAACCTTTTCATGCATTATCAGGCTCATTTCTTCCTTACTGTCAATCTTTTGTTTTAAAGTTCCCCTGTGGTGAAAATTTTGAAAATCAAGCTTTTAAATGTTGTTTATATGTCTATGTGGTGTTTTATATTATACTTTAAGACAAACCATGTGCAAATTCATAAGTCAACACTAGTTAAAACTGCAGTGAACCAAAGAAGTCTCAAAAACGCGGTTTGAAATCGCTGGTGTTTCTGACATCACAAACTACCAATCACGTCAACAAGTGGATCTCAGAGCTGAGTGAGTGGAGGCGGGGCTAATTTGCATATTCATAGAACCACGTATTCTAAATGAGGCAAGGCTGTAGAGTTACATTCAAGCTATTTTAAGGCATGAAGAATTTTTTTCAAAGAAAAAACGTTTAAATATGTCATTTGGTGATCAAAGATGAGTTAATGCAAAGTCAAAATATGCAAAACGTCATGTTGAAACTCTCATGTGGATTCCGAACTAGGCTACATTTACCACACAACATTTCCTCCCAAAGCCCACTGAAGACCACACAAAATAAACTAGCTCTCTGTAATACAATTTTGCTCCATATGGAGGAAAAGAAAAAGGGTGCTCAAACTGATTTACAAACAAAGTGATCAAAAGTCATTAATTTTCAAAGGGAGTTGGTGATTATTAGTAAGTCCTCTAACTGCTACTGTTGCAACAATATTTATAACAGTTCAACACCAGTTTGTGAAAATTAAGAGATGATGTGGCGACTCCCAATGGGAGCGAAGACACCGAGTTGATTCCCCATACAGTTGGATACTACAGTCGAATGTCTACTAGCTAGTATTGAAACTGACAACGGTATTTAAATGTGGGATTGAACCCGAAAACACAATGATTGACAGAGATACCCATGGCAATGGATGAGACAAAAATAGACCTAATTTTCTTTGAGAGTTGGTGATTATTGGTAACACCTACTACTAATACCATTGCAACAAAATTTAAAGTTGAAGCAAATTAATTCAAGTTTATGCAAATTAACATTGACTTGACTTCTGATATGATTGGATTCTACAGTCGAACTAGGAATTAAAACAATTGTCTACATTCACAGTCTCTACAACTAGCTGACTAATTGGTCTTAAGGAAGCCCTGTATAATTGTGCTGGATTCTTGGTTCATGATTGGATGAATTTATATCAGACACTAGTTCAGTTTAGAAAATGCCATATTGTTAGGGTTAGATAAAGTTCCAACTTGCGACCTTGTGTTGCATTCCAGATAACTTTGAAAATAACCAACAGAATGTTGTTTCAGTTTCCATCAAATGGAACTTCTCTTCAAGATTACAAGAAACTTCAAGGCCAGTATTCATCCAACTTTGCATGGTGGGGCCAATGTAGGCTCGATATGGGCTTGAGGTATGGGCCCTACATGGGTTTGTCCATGGATTCCATTTCAGTCATCATAAAAGCCATTGAAAAACACATTTATGGCCCATACTGTGGTTAATTCAAATAGGGCCAACATGGAAACCATGGACAAACCCATGTAGTGCCCATACCTCAAGCCCATATTGTGCCTACATTGGCTCCAACATGCAATGCTGGCTGGGTGGGTAGGTTGGGACAAGCGAATATCTGCAGAATATTGGCCCTCCAGGACCAGGAATGGACATCCCTTTTCCTATCTGAAGTGCAACAGAAGTTCCAAAACAGCTGGATGGAACTCAATGGAATGGAACAGACTGCAAGAGTCTCAATGCGTCAAAGTAAAAAAATGTCCACAATAATGGATGGCTGTAGCAAAAATCCATTTTCATGAAACATTCCCCTTTTTGTTTTTCCTGCTTTTAATTGTACTCATAATCTTAATGACCGACCACATACCCCTCAGATTTGGAGGCAAATGTGATCTTGCTTGTCAGCATGTTGCGAAATGCCACTCTTAGCTGATGATACACAAGAGCCGAGCAAAGCACTATTTAAGAAGACATCTGAATACTAAAACTCTGACTCTCCCGACTGTTCCATTGAGGAAAACCATGATTCTTAATACTGAAAAACTGTTCTTGTCAATTCTGTGAGGATTGTGTGACACAGGCCATGGACCAGATCCATCCGGTGCACTGCCGTCATCACGGGGACCCATCTTGTGACATCACAGGGTCACTGTTTTCCTCTTCCTTCCTGAATAGAGCCATCACAATGACTGCATAATAAGATCACATGGGGTGACCTACATATATCCACTGACAAAAGACAAATTCAAGGAAAGAAAGTGACACATCAACATTGTCTTTTTTCAAAGCCTGTTGTGTCAGCTTTGTAACCATCTGAACCATCAAAAAGAAAAAGAGCACTTCCTGTCCACTTAATCGAGAATAGGAAGAGGAAACGGAATGCTTTCCTGTTCCTGCTGTGGATTGCATCTCTGTCATTCGAGCACACACGCACAACATAAACACAAAACAAACACACAGGTTTATAGGACTCTTAGGGCGCCAAAAGCAGTGCTGGACAGTAACAAATTATTTTTTATTTTGTTACTGTACTTGAGTATCTATAGGGAAACCTTTACTACACTTCATTCCAAAGCTCCATTGAAGCTAGGCAGGGCTGAGCCTGGTCAGTACCTGGATGGGAGACTCCAGGGAAAACCAGGTTGCTGCTGGAAGAAGTGTTAGTGAGGCCAGTAGGGGGTGCTCATAACCCTGTGGTCTGTGTGGGTCTTAACACTATACTGCCAAAAAGCACCGTCCTTTGGATGAGATGTTAAACTGAGACTCTCTGTGGTCATTAAAAATCCCAGGATGTAACCCTGGCATCCTGGCCAAATTTGCCCATTGACCTCTTACCATCATCAAGGCCTGCTAATCATTCCCATACTGATTGGCTTCCATCACTCTGTCTCCTTATCCATCCATCCATCCATCTTCTTCCGCTTATCCGGGGCAGGGTCGCGGGGGCAGCAGTCTAAGCAGGGATGCCCAGACTTCCCTCTCCCTAGACACTTCCTCCAGCTCTTCCGGGGGGACACCGAGGCGTTCCCAGGCCAGCCGGGAGACATAGTCCCTCCAGCGTGTCCTAGGTCTTCCCCGGGGTCTCCTCCCGGTGGGACATGCCCAGAACACCTTCCCGGGAAGGCGTCCAGGAGGCATCCGGAAAAGATGCCCGAGCCACCTCAGCTGGCCCCTCTCGATGTGGAGGAGCAGCGGCTCTACTCTGAGCTCCTCCCGAGTGACCGAGCTTCTCACCCTATCTCTAAAGGATTGCCCAGCCACCCTGCGGAGAACTCATTTCGGCCGCCTGTATCCGGGATCTTGTCGTTTCGGTCATGACCCACAGCTCATGACCATAGGTGAGAGTAGGAACATAGATTGACCGGTAAATCGAGAGCTTCACCTTGCGGCTCAGCTCCTTCTTCACCACGACAGACCGGTACAGCGACCGCATTACTGCAGAACCTGCACCGATCCGTCTGTCAATCCCCCGTTCCATCCTTCCCTCACTCGTGAACAAGACCCCAAGATACTTGAACTCCTCCACTTGATGCAGGAACTCTCCACCAACCTGAAGCTGGCAAACCACCCTTTTCGTTCCATGTCCCTAGAGCTAGATTCTGCGTCCAGGGATCGGGTTGTCGAGGCCCCCGCCTTCGACTGTCTGTCTCCTTACTTAAGTAATATTTTATTAGGGTATCTGTACTTTACTTTTACTTAAGTAGGCTACTTGATTTGTGTACTTCGTCCACCACTGGCTAAAAGTAGCAAAGTAGCTGTTACAAAATATTTCAGTAGCATATATTTCAGTTGGTTTCACAATAGGCTAGTAGCTATATAATAGCTGCATCAATATTTTTCCATTGAGTAGTGGTGTAGCATCACTATTTTAAACATGCTAAATGTCGTAAAATGTCCTCTTATACTCATGATCTAAACATGGGGGAATTCATTTAGTTTTAGAGAATGTTCATTCAGAAGGTTCATTTAAATAAACGTTTTTTTAAAAATACTTTTTATTAGTAGTTTCGAGTGTGGACTAGCTTTAATGGTATTTAAATTAAAAGCATGCCGCTTTTAGCTACAGTTAGCTTCCACAGCTTCAAAGTAGCTTTCCCAACACTGATATCTGTTTTCGCAGCCACACATCCTCAGTGGAAACTCTGATATGAGTTTGGAGCTGTGCTTTGATAAGCCTGAGACCTGCAGGGCTCAACTATCTCACAGTGAACCATGGGCATCTCACCGTCAGGAAAACACTGAAGGGACAGCGAAAGCACAGCGCTGTGTATGCAAGGATTTGTTTTGCTATACTTTCTGAGATCAAATCTTTCAAAATATCTACACATGTAGTGTCAAACCTCTTTAAAAAGACCTGTGAGGTGGCCTCACTATCAAAAAAAAAATACAAGATACCATAAAATTGACTTTAAAACATTTTTAAACATCAAAAAAACCTAGCTACTGTAATTGGCATCGTTAAAGTAGGCTAGTTATATGACTTTTTTATATTTGACAAAAAAAAAAAAACTAAGTCTTCTGAAGCCATTATGAAGAACATCATTTTTTAATTTGTTAATAAATAAAACCATCTTCAAGAGCACATTACAATACGCTGCAAACTCAAAGAAACAAAGTTCAAGAGGTGCAGCAACATGACTATCCTAAACACAACCAGAAAGTCTTGATCTCCAAAAAGCCTCATTTTTCACAAACTCAAACTCGCAGGAGTCAAAAAGGTTGAAGTACTAAAGACAAACAACAGTAGGAGACTCTTAACACAATGATATCAGCTTTACTCAGGGAGGGGGTTAATGTGGGCTTGTTGTCAAAATACAAATGCTAAATTATAGCATGGCGACCCATGACAGAGTTTGATTGATGCCGGTCGGTTCAAGAACTGAAAGAGTCACATTGAGATTGTGGCTCAAAACCAAAAGCCTTTGGGGTTTGTTGGCCGCTAATAACGGTCTTGAATGAGAGTGAAACTAGAGTTGTTATTCCTCTTTTTCTGTGATTTTTAACACATTACAAACTTAATGCTGGTGTTTCATATTACAAAAGAATATGACCGCAGAAACAGCAGGTACAACATTGTTAAAGGTCATTATGGAGATCTACCACCATAAATGTCAAGAAAATACAACCTCGGGCAGACAGAACCTGCTGTGCCACTTACTTTCAGGGTCATTTTTAAGAGTAAACCGCTGCCTCATCCTTGACTAAATTGCCACATCCAGGAAACAGCCTTTAAGTGGTAAAGAGCTGGTGGAAAAGACGGTACATTTAGACCTCAGTCATTATTCAAGAACACTGCCCATTTGCTGTTAAATCTTTCAGTGTTATGTCCAGTTTAGCAACACTGTAGCAAAATTAGGACAGCATTACGCAAGTGTTAACCGCAGCTGAAGAGTGTGGGCCCTGCCCTGTAAACATTGATGTGAGAACAAACTGCAATTTCCTTCTCCATTACCCATAATCTCTCTGATGGGTAAATTACATGATGCTCATTTTTTGTCTTTTTTAAATGACCAATTTATAATAATAAAAAAAACACATAATGAAGTGAATACACATACTGCAACGTGACCACGGGCCAAACTCTGCTGTTACAACTACTAACTTCATCCATTATGACAGGATGCTACAAGCTGGATAAAAATAGCCGCGCTTCTTCTCCATGAACTTGGACACAGTGCCTGGAACCAACGGACTGTGTTCAAATACCAGTGCGTTTGTTCGTTGAGTTTGTGTTGCATGCAGATCGTTTATGTCATGTTATGCCAAATCAAAGCTGGCCGTGTGTATCAGATATTTGAACAGGGTGGCTAGCGTCTCTGAGGAACACGATCCCTGCTGTACATGGAGAAGCTCCAGTAATAGAAGGGAATTCCATGTATTTGGATTTGCATGAGCGTCCATCCACCTTCAGAAGGCTTTGGCACTCTTAGCTCAGCACACAGTAGTAAACTCGATCCTATCGGTCATTAACGCATCCATAAATACCCACAGTAACATACACAATCATTATCAGGTTGAAGAGAATGAACTTGTGAACTGCCATTCCTTGCTCAGATTCCCATCACCAGTCAATATAAAATTATAAAAGATCTCCCAGTAGATCCAGCATTCCTGGTTAAATCTACAGATATTTGAAGAACTCCAAATGATCCTTCATGATTCATTTTAATGTTATACGTTTAACCTTGCAGGAAGCATTTATTCCAAAATGTGACCATGTAAATGCGAGGTATTTTTAGTTTCGTACATGACACCCAACAGAAACACGTCAAGTGTTTGGGTTCATCATATGAACATTTCAGATAAAACACTAATGCACTGTTTGTAGAAATTAACAATCGCCAAGTGCAAGTAAAAATTACTGTTTTTGAACAAATCTGATTCAAATATTCATATTCATAAGACTCACTGGTTTCCACCTGCTAGTGTAATTTTGTAACTAAGACACCCATACACTACAAGATAATCGGGCCGATTTTGGGCCCAACTCTCCCCTTATACTAAACAATACCCGATTCAGGAAGCGAGCTGACGAAAGAGGGAAGCATGACACGACTTCATCCAAACCTTTTTCTTAGTTATTTCAGCGATTTTTTTTGTAAAAGGCAGTCCAACTGCAATCACCATTTCTTTTTACCCGTCCTCCAACATGTAGGTTTACTCTGAAGTCACTTTTGATGTGAGCGATTGATGTTGGCATTTTAGCACTTCCGGTTCCATAGTCCCGAAGTTAATGGGTTTTTTGAATGGGTTTTTGGTTAAATGGCTGAAAATAAGGTCTGTGGTGATGGTGAGCATAAGCTCAAGATACTTTCACATTTTATTATACAACATAAAATAAATCAGTATTGACTTGATTGAAAAAGGCAGTTGCTAACAAGTGGCTAAATGGGACTATAGAGGCAGTCGAGGAGTTTAAACGACATCGCGCTGAACAGATAAACAGTATAATAGCGCTATTCTAAACTAGTCTAACTCAAACTTTCAGGGTAAATGTTTTTAAATAAAAACTGAAAGAGTTGTCGGAAGCTCAGTGATTGTGACGTTTAAGTCGTGGAACCGTGGTGTAGTTCGTTTATATCCTACCTTTAGCTTTTTACTTCTGGCGACAGCATTTAGGCTTCAAAAATCATAAAAAGTTGTGCACATCTGTGAAAATTATCTCGATGGACAAAAACGTGCATGTATCATAAACTTTTGTTGATCACAGAGCTTGTTTTTTGGGATAATCCAAAAGCCTATGGAAAAATCCTATTGGGTTTTTGTCGAGTGACTGCCAGTCGGCCTACAAAATGGCGTCACACCTGCACCAGTCTATTGTGCTGGATTAAACCCTACTCTGAAGTAGCAGCTAATTTAGTTCCCGAAAGGCATTCCTATAACCAAAATCATTCCTAGTTCCTGCGGAGCAAACACGCCGAAAAGTGGGTACTTCCACCAATAGTTATAGGAACTATGGAAAGGTTCCTCCAGTGTAAAAGCCCCTATACTGGGGTGTTTGTCACCAGTAAGCAAGAAAAAAGCTAAATAATTTAATTCTCATGGCAACATAAACATTTTTAATAAAAAAGGGCAAAACACAGTTGTGTTATACTTTCTAATTTCACTCACTATTGGCAGGTGTGGCAAAAAGTACATTTTGGACCCTGTTTGAGAATACAGAGCTGTGATGCGGCACTCGACAACAGGAACTAAGAGTAGGGTGTGTCCGCTCAGGCAGATGAGTCGTTATATTTAGGTTATTTTTTTCTTTTTACACAATCAGTGCAATAGAGCACATTTCCTTTGTGGGCAGGATGCCATACACCACCCTCAAAGTCACGGTCAGGGGGTCACATACATACGCATATAAACAGACAAGCTTAATAAACGATATTTTCTTTTGTAACAGGATATTAATTGTGTGTGAAGTTTTACAATCCTTTTTTATTAAAGTACATTACAGGGGAGTTTTCTTCTCGTACGCACCACGAAAAAACCTGAATAAAATGCTGTTTTGCAATTGCAATACTCTAACAAGTAGCTGTAAAAATAACACTAACAACTGCACTGATCCAGATGAAACGTTCATATACAAACACACAACCATATACATGTGTATAACTTCAGGCTAATTCCCCACCTGAAGATGCTGTTGGTGCATTCCTGGGAAAGCTGAGCTGTTTTAGCCGGAGGGAGGGATGTAAGACTGCCAGAATGTATATATCTTCATTAGCACATATGCGCTCAGATTTGTGTACTCAACCGTAAGAGAGAGGGTCAAAAAGTTGATTTTCCGAATTCCAAACAATTCAATGACAAATTGAGCCGAGTCAAGGATTAGCTTGACGATTCACACCTTCAATTACGCTGTCAAAAAAGACACAAGGCTTTAGGGAGGATGTCTTCAGAAAAGAGCTTGGCTAAATGCTCCACATTTTAATCTGACCTCAAACCACTCTCTGTTCAGGGGGCCGTAAAATCAACCTCAACCATGAGAGCTCAGACCCACTTCCTCCAAACTGACTGCGATTTAAAATCCCAGGATTCGTTGACCAGATCCGAGGCTCTTACCGAGAAGCGAAGCGCTCGGAATCTGACACGTTAAATTAAACAAGCGCCTACGATCTATCAATGAAGAAAAGAGTGGTTGGACGTCTTTGTTTTCATGGCAGTGCAGCCTGAGATTCACAAAGGTGGAATGTTTTAATGTCGGACAAACGTACCCCCTGGGGATTTTATGGATACAAAGCGTTGCTTTTAACCTGCAACAAAGGCCTGTCGTCCATTGGAAGCGATGCAAAACTACTGTATGGAGCTTCATTCAGTCTCGACGTGTTTTATGTTTGTCTTATTAAAGAAAGAGATCACAATGATCCAACTTCGGCCTCTGGAAAAGGCCTGTGTTTGAATGCCATCCAAATGAAGCTACTTTTGACGCAACCGTCATAAGTTATTTAATGCTAACATTCAAAAGTTTGGAGTCTGTTATATTTTTGAATGTCTCTTCTGCTCACCAAGGGTGCATTTATCTGAACAAAAATACAGTGAAAACAGTAATATTGTGAAATATTATTACAATATTACAACAAACTGTGTCTGAATATATTCAAAAATGTTATTTATTCCAGCTGAATTTTCAGCATCATTACTCCAGTCTTCAGCGTCACATGATCCTTCAGAAATCATTCTAATATGCTGATTGGATGTAATAACAGTATTTTAGACCACATTTTGATGCAGAAAGAAAGACAGATGTGACGTCCACATCTGGGAGTGATTGTGCCGCTCTCAACAGATGTAAAATGACAGTGATTGGGTCCATTAAACTCCTGACCTGGAACATTTTTACTGTGTTCCCAACACAGACACACACACACCCCGGGGGTCAAGCCTCACAGTAAACACCACCAAACAATATTTCCCACACAAACTACATCGGAGTTGTTTGAGCTCGCAGCTGTCAAACAACCACAGCAACATCCCTACCAATACCACCAGCAAATTAAAACTGTTACAAAACTTTAATAGCTATAGCCATGGAAATGGCCTTGTTTGTAAGCACATGCAATCTCTTTGTAATTAAAATTTAATTTTAATAATCATTTCATTTATTTTATTTAGTCAGATTTGAAACTCTTGCGTAAGACGTCTGGCCTCTCAGATCCAGCATGCACAAAACTGGCTGGGACATCAAACGGTTTCGTCTCGAACTCATTTGAGTCAGCTCTTGGCATCTCTTTCTCTTTTTTTTCTCTCACAGGGTACGACCTCGTAACCATGGCGAAGGACTGCTAATATCAATGCAAATGGATTCTCTGCTAGCAGGAATTCGGCTGGACCGGAGAAACCCAGAGTGCCACTCCAGAGGAGGATTTGACCGAGGAGCCTGCGCATTTTTCATTCACACAGTCCAGAAACTTAAAACCAAAAACCAGACAAGAACAAAAAGTTTATACAGCATCTATAATCAGGCCTGGAAATGTGTGTGTGGGGGGGGGGAATGGAGTTCCAGTTCAAATTTCCATCATTTATCCATATCACCAAGACACCAAACGCTATGCAAATTTCACAGATGAATATAGTGGGATTTTCGGCATCTGTGGTATAAATGTATAAAATATGTCAAGTCAAGTCACCTTTATTTATATAGCGCTTTTTACAAATCATATTGTTTTCAAAGCAGCTTTGCAGTGAACATAATTGAACAAAGTTTGTTTTGGCTGTACAGCAGACCAAATATCGGCCATTTCCACCACTATAATGAGTACTGTTGAAGTTGTAGAGAAAAAGTATAGTCCCTTTATCAAACAATGAAGGGCTGTATCGTGATTTGTTCTTGCTAATCTAAAGAGCGTTTCTTAATCAGATATTACTATGCTACGTTGATAGGCTTGCTATGTTGTTAGCTTGTTCACCAAAGGCTAATGGATAAAACAACGAAGAGGAAATATTTGTACCTTCTGAGAAATGCACTCTTTGTATTTACATTGGTTTTGAAAAACTTTGACACCATTTTCAACAAAAGTTTTAATTTAAAATTGTCATGTGGTATAACCAAGTAAAGGTACACCGTAAAAAAAAAGTTTTAAAAGATTATTGGAGTACATTTCACAAAAAAATAGTTCTAATCTTTCCACTTCAAAATTTCATGTGTTACTTTCCATTTATTTGAGCTGCACTATTAAACGTTAAAAGGTCACAATCCCCAAGTGACCTTATTCCTTGATGACAATGATTCGCCAGTGTCTATAAAACCTTTGACAAAATCACAGCGAACATTCAGATCTGTGTTGGCGCTGGTGTTGAGCCAGAGAGGCAGATTCCATGTGTATGAAACAGCTTCACAAACAGGTTTTTCAACCACACAGTAGACAGAATCAATATTTACATTACATTAGTTACATTTGACAAATGATCACAGAAGTACTGGGATAAAAGTAAGTTTATAGTTCGGATATAAACACTTATGTCTATGGTAGTGATCAAAATAGAGCAAATCACCTTTTGAAAGTAAATTTGTGCTTCAAATAGCCTAACGATTGCATCCATTACATCGTTACACCAGTAGGTGGCGACAAATTACTTAAAAAAATTTTTTTTTTCATTGAATCATTCATTCAAGAGATTCATTCAAAAATGCTGATTCATCCAGTAATAAAACAAGTGAAGGATTTATGGGTGAGTCATTAAATCATTCTTTCAAACTGATTGTTTTTTTAAATAATTCATTCAAATGAATGAAACACTTTTAAATAGACTGCAGCCATTAACATTTTGTCAGAACCTTTAAATTACATGTAATTGTGTTTAGTTGTCGGTTCAGAATCATGGGAGAATCGTGATCTCTATTTGAAACAAAACAATCGCGATTCTCAATTTACCCAGAATCGTGCAGCTCGACCATTTATTTACAATTAATTTTGAAATTTAATAGCGTGAGAATTGTGAGTAAAAATTGTACTACACCAATTTGTTCTTATTTAACTTATTTTTAAATAAAATCTTTTAACGTAACATTTTTGTTATGTTAAAAAGTTAATTCATAACTATCATTACGTTTTTGGGGGGGTTGTACCAATTGACATTTTACAACCTGAACTAAACTAGCCTTGTCATAAAACGTGACTTGTTTAGATCTTCAAGTTTTTTTGTTGTTGTTTTTTTCATTTCATGTTTTGATTTTTGTTTTTTTTCTTTGCATGTTTCAACACATTGGTTGCACCCGATGACTTTGATTTGGCAGATACAGTACACGATCCAAAAATCACATACCTCCAAATTAAACACAATTCTGATTGGTCATGAAATTGTTGCTTCACTTTTTCTGAGGACATAAAAAAGAAACATAACTGTGTTACATAGTAACAGAAACATAAATATGGAAACTTGTCGCATCTCCTCTAAACAGAAGGACGTTGTAAGAAGACATGGAAAAGATCTCTTGGGCAAGACATAAGCCCATTCAAAGTCTGTGAAAAGGGTCCTTAGTGTCACATCCAAAGCGATCTCATGGGGTCTGTCCTCCTCTCACTTCCTGTGCTGGTATAGAGTTGTGTTACAGTCTGTGAGAACCATCTCTATGGGGCCTGTTTCCACCCACACATGTATAAAGAGATTATTCTGACCCTTATCCCACAGAGACACGATTCCTGACAATGATGCGGTCTTATGCCACACCGGCTCATCCAATTATATTACAAGATTTGCTCATGTTGCTCTCTGTCATTTAGCTTGTTCATCTATAATCAAATAACCCCACAGAACAATATGTGGATATGTCTAAGACCACATTATGCGGCTGTGCGCCATTTTGTGGGTTTATAAATCTAGTTTTTGACTGGTAAACGACCGGAATCTGGAATGTCAATGCAAAAGCTCTTCTCCAATGGACTTTAGGTAGTAAAACTCTTGTCTAAGGGGTCTTCCAATGATAATAAGAGTTATTCCGCTCTTAAAAAGGTATTTCTTAGGTTAAAGACATCAAGAGCAAGGACATTTACATGTGTCGACTACAACCCATGTACTTGACCTTAAAAAGCTGGTGCAAAAATGGACTGCTTTTGGCCTTAGGACAATTCACAAATGAATGGCTGTTGAGAGACGGCTGCTGTAATGATGAATCAGTCAAAAAGACTCAAAAACTCACAAGTAATGGCTTTGAATCGCCTGAATGATTTAGTTAATTCACAGAAACAGCATCTGTCTCATTTACTAACAAATAGGCTAATAGCAAATAACAACTAGCAATAATCTACTGAATGTCTTCTTTAAAAAAAAGAAAAAGAGAGACCAACCATAGGTGTGTATCCCAAAGCCTTCATGAACTACAACTATTTACGCCCAAAAAGTGGGGTGACAGTTTGTCAGATTAGTCAAATCATTCAGACAATCCACAACTAACTAGTCAACTTTGAAAATACGTGGTTTGGCATATCCCCAATTTAAATCAAAGGATTATCAGCGCAAAACACATTTACATACATAAGTGCTCTCAGCTGCAACTTTTCGGTCGCCGTGCAGATGGCGAAAAAGAAAACCAGGATAAAACAAACCCGAAATTAGACTCGTATGGAGCGGCAAGACCAAAGAAAGCGAGAGTAACTTGCACAATAGAAACACCAGCACTCGCACACGCTCCACACATCCTCAAAACAAAATGAAAAGTTTCCATGGCAGAACGCAGTCAGCATGTGGAGCTCATATGTTTCTGATAAGCGTTAATGGGGAACTGTGAGGTAATGATGAAGTCATGCTTGTCCACTGGACAGGTTCAAATAAAAAGACTGGTGCTTTCCAAATGGTCTCATTCTTACTCAAGCACTGACACACACACACACACACACACACACACACGTGCAGAAATGAGACTGGCTCACAGCGCTTGCCAGGGCAAGAGAAGATAAAATTACGGTTTCAATTCGTGTTTATCTTTACACGCGGCTGGATAACACATACTCCAAATGCATCTCTATATGTATCTGACCTCAGAAAGCATTCTCAGCCAGACGGTGTTTTTTTCTCTTGATATGAAGAAAGAAAAACAGAAAGAAGCCTGATCATCTGCAATATTCATGCGCTCCTTTGCGTGCAGAGAGAGACAAGCGGACACACCCATCGAGAAAGGAGAGAGGCTAAAACCTGGCTCAAGAACTCAAATTCTAGTGTTAAAGAAAAAATGTGCGATATCAATTTAAAATCTAGTGTTAGCGACAGTCCAGAAATCTGTTTATCTACACAACGAAGGCCACTTTCACTCAGCAGCAGAATACGGTAGTCAGTCCTGTATTTGAGTCCTAAATACGGTTACATTCACACACAGTTTGGTTATTTACGAAAGTGACTAAGTCACTGTTCTCCGCTGTTCGGCTCAGTTTTGAGTTCTACGCGTGATTCAAATAATTCGCAATCCACCCAGATATAAACACTGCTGGTTTAAGGCAGGGTAGGCGATTTGTTCCAGAAACATTTATTGTTATGCTGGTTGAAAGTCTCTTCTCACACACAAACACACACTGTCACTTCTGAGAAAAATCTAATTCGGACGGGTATCAAATATCAAGCAATGTATTCGAATATATTCGAATATCTACGAGTCGTTCATGTGTTTTGGAGAAGGCGTGGCTTTGTAGACACTCTGAATGAAGGGTGGGATCTCATGCTTTCAAAGCTAGCTTGCTATTGCTAACCTCTGAAAATTACCTATTCTACAGTACCTTTAATGGAGATTTGATGGATAAGCTCGCAGCTTTGATTGAACTCGTGTTGTGTCAAAAGTGATATAGTCTCAGGACCATTGGCTGAACGTCTGATGCATAAGGCACACAAAATGGAAACACTTCAAGTCGTCATTTGATTGGTTGAAGTCTCCAGGATATCCGGGAGACGTGTGTGTCGCGTTGTTTAACAGGCCACCTGGAAAAAAGCCGTCGTGGACATTGAGCGCTTATCAGGATCAACTAAATGCTGTTTTTTTGTTGTTGTTTGTTGCGCCATTGTTGCAGTAAACTTGCCGTTCTTGGATGAATTGCACGTCGGTCTATTATTCTAGGGACATCGACTTTACATTTTCACGCCCCTAAACATGATGCTGAACAAAACTAACTGTGATTGGTTGCTTTGCGTGTCGGTCAGATGTCCTCGGTCAATGAAAGCTTCGATAGAGTCCAAGCCTTCTGCCGTCAGTATGATTAAAAGTCATAATCTCATAATGTCTTTGATATTACTTTGGTCACTGTAGTTACTGTTACTGTGAAGAGATACGGGCTTGAATCCTGCACAGACATACAGACATTACGTTCATACATGTTCATAAGATGCTATTGTAAGTTGCTGTGTGAATGAGAAATTTCGAGACTCACAGTCTCAGTAAATGCGGTTGAGCCGTAATGTCCAATGACTTATCGCGCAGTTCTTACGATAAACCATAAAGTTAACAACAACGATAACTATATTAGCATCCACACCAACACAATATTGTTCTGTTTATTCAATGCACAAGCTGCAGTTTTGCAGTTTGCTCGAGCTCTTTAAAGTTGGTGAATTCTGATTGGCTGTCAATATTTTTAGCAATATTATTGTTCCTCTGTGCATTATAGTTGTTGTGGACTCTGCTATTCTTATACATTTAGAACAGTTTTTACAATTATATCTTTATTGTTATAGTTATCGTCCTTCCTTGGTGTGAACAGGCCTTAACCTTCACTTCACTAACAGTTTCAGTTACATTCAACTGAAATGAACAGGGAATCACTACTGTGATGATTACATGTAATTAAAGACATATGAGTTTTGCTCTAAAATAGGCCTAATGATTGTCTTCTAAAAAAACATTTCACATATTATTGATTATTATCTAGTACAATGTGAGGTCCAATTGTACAGTTGAATCAACTGTAAAGGAAAGACCACTGGATCAACAGTCAGTCTGTATCTAGGCTATTTGTTCTAACTAAAACATAATTTTTAGTAAATGTTGCATTTTAGGAGCCAGTGACTCATTGTCTATGTCTGGTTGTTCAATGTTATTAACCTTGGCTTTGTTTCAAACCCTAGTAATCTCGCTCCCTATCAGGCCATAAACACCATAGACATCGAGATGGATGCCTAATCTTGAATATTTGCTTACATCCTTGCAACCAACTACTGCGATCTTGGGCATAATAAGCACAGAGCACACCTAAGATGTCAGAAATGCTGAATAGGACGGCAGCTCATTAGGATTTGAGACGGAGCCAAACACATTTTAGTCAGGGGCCTGGATGTGAACAGAGGGCAAGTTCAGGCTTAATTAAATATTAAAAGCCCATAAGAGTCTTTATTGCACATACACACCTTGCCCTGGAGACAAATTAATCTTTAATTTTTATATCTCATGTACAAGCTTGACTAAATTAGAATGAATTATGAATCATGATCTCCAATTAAAGAATGAAAGAATTACCAAAGTGCAAGGAGAGCTTTAAAAGCGCGAACACATCAATGTATGTGCCTTTGACTTTTGACTATGTATCAGCAGGCCTCAACAATGACGGCCTGGAGGCCCGGGGACAAAGTCAGAGAGTTTTGAGCCAGTTTACAAAACTAATCTATTATCCTAAAGGCAATTATTTATTTCTTTGTTTAAAGAAACATTCACATTTGAGATATATATTATATATATATTTATTTAAATTAAATTTATTTAAATTGTATATAAGTATATTTACTTATCAATTGAAAATAACATTTAACATAATATATATATATATATATATATATATATATATATATATATATATATATATATATATTATGTTAAATATATACTTAACATATTTTAATTAAAATAATATAATTTTAAAATAATAATTTTCGTTTTATATATATATATATATATATTTTTTTTTTTTTTTTTTTTTTTTTTTAATTAAAATAATATATAATTATTTTAATAATATATAGAACATTTTTATTTAATTATTCATTTTAAAGAAATTGTATTTAAAACATTCAATTATGTATTCTTAATATTAAAAGATCTCATTATAAATACATACATACATAAAATTGTGTTTTATTATTTTTATTTTACATATAAACATATATATGTATATATATATATATATATATATATATATATATATATATATATATATATATATATATATACACACACATATATATATATATATATATACACACACACATATATATATATATATATACACACACACATATATATATATACTAGGGCTGTGTATTGGCAAGAATCTGGCGATACGATACGTATCACGATACATGGGTCACGATTCAATATATTGCAATATATTTCGATACTGTGCATAAGGCGATATATTGGGATTTTTTTTAAGTAAAATATATTAAAAATATTTTAAAAAAGACATGATGTGCATAAAAGTCAAAGAAGTTTACTTTAGGTAAACAATTCAGTACACAGAAAATCAAACTGCCAGTTTGGGATTGTGGTTCACAGGTTCTTAGTGAGCAAATTTTTATATGCTCAAGTAGGCCATAATAAAAGAAAATAGGTACATAGCCCCTGTCACAATACAAAACAACAACGTGAACTGGACGAAAATGAATGAAAGTGGATGAAAGTGAACAAAATGAATGTGTCATATATTGAAATCAAGTTTTATGTGATAAAAGATTTTAAAAGAACTGGACGCGCGAATGAGGCGAACCGCGCCGCGCTAAACGCCTCGTGCCGCAGGACCTCCAGACGCGCGTAAACGCGTCTTTGCATTGACTTAACATTGAAATCACTCGCGCCAGATGCTCTATTCGCATTTGGTGTGAACGATGCACGCGATTACATTTAGAAATAGACAAGCTTTGTTTCCAAATGCACCAAGCAAAGATATCCTTTCAATTGTATAAACCAGCCAATATAATCACAATAAACACATCCAAAATGAAATATTTAACATATATATAACAAATGCACAATGTCTAATTTGTAAACAAAATGATTTACGCACTAAATCCAGCATAAACTCCGTTACAATTTTCATATGTTTAAACTCTCAAGACAGACGTCACATCCCGAACCTCACAGCAATTGGCTGCGTTTTTCGCTTGATATTTGTATAAAGGAACTGCCCAACTTTTTGACGCTCTCGGTCGCTCTCAACGCTTTCTCCGGTCCGCTGTCAATCCTAAAATGTCCAGTGGACTGATTGATTGATTGATTGATTTTATTTGACCACTTAAATATAAAAATATGAAAACAGTACTCTGTGTCATATATTAAAATACATAAATAGTCAGGGATAACACAATAAAGCCCAAAGACTTATTTCCATTGTGGTCCCTATAAGGGCAAGGGGAAAGGACAAGTTGCAGCAATTCACACATCAATCATTTTTCATACATTAAACAAATTCATACATATTATACAGAAAAATATACAATAAAAATAGACTATGATATAATAAAAACTATGATTGGCATCTAAGCCATACTTTCAAACCCTGTTTAAAACTGCCTATGCTTCGTACTGTCTTTAGTGTACCAGGTAACCGATTCCAAAGGATAGTTCCAGCATAAAGAAAAGACTGTTTGCCCAGATTCGTATTAAATCTGGGGGGTACAAAATCTGTTGAGCTACCCCTAGTGGAGTAACTGTGACCTTCACTTACTCTTTTAAAATAATTTCTAAAATATTTGGGAACATCTCCATTAACAATTTTATGTACCATACCCAGCTGCATCTGAGACACGCGATCCTCAACTTTCAACCATCCCACTCTTTCAAAGTGGGAAGATTCCAGATGAGTTCTTATGGGAAGGTCTAAAATAAGCCTTATTAATTTATTTTGAGACGTCTGAAGCCTATGTTTCAGGTTCCCTGTGACACCATTGTACCATGATCCACACGCATAATCAAAATATGGCTGAATTAAAGCTCCTGCCAGAATTAGCTTTGTTTTTTCATCTAAAAACTTTGATATTCTGGCCAAAAAACGGACTCTCTGATTTACTTTAGTAATTACCTTATGGGCCTGACCTACTCCAGATAAATTGCAATCTAACATACATCCAAGATAACTGATTGATTCCTTGGCAGTAATTACAATATCTCCAGCTAGGACCTTAAAACTGGAGGCTTTCTTTAACTTTATCTTTGTTCCAAACAATATGGATTCAGTTTTCCCTAGGTGAAGTGATAATCTGTTATCAGCCATCCACATACTAACATTTAGAAGTGCTGAGCTAAGTTCGCTTTCAATCATATTTTTATCCTTGTGAGAAACAACCATCGCAGAATCATCTGCATATAAAAAAAGACTGCATGAACAAGCAGACTTTAGATCATTTATATATAGTAAAAAGAAAAGTGGACCCAAGACGCTCCCTTGAGGTACCCCACAGTCCATGCCTTTTGGTTGAGACATTTTCCCCCCAATGTCCACTATTTGCGTTCTATTCTCCAAATAGGAGCCCACCCATTTCTGTGCTAATTCACTAAAACCCATGGCTTTCAATTTATACATTAAGACACCATGGTCGACTGTATCAAAAGCTTTTTGTAAGTCTAACATGACCATGCCACAGAAGTTTCCATTATCTACCTCCTTTTTTATATAGTCCGTTAGAAACAATAAACAGGAATCCGTAGAATGTGATTTCCGAAAGCCAGACTGAAACTCATAAAGTAGGTTTTGTGATTTTAAGTAATTATCAATCTGTTCAAAAATAATCCTTTCAATTATCTTTGACAGACAACCAAGAATTGAGACGGGTCTATAATTACCAGGGTCTAGTTTACTCCCTTTCTTATATAATGGAATCACTCTGGCAATCTTGAGGTCATTGGGGAAGCATCCTTGTTCTATCGACCTGTTTATAATATGTGTAATGCTCGGAGTAATAATCTCAGCGGCATCCCTCACGAATTTAGATGGAATAGAATCTAATCCTGTGGCTTTAGAGCCATCAAGCCTCTTCAGCTTCTCAAGAACAAGTGTCTCCCTCACCTTTTCAAAAAAGAAACTCCCCGCCCGGACACCTAACTGAGAGTAAAAGTCCTGCACATGACTTTCACCATATTGACCAGTCTGACCAGGTAACTTTTCCACAAGCTTCCTGGCAACTGATGAGAAATGCTTATTAAAGCTATCTGCCACCATCTCCTTCTCTGATGTAATGTTGTTGCCAAGATCTAAAGTGATATTACTGTTTTTTGTTCTTAGCCTTTTACTGTAGCCAAGTTGCTTAAGGGATTTCCATAACTTTCCTGAGTCGT